>NW_022983530.1:690176-884328 GCF_010093885.1 Aplosporella prunicola CBS 121167 | reverse complement strand
GGTGGTGTTGAGAGTCTAGCCGGGGGGGTTGGGAGGGCAGCCCGCGTGGGATGATGGAAGGAAGGAAGAAAGGAAGGAAGGAAGGGAAGGAAGAAAGCTAGGATGGAAGGAAAGGCTGGGTCCGGGGTGCAAGGCAGGCATGCAGGCAGGCAGTGCAGTGCAATGGGCGAGGTACGTTGCTTAGGCATGTACCCCCCAACAACCACCGACAACACCTCGCTTACGCAGCCATGTACACAGCTGGTCGGTTCTGCTCAACAGCAGCAGGGCACTCCCTTGCGGACCCGCCCTACCTCTTTGCTCTACCTACAGCAGACCGAGCACTCGCACCTTCCTTTCTTCCCAACCTGCAACAAAGCACTCTACCTCTTGCCTTGCTACCATTGGAGGAGTACGTAACTACTCTAGCTACCCGCTCGTATCGATCTCTAACCTTTCCCACGCACGCACGCACGCACGCACTCGGTTCAATCAATCAATCTATCTCCAGTCTCGTACCCCACCTCACAAGCACTCGCTTAGTTAATCTATCTCACTACATCCCCACTACCCTACCGCATTGTACCTACTCGTACAAGGCCTCACACACGCACACCGCGCACCGCGCACGCCCGCGCAGATAGCCGAGCCCCGTCTGCGACACACACCCGCAACGCACGCACACAAAGCACGCACGCGCCTGGCCTGCCCTGCAGCAAAGATGTCATAGGGCATGGGGCTGGGCGGAGGCAGGTTGCGCGTCGCGCGTCGCAGATAGGGTCGCAGGCCGCAGAGCGCAGTGGCAGCAGCAGCAAGCCAGCGTCTCGAGCCGTCGTCTGCGTGCCGCTGTTGCGCGCGCTGTGCGGCGCGGTGTCGGGCGCCATGGCCGCTTGCATTGGCTTGCCCGCCGTTTTGTCGGCTCTGGCTCGTTGTAGCGTAAGAGTAGGTACTAGGTAGAGGTACTAGGCCGGCAACTACCATTCAAGCCCGGTTGGTTTGATAGGTAGCTGCATAGGTGGTGGACGTAATGCGATGCGGTGCGATGCAGCGCAATGCGGGTGCACGGGCCGTGTGAGAGCGTGGGATGGTGATGCGACATGCAAGCAAGGGGATGGATGGGGAACGCAGCTTGAGTGCGTGCGACAGAAGCGGCAGGTAGGAATGAATGGGAAGTCGACCGAGTCGACGGGATGGAAAGGAAAACGAGATGATGGCGTCGGCGGCGGCGGCGGCGGCGGCGGCGGGCACGGCGGCTGACACGCCCCAAGAACCAGGACAACAGGGTAGTTAGCTACTTTGCACCTTATGGTTTAGCTTACGGCGGGCAGCGGGCACTGCGAGCAGGGGGGGAAACGGCTTGCGTGCGGCCTTGGCGCCCACGCAGGACCCTGATCGGCGCCTTTATTTCGGCGGGCAAGAGGTTGGCCCTTCGAATCAATCTCATTTTCCACTGAATTTTGGTTTATTTTTATTTTTAAATTTTTGTTTCGGTGCTCCTTTTTCGGATGGCGACGGGCTGTTGCTGCTGAAGCTGAAGCTGGAGCTGATGCTGATGCTGCATGTACGAGGGGGGGAACGCAGGGAGGGGCCCTGGCGCTACTGCTGTTGTTGCTGCCGCTGCCACTGCTGCTGGCTGGCAGTGGCAGGCAGATGCAGCACAGCGCAACAGCGGGTGGCAGCACCTCAGCAGCAGCATCGTCAGCATGTGGGAAGCAGCAGCAGCAGCAAGAAGCATTGTCATCATCGTCATCGTCATCATCGAGCGCCTCACTCACTCACTCACAGACACAGACGCAGACACACAGACTTGCAAAGTGGGGCGCCAGCCAGCCAACCCGCCAGCAGCAAAGCAATCAAGCTCGGCCAAGACGAGCCGTGGTTTTGGCGTTGGCGTTGGCGCAGCGACGGCGCCAGCGCGGCAGCACTGATGAGAGCCGGGAAGTGGATTACGGGAGGTGTGGAGCAGCGCAGAGCGTGGCGGCCGCCAGCCCAGAGCTTGTTCGCGCGTGCGCTTGGGGGGTGCGTGTGTGCGTGCGTGCGTGCGTGCGTGCGTGCAAGCAAGCAAGCAAGCAAGCCAGCCAACGCAAGTCAAAACAAGTCAAGCCAAGCAAGCAGAGGCAAGAGAGGGCGCCCAGCGGCAAAAGGCTCCCACCCCCGCGCGCGCAGTGCGTTGCCTGGCTGCTCCATGCTCCATATGCTGCCCGCGCTCGGGGCGCCACGCCCAAGGCCCAATGGGAAGGCGTCGCGCGGGCGGGCGTGCTGGCTTGACTTAAGATCACGGGGCAGCCTTAGTTGCGGGCGGACAACAACCGTCGGCGGCACCGCTTTGGGCATCTGCCAAGGGCACCTATGGGCCGGGACACATGCATCGTGATGCTGGATGGTGGTGAAGGGTGGGTTGAGAGTGGGGGGATGGAGGCCGGCTGCGCGGTTCACTTACCCACCCACCCAGCAAGCAAGCAAGCAGGCAGGCAGCGAGTTGGCTTGAGAGGTAAAGGCTGCTGCTGCTACTGCTGCCTTCACATCACTTACCTAGGTACTGCTGCTGCCACACAATCACGACTCGACAACGGACGCCTGTTTTACGTACTGTCTCACGACTCCCGCGAGTGCGCGGTCAAGCGTTGCCTCTGCAGCACTGCGGCGCAAAAGAACAGGGCAAGCGAACCCGCCGGTACGGCGTATATAGCGCCAGTATAGGTGGATTAGGACAAACGGGGAAGCCGGAATGGAGGGGGCTGCGCGGTATCGGGCCTGCTTTTGGTGGCTCCTCTCTACTAGGGAAATTTTTTCTGTTTCGCTGGTTCCGCTCTGGCGCGCTGGCAAGCTACTCGTGCTACTCTAGCATGTTGTGGATGACAGGTCACGACTCACCACTCACCGGCAAACAGCAAGCAAGGGCTCGGCGACTATCGGCTGCAGCTTCGGCGATGCCTCGTCGCGTTCGGTGCGTGGTCGGGTGAGATGATACATGGTGAGATGTGGATATTCTCTCGTGAGTACCTAGTACCTCAGTTGGCGGAGCAATGGAAGCCACCGCCCGGGCTTTGGGGCCAATGGGCATTGGGGAAAAGGACGCGCAATGTTCGTCTCAGTGCCGGCAGTTGAGACGAGGGGAACGGTGAAGCAGCCCAGGCGCACGCCTTGCCCGTGGGCTAGTGAGAGCCCTGCATGCGACGACGGGCCTCGTCGGCTTTGCGACGCGAAAGAATCATGGTGAAGTTGCAGCAGTCTTCCCCATCTCTCATCGGCCCGACCGATCGCACGTGGACTTTGACGACTGCCATTGTTGCGTTTCTATTGTGGTGGCTCTAGCGCATTTCTCTCTATCTCTCGCTTCTCTCCCGCTCTCTCTGTCTCTCTTCTGCGAGCGAAGCTGGAGAGGCCTGGCACGCATGGAAGCCTTTAGCCACACGAGTCGAGGAGGATCCGACACGCCGGATATGGAGATCGAAAGTCGTAGTCTGGAGAAGGGACGGGAGCGAAAGACCAGGAGCCGCTTTTTGCCGACATCAAGCTTTCGTCTTTGGTCCATCTTTGCCTCTTCAGATGCAGTGCTGGGATGACGCCTGTTGGCAGCGCGCGTCACGTGCGTGCGGGTGCGCGTGGGGTGGCACTGGTGCTCCATCTCGGCAGCAGCGCAAGGTTGTGGCCTCGTGCCCTCCTCCCCTCCCGGCCGCTTGCATCGCCCACACCCATCTTTTTTTTTTTTCCTTCTGTGAGCGAAATTCGCAGCGGCCTTTGCTCGGCTGCCCTGCCCAACAGGACCCCCAGATCTACAGCGCCGGCTTCGCACATGTCAGAAGCGCCACGAGGGAAGATCGTCAGGTACCGCCGACATGAAAGGCGGGTCGCCAGGCTCGCTGTACCAAGGGAGCGGGAAGGGAGCTCGATCCCGACGAACCCTCTCCGCGACTCCTGTCGACGCCGTCGACGCGCCGGCAACGATCGGCGCCCCTCAGGGTCCGCCTTCACACGCGAGATGAGGCGAGCCCGATGCGAGCCCTCCCAGCGGAGAGCAGGGCGGCCGGTGGTCCCGGTGTGCAAGCTCCAGCATCTTGGTCTACATCATCGCCCTCCTTTCGTGAATGGCTGTGAGTGGAATCAAATTCCCGCCCTCCTTTTTCCCTTTGTGTCATTTCCAGACATCATCGCCTGGCCGTGGCGATAATGCGCGCTTGAACGCTTGCGTGTACGCCCTCACGAGCCCCCCCTTTCCTTTGCTTCAGCCCTCCTGCACTGCCTTCTGCACTGCCCTCGGCTTACCTGCCTCGCCTTGGACGCGATGCGTCTCAAACGACTTACGACTACGCCGTCAACCTTCAGAGATTCGGATACGAGGGCCTCCATGCGAATCCTGGTGATGGCTGGATGAAGCAAGGGGATGTGACCACTTCCTCCTTTCAGACATTGCGTCCGGAGGCCGCGAGGCCGCTGCCGCAAGGCTACCATCATCCATCTGCATGTTGTTTCCAATCCGTTTCCACCAGGCGCGACCTGGGATGCCGGGCCGCAGAACCACAAAGGAATCCCAGTAGAAACATGGAAAAAAAAAAAAAAGTGGCAATGCTTTTTTCTAGGCAGGGGCGAAAAAATCTTGCGCTCTAGATCCATACATGAATTCTTGACAGTGGTATAGTAATCCCATGATCTGCCTCGGGGTATCGCCTCAATGAATATACACACCATTTCTCGCCCGAACGCCGCACTCAGTAACGCCAGAATTTAACCGCCAGTCGAAGTTTCACATCTAATCCCTGCCATACGTGATCTTGCCTCTCTTGGTCGCCGGTTTGCCATCGGTATCCTCCTCGTCCTTATTCGCCGCCCTCTTTTTACTGCTGGTAGCCTTGCTTGCGGTGCTGCCGGGCGTGGGGTGGTTGCTTTCACGAGCGCTGGGGAAGGACGTCGGGGTTGGAGCATTTGATGGAGTGAGCTGGGCAGATCCAGGGCCAGGTGAATCCTGGGGGACGACGGCGTTAGCAACATGGCTGTTCTTCATCGACCTTGCGATTGACAGGGACTGGTGGTAGATCCAGGGTCGTGTAAAACACGCACAGAAAAAAGACCTTGAGAGCTCCGGCTGAAGATCCGATCGACGTCACTGATCGCTGTCTTTCTGCGCGCGCCTGTGCCAGCGCCTCCCACGCCCGCTCCGGCGATGCTCGAGCCTTTGATGTAGTTTTCGAAGCCCTTGACAATGTTCCCGGCGCCGCTCGTTTCCTCGAGGTAGCGCTCTTCGGTCTTGAAGACAAGGTCCTCGATGTTGTTCTGCGGGCGCAATGTCAGTGCTGGCGGAGCTATGGCGGCGGCGGCGGCGGCGGCGGGCCTACCAAGGCGTTGTCGATGGCGCGTTTCTTCTGTAGAGCTTCGCGCAAGTCGCGGCGCAGCTTCTCGTAGTAGGGCATGCCACGGGTGGTCGAGTCATTGGCGGGACCGGCGGGCGCGTCGGGCTGCGGCGCGTTGTCAGCCATGATGGCGGAGATGCACGTTGCGATGGTGGTGGTGAGGTCAAGGTGCTTTCCAGAAACGTCGGCGTTTCGCCAACGCGTTTCCCCGCGGTCTCAATCGCGGCCGCATTCGCATTCCGAAAACCACACCATTCAACCCGCTTTGACGACTGCCCGCTCACCACCCACCATGCCTATGGACGCCAAGGAAGTCGAGACCTACGGCCGCAACCTCACCAAGGCCTCGTCCGCGGGCGAGCCCGCCTCGTCCCTCATCAAGCTTCTCGACGACCTGCGCGGCGGCGTGCAAGCCACCGAAGACCTCTTGCGCTCCACCAAGATCGGCATCACCGTCAACCGTCTGAAGACGCACAAAGACCCTGCCGTTGCAAGAAAGGCCAGTGAGCTGGTGTCCAAGTGGCGCAGCGACGTCAAGAAGGCAGGCGCCGGCTCCGCGACTCCCAAGAGCACCAACAGCACCGCGTCGCCCGCGCCCTCGCCCGCTCCAGCCGCCAAGGCCCCGCCCAAGCACAATGTTCCCCCGGAGAAACGCAATGTCAACACGGACGGTGTTGACTACAAGGTCACCGGCAGCGCGACGCGCGACAATTGCCTGAAGCTCATGTACGATGGCTTGGCGCACATGTCCGAAGAAAGTACGTCATTATTCAACCTGCACAATGCCCTCTTTTTGTGACTAATCACCGCGTCCGTATAGTGCCAAAGACGGTGCTCGGCGTTGCCCGCGACGTTGAGCTGGCCGCCTACAACAAGTACCAACCCGAGACCTCCGAAGGTTACAAGACGCGCATTCGCATGTTGTATCAAAACCTGAAGAACAAGTCGAATCCCGGACTGCGCCGCCGCGTCCTGTCCGGAGAGATTGCGCCGGCCAAGTTTGTGACTATGACGCACGAAGAGCTGATGTCGGCTGAAAAGCGCGCCGAGGAGGAGCGTCTGCAGCGCGAGAACATCAACAAGGCCATGGTGGCGCAAGCCGAGAAGAGTATCTCGTCGACCTTCACCTGCGGCAAGTGCGGCCAGAAGAAGGTCAGCTACAGCCAGGCCCAGACGCGCTCTGCTGATGAACCGATGACGACGTTTTGCGAATGCACGGTCTGCGGTAACCGCTGGAAGTTTTCATGAGCCTGCTTCGGCCAAGAGAACACGGCCTGTCTTAGCTTTTTTAGTTTTTCTGTAAGATCACCACTGAGAAGTGCCCGGAAGCGGTCTTCTTGCAAATGAGCGAAGAAGATGGAGTATGGGGACGGAGTATGATGATAGATTGGAGTTTTTAGGTAGGGAATCACGGAAGAGAACCCCCCAGCGAGCTCCACTCGGAAAGATTCCCCACGAGGATGGAGCAGGCTGGTCTTGTGGTCCCATCAGCAGCTAGACTTGGCTTGTTGACTTTTACTTTATCAGCTTGTCACTAGCTCAGTAGAAGCTCAAAATTTTGGAAAACCACTACGAGTTGTCTTTGCTGTTCTTTCATATGAAGCCAATGCACGCCAATCCGTTACTCAGTTAAGCTGCTGCAGTGAAAGTAAGGTTAACTTCAGTAAGAGGCTAACTGTAGTAGGAAGTGATTGAAAACTAACACATCTACGGACACGCATCGTTTCTGACCACTTCTGCTTACTTTTACCCGCAGACTGATCCAACACTCTGATCTTCGCACCGATTCTCTTCACTATCACTACTGTCGGCTTTTCCATCTACTTCCACACTTCTATCATAATAATAATGTCTCCTCCAGCGACCCCCACTACTCTTGCCATCGTTGCCGCCTCGGCGAACGACAGCAATGCCCCCTCCTCCACCCAGAACCAAACCACATCCATATCCATAACCAATCGTCCCTACCAGAGACCTGGTGCCGCCGCCGCCGCCGCAGCAGCAGCAGCAGCAGCAGCACAGCCGTAAACAAGGCGAGCGAAGCCGTCACCAAGCCTACAAAAGCGACTACCACCAAGACAACAACCACTGAAACGACAACCGCCGTCGAGATTACCACTATCGAGACGACTACCGTTGAGACAACCACCACCGTCGAGTCGACCACCATCGAGACAACCACCACTAAAAGGACTGCCGCTCTTCCTCGCCATCCTTCTGGGGCTACTTATTCCTCGGCGCATCACCAATGCCAATACCAACACCAACAATGCCGAAAGCCATTTTCCTAGCAAAAACACCGCCTCAGCCGCCGCTACCGCTGCTGCTGCTGCCACCAAATTCTGGAAGCAATCCGCACGCACGATCGCACGGGACGACCGGCCACGTTCAAGGGGACGTTCGTCAGGCGCGTCGTCGGTGCTGATGGACGACAGGTGAGGAAGGCTGAGGCTGTAGTTGATGAGTTGGTGGAGTGAAGTTTGCTGGCTGGATTAGATTGGCTGGGATGTGTGCTTATTTGCGTACTTGCATTGTCTGTTTGCTTTTACCTTATTAATTCACATATGAGTATTGCTTTTTTTGCCTTTCGGGTTTTGCATTAACTACCTACATACATACATAGTTGCACGACCTTTGCCTCGTCTGCCCCGCCTCACCAAACAGGCAGTTGTAATCACCGTGTTCCACCACTTGCAGCATCATTCTCGTCCTCGTTGTAACCAGTCCCTGTGAACTGGCAACACTGCCCGATACCAGGATCCATATATCCGTGCACATAAGAGTCGTGTCAGCCCTACCCAGACTCGATGTCCAACCCCCCACTGCTTCATTCACTCATACACACATACACATACACGCACATCACACACGCGCAACCCCACCCATCCATCCCCACCGCGAACACACCCACCCTCCTCCCATGCAGATCTTTCCGCACACAATCCGCTCCGGCGCTCCCCCCAACCGAGCACAAGAGCAGCGCCCCAAGCATGATGCACGTGGGGAGGACGCCTTACGTCCGTCTTTGCATATTCACATGTCAATCAGGCCATTGTCGGGCCTTGCCTATAATTAGCTGCGTGCGGATGTTCACGCTCGCACCCCCTTGTCCGCATATAAAAAGTAAGCTGACCTGCTCAACTTGTCACGCCAACGTCTCGACTCTACTGCCTTTTTTTTTTTTTTTTCTTGCCTCGCATTTTCTTCTTCTTTGGTTCGGTGAAGTCATCTTCGACCTAGTTAAATCTGCTTACTCACTTTAGTATAACAATAGTCCTCTTCACACTTCAATAGTCAACACTCATTATCCCGTATCACGCTCAGAGACTTGCAACCTCGCCCTCAGAGAGTGCAGTCTTCGCACCTATTACCGTCCTCGTTGGATACCCACTCTTTACCTTTGACTGATATCGACGTTTCTTGTTCTTCTCATGGCTAGGTACCATGACGACGTACATACCGATAGTACGGAAACACGCATACACTCCCACGTAAACTGAGGGTTAGAGAAAGCCCCCAGACAACAGCAGCGACAAGATGTCACTAGGAGCAGACAAGTCGCTCTCTCAAATCGCACAGAGGGCAAAATAAGCAGAGAAAAATATGAAAGAAAAAGATGACAGAGACAAAGACAGAGACAGACAAGAGATAGAAAACTATCTTCTCAAAATAGATACGAAAAGGGAGACACATACAGAGAAACAGCGCGCGCACGCGCAAGTATGCCAGCCAAAACTGACAGGACGAACCAAGCCAAACCGAACCCTAGACAAGGGAAGATTTTTTCAGAGCGCCACCCGTACCGCCAACCGTCCGTCCCTTCCGCCCGCTTATCCGTTGTCATTAAATATGGCTGCCATGAATGTTGCAAACAGCCGCGTATGCATGCAGCAAAAAGAGAAACCCAATAGAGGAGTAAACAAAAGCCGAGAAAAAAACGAAAAGAGAAACGAAATGGAACTACATTTACAATAGCAGTGGAAAAACGATGACGAAATAGGAGAGGCAAAAAATTCAATAAACAAGGCATCGATCGGTATACGAAGCAAGAAACAATGCACGCCAGCCCCCGCCAGCCATTGTGATGATGCCGCTGACCCAAAACAAGCACAATTGGAAAAGAAAAGAAAAGAAAAGAAAGAAAAGAAAGCCCACTGGGACGTTTTATATGCGGATGTACTTCAAAAAGAAAAGGGAAAAGCGTAATAGAAAGAGAAAATAGAAGAACAATGGCGACGATCGAGGTTGCCGGAAACTGTTATTACTGTACAAGTTGAAAGAGGTGGAAAAACGGAAGGACGCAGCTTTAGGTGGTGCAGATAATGCCGCAAACGAGGATGACAGGAATGAAGACCAAGGTGATTATGAAGATGATGAGAAGAGGAACGGAACCACAAGAAGTGTCATCGTATGAGGTCGTCGGTCGTAGTCGTCGTCGTCAATATCGTTGTCGCCGCCGGCGGTTGAGGTCCGGCGTCCTTTCTCTGGCCATAACCATCAACCTTAATTTATTTTTTCGCTTTCGTCTACAGACTGCGACTGTGAACGCAGCTCCAGCATCGACTCCGGAACCCGGCTCTCATCATCGCTCGCACCGCTCGCCTTCCGCGCCGCCATGCTATCGCTCTTCTCATGCGTAGCGCGTGGCTGTTTCGTGTGCTGTTCCTCGGCGAGGCGGCCTATGTTCGCCTCCGTGAGCGAGTGACTGGGCGCGCCCTTACGGTCGTCGGCTTCGGCGTTGTCGCTTGAGCCACGCCGCGCCGCTCTGTC
This sequence comes from Aplosporella prunicola CBS 121167, assembly GCF_010093885.1. Classification (NCBI taxonomy): domain Eukaryota; kingdom Fungi; phylum Ascomycota; class Dothideomycetes; order Botryosphaeriales; family Aplosporellaceae; genus Aplosporella; species Aplosporella prunicola. The sequence continues at coordinate 874,231 of NW_022983530.1, read as the reverse complement.
GCCCGAGCTAAACATCAACTTGTGGTCGCGGAGGTTGGCGGCTCTCTCCTCGTCGCGCACGCGCCGTGACACTCGCTCGTCGGCGGACTCCGTCGACTTATCCACCGATATCTCGTCTTGGTACGATAGGCGGTCGAGTACGCGAGGTCGCTGCGCTTTGTCGTCGTCTTTGCCAAAAGACGTATTGCGTGAGGCGGGCGGCCGTGACCGCTTTGCTTGCGGCGATGACGATGGCGACGTATGTCCCTCGGGCTTGGGACTATTGCGGCCGACAGACCCGGCTTTGATGGTGCTGGCACCATCGGCCGAGACTGCAGATGACCGTCGCTCGCCGGCCTTCCAATTTTTGTCTTCCTTGCCCTCGGCCATTTTTTGCTGCTTCCGCTTCCTCTCAATTGCCCACTTTACGAGCATTTTTTCCAATAAATTGCCTCGAACAGGCTTAGAGAGGTAGTCATCCATTCCAGCTTCCTGGCATTTTTCCTTGTCTCCTTGAATCGCCGACGCCGTCATGGCGACAATGGGAATGTCGCGTATCTCTGGCCTGTTCCTAAAAGGCTCTTCGGACCTGATTGTGTGCGTGGCTTTGTACCCGTCCATAATTGGCATTTGCACATCCATAAGGATGATGTCCGGGTGGGGGTGACTTTCGCCATCGCTTTCAAGCAAGTAATCCAAAGCCTCTTTGCCGTTCCAGACCGCGTTTACCGAGAAACCCTGCTTCTTGATCGTTTTGAGCGCGATCTGCTGGTTGACTTGGTTATCCTCGACGACCAAGACGTGCACTTTCTGTCTCTCTGTTTCAGAGAGAGTCATCAACGAGTCCGGAAGGGAGTGGTTGATGGTGATGTTGCTCGGGGTGGCCGAAGAGCCCCTGACATGACGGGCTCCCGTCTTGCCATTTGGAGGGAAACTCGGCGTAAGCGGCGGCGTGCCGAGCTCCTCTGAGCTTCCGCATGACACAGACATGTCGGACTGTAGCCGATCGGGGATTGAACTAATATCCATCAGCGGAGAGCCTGGGCCCCGGTATTGTGCCCTGCTAAATGGTATCCGGAAACAAGCCTTGGTGCCATGCCCCAGCTTTGACTCGAGGTCGATCTCCCCATGCATGAGTTCGACAAGGTTCTTGCTGATTGCCAACCCTAACCCTGTGCCGCCAAAGCGACGAGCTGTAGAGGAGTCTGCTTGGCTGAAAGGCTTAAACAGCTTTTGCCGTACTTCGTCCTCGATCCCGATGCCCGTGTCTTCGACAACAAAGCGAACATGAACTGTGTCATCATCCTGCTTAATTATCGACGCCGATAGGCTGACTCGACCCTCACTCGTGAACTTGATCGAATTCGTGAGCAGATTCGTCAAGATTTGGCGTAGGCGGCCGGGATCACCCATGACCTTCAAATCCTTCTCAATGTCCTTTTCGAAATGGCTTTCATAGGCGATATTCTTTCTTAATGCAGCAAAAGCCATCATCTTACTCACATCCCGGAGGACTACGGAGAGGCTGAATTGGACTTCTTCGACATCCAGGCGTCCCGATTCGACCTTGGAGAGGTCCAGAATGTCGTTGATGACAGTGAGAAGGCCGTTCGCCGAACGCTGGATGTTCTCCGCGCAGTCTTGTTGCTCCTGATCGAGGTCCGTGTCGAGTAAGAGATCGCTCATGCCGATGACGCCCGCAATCGGAGTGCGAATCTCATGAGACATGTTGGCCAAAAACTGGCTCTTCATCTTGCTTGCCTCCTTGGCGGCCAAGGCGTTCGCTATGAGCTTCGCGTTCTCCTTCTCTTGGTTGTGGAGATCGATTTCGGCCTGACGGATTTCTGCACACCTGGTTAGATGCAGCTTCGCGACAAATCCACACTGAACGTACCTGTAATATCCATGCTTACGCCAATGACACCGTCAACGTAAGTCTCCGATTCGATACCAGCCTTGCGTGAAGTGGCCATGAGAGGCACCAATCGCGTCCTGTACCAACGGTTGTTTCCATCAATGTACATCTCAAGATTCTCGTCAGTACCCTTTCGGGTCATGATACGCTCCACCTTCTCTTTGAGCGCCGGAATGTCCTTCTTGCCCTTGTGCTGTCCGAAAACCTCGTATAGGCTCTGTCCAACTGCGGATTTGTTGATGTTCGGATCTTCGCTCAACAAGCTCCCTTCCAACAACGTCAATGTTCCTTCGGGATCCGTCACCCAAAGAGTGACATGTGCATGTTCAATGACACGCGACAGTTGTTCACGAGTTTGCCTCGCAGCCTGCCGGGTTTCCACAAGATCGTGTATGTCGGTACAAGTGCCGAACCATTTCACAATTTTACCGTCATCATCGCGGAACGGAACGGCACGGCCCAACATCCACCTCCATGCACCATCATGACGTTGGCAGCGATATTCGGTATTGTATTCCTCCTGTTATCGATTAGCTCCATTGCTGCAAGGGTCGAGAGGCAGACTTACCCCGGTCTCGAGTGATCGCCTCCACCGTTTTTCCGTCTCAGGCATGTCTTCCTTGTGAAAAGGCAGCATCCAGCCCTCTCCAAAAGACTGTTCGACCGTGAGGCCCGTGTAATCATACCATCGCTGGGAGAACCAGTCGTGCCGCCCATCAGGCCCGGTAGTCCAGACCATAATGGGTATGAAATTGGTGATGTACTCGAACTGGCGCTCGTTCTCCTGAATCTGGGCGGCAATGCGCTTGGTATACTCAGTCACGTCTTTGAAGATGACAATGCCACCAAGGAATTCTCCAGTGACGTCGTCTAGGATGGGTTCGCCAACGACTTCGAAAATGACACGCTGCCCATTGGCCGGATTGTACATTCCTATCCGTTTCCCGCCAACGCTGGCTTGGTTTCGACAAATTTGGACAATCGGGAATTCATCTAACGTGAGCTGGCGCTTGAAATCCTCGGTGAAGCAGCGGAACTGGTTAAGAAAGTCACCCTGACCCTGACCCTGACCCTGCGCTGATCCTTCGCCATTGTCCGGCAAAAAATTGAGAAGAGCCTTGTTCGGCATGCCGAAACTCTCGTCTTTCCACATGGCGTAGGCTGGCATGGTGATGGTTGTCAAAATGGCCTCCTTCATCTGCGTGACCTTTTGAAAGAGCGACGGAACTCTTGCGCCTGAAGAGCGGATTGGCGGGCCGTCAGGAGGAAACTGGGCTGGTTTTGCGATTGGAGAATGACGCAAGGAGCGCTTCCCCGAAGAAGACGAGCTGGAGCCAGAGCCTGGAGACTTCTTCAATCCAGTAGGGGTGCGCACAACGATTCGACTGGAAGGCATTGGCCGCTTCGTTCCTCCGTTCGGCCGGGAGCTGGTGAAGGTAAGGGTAAAGTACTGTACATCATCAATGGCCCACACCGACACGATCATGGTGGCTTGTATCCTGTCCTTATCCAGCTGGCACCGCGGGTCCTTTGGTGACAACGAGGCAGCATGCTTGTAAGGAGCGAGGAGGACTTCGATAGAGACATCGCGAACCGTCGTTCGAGCGAGGTTGGACCTGCTCAACCTGAACAACCTTTGCCCCGAGGGCGCAGATTTTGAATTTGGCACTGGCTCGCCGGTCGGCGTCGCGTCGGGATCAAAGTCGACGGGATCACTGCCGCCCTCGCTCGTGTTCAGTTCCCAAACGGAGTCCAAAAAATCCTGGCGAACGAGTCAGTATGTCGAAGCTAGGTGGTGCGCACGGTGCCATCGGGCTCTCTTACCTCCCAGGCCACCCAAATCGGAGTTCCATCTTGCAGCATAGTGATGCCGAGCTCGGACATGGACTGACCGCGCAGCATGTCGGTCACCGTCTGGACGGTATCGGCGTCGGATTCGCGCGCAATGTCGAGGAGGCGACCCATGGCCTCGTTGGCCAGGACGACCGTCTTCAGCGAGGAGAGGACCAGGACGGGCACGGGCAGGTACTGCAAGGCGGCCAGGGCCATGGCGGTAGACGTGGGCGTCGGAGGGTCGATGGCGGACAGGACATCGCTGGGAGCGGAATCGGTGGGCGAGCCCGGGTCGTCTTTGTCGGCGGGCAGGTCGAAGTAGCCGCCGGGGTCTTGATCCGGGACATCGCTGGAGGGAGAGCGACGGGACTCGGTAGCAGAGAGGTCGAGAGTTGGCGCAGGCTTGGGCATGTTCCTGCCAGCAGCACCGCAGTCTGTTTCTGGACGGACAGGATCAGACGGCCGGCGGCGACAGGGCAGGTAGGGCAGGGCTGACGGCGCGCATGGAAATGGCTTGGTGCAGGCAGGGTGGGATGAAGTGGCGGGCCTGGCGCACTAGCAGGTCTAGAACTCGACGAGGTGGCGCGACGGGTAGTGCAAAGGCAGACGAGAGGTGGGGAGCAGGACAGTCGGGCTTGGGAGGTTGGCGCGAGGAGAGAAGTCTTCTAGTAGTGGTAGTTGTGGGCATGGGCGGGCCATGACGTAGCGCACAAGGGCGTGTCCGGAAACAGCTCTGCATTGTTGGGTGCAAAGGTGAGAGTAGTGGTGGTGCTTGCTTCGTCTCTCTTTTGCACCAGCGGCGATCCATGCGCGCCGATCTCCAGGGACGGGGCAATCTTGGCAAAAGCCCCAGCCCTACATACCTATACACATCTTGCCAGCTTCCCTCGATTCATCAGTCTCCCAATCTCCGCCCGCCACCATGCTGTTCTTCGGCCTCGGCGGCCTCGTCTACAGTGCGCCCCCGACACCCTCCGTTCTATCCAACCCCAAGCTAACGCCGCTCCCCAGTCTCCATCTTGCTCGTCAACGCCATCGCCATCCTCTCCGAAGACCGATTCCTCGCCCGTAGTAAGCTGCTGTCATCCTCCTCCTCTTCACGCACTGACTCTCTAGTCGGCTGGGGTAACGCCGCCGAGCCCGGCTTCGGCGGCATCCAGGACACCACCAGCGTCAAGGCCAGGCTAATAAACCTGATCAACTCGGTGCGCACGCTCATGAGGAGTGAGTCTACACCACCATCCCTCCCCCTCCCCCACAAAATACACACGTACCCACCTCTCATCTCCGCGCGGAACGGACCGCATCCAAGGATAGAAACACGCACGCGCGCGCCCATGATGACGATGGGCCCGATCGGCATTGCGCTCTGCGGCCAGCCGCGCTATCGCCCTGCCACCCGCCCACCCCCCGGCTTCTTACTTGACCTCGCCCGGCTAACAATAGTCCCTAGTACCTCTGATCGTCATCAACGCCAGCGTCATCTTCTACGAGCTGCTCTTCGGCTGACGGCCGTTGACGCAATCACCCAGGCTGGGAAGGAGGGGGAGGGGGAGGGGAGGAAAGCAAGGGTCTCGCAGCATCCGGCATGCATGCGTGCATAGACATGGAGGGAAAAAAATACCCTGGCTGCTTTGGGCGGGGTGGCTGACTAGTTGGTTGCGCAACCACAACAACAACCCTTGACGACGGACGTATAGATGATGGACAGCCATGTCTCTCCACTCTTAGCAAGCCAGGAGCCCACAACATCCGCGCCCAGCGCGGCAGCAGCGGCATAGTCGTCATCATCATCATCATCATAGCAGATAATAGGCACCTGCGAATTGCGCACGAGCGAGCGGCAATAGTACGAAGCTATGACATTGACCCGCGTTGACGGTAACCTCGCTTGCGGGGCTTGATTGATTGATTGATTCCCGCCCCGCTCGTTATTTCCCTTTTTTTCTTTACGCGCGCTCAACTATGTACAACGGCGCGCGGCGAGCCCGGCCTGCCAGCACACCATTGTAGCGCGATGCTGTGCTGTGTTGTGCTGTGCGGTGTGCTGTGCTGCAGTGCACGCGCTTTCTCTTTCCTCGATATCCACCCTTTTCCCTCGGCCACCCCTCATCAACTTCTCTTTCCCTTCCTTCCACCCACTCCTCCATCCATCCGCTTCTTCTCTCATTCATCCATCATTCTCGCATATCCTCTATGTTATTTCCCTTTCTCACCCAAACACAAGAAAATCACCCCCTGAATTGCACGAATGAGAAGCCGTAGCACTCGCGCAAATGATAATAAATAACGACGGACAGTCAGACGGACAGTAAACATATGAACGGATATGCAGGTATGCAGACATGCAAGCAGACAGATGAACGGGCGACTTGGTGCACAGCCAGACGGACAAGTAGACAAACAAGTAGGCAGGCAGACAGAAAAAACGGACGAACGGGTAGACAGACAACCAGGTGAACATGGAGTAACGCACCCAGTCACACAGACAACCACGCACTAACAACCATCAATCCGAGATCAAGGGCAATGACTACCACACCAACAACGACAACAACGACGATGGGTATTTCCCTCCCCAGAATCGACAAGATGAGACCTACCGACAACAGCCACGAAGTGAAAGGAGAATCAGAAACAAGAAGCAAGAGAAAGGAAAAAAGTAGAGGAAGACAGACAAAAAAGGAAAAAAAGAAGCAGAAAAAAAAAGAAGAAAAAAGAAAGGAAACGCATGTGCTGCGCCCCGCGTGACACGATCGACCCGCCGCCGCGGCTGTGGGTAAGGGCAGCAGGGGCAGGCAGGGGCAGGCCAGATACGCGAGCGAACGAGCGAGGCGAGGAGCTGTGCCGCCTGCTCTGCCTACCGCGCCCTGCCCTGTCTCGCTTCGCCTCGCCTCACCTGTTCTCACTCACCCTCTTGTATCCAGTCGTGGGTACACACACCTACGCTCTTTCATCTCCATCCGTCTATCCATGCATGCGTGAATCCCTACCCAAACTCACCGCCTCCCTCCCCTTAGATTACCTTCCCTTATTTATCCCCTCCCCACAACATGCTGCTCTTCTTCCTCCCCAACGAGAACCTCGACTCCTTCTTCTTCGGTGTTCCTCCACCACTCCCCAAGCTCGCCAAACTCCCCACACTACTCTCCATCGTCGGAGTACGCGGTGACGCCATAGTCGGCGACATCAGCCCCGAATTAACACCATTTACGCCCGCCTCCGCCTCCGACTCCTCCGCCACGCCTCCGCCGTCTTTAGCCCCACTGTTATTCCCACCTCCGGTCAAGAACCGCTTCCCCCGCATGCTGATGCTGCCGTGCCGGAAGCGGCTGAAACCGCTCCCGCCGCCCGTTGTGCTGCTTCCCCCGCTGCTACCCAAGCTCTTGCTCGTGGTGTGGCCATTCTCACGCGCAGGAGCCCCGGCGATGGGCATGGCCGGTGAGGGGGCAGCCGGGAATGAGGGCGTCGACGCGGGTGCTGAAGGCGGAGCTGGGGGTGGCGGCATTGTGGCGGTCCAACTTGGAGCTTTCGTGCTCGTGGTGCTGGCTGTACCGGGAGGGGCAGGTGCGCTGTTACTGTAGTTGTTGTTGAAATGGTTGTGGTTGTAACCGGCAGCGGTTGGAGTGGCGGCAGCCTCGTCATCGGTGCGACTGTCTCTACTAGCCTTGCTGCCAACAGTTCCGCCTCGCAGGCGGTTCGTGTTTTCCTCCTTGGCGGAGGCTTTGCTCGCCGCGATAGCAGCCTTTAAATCGTCATCATTCTTCTTGGAGGTTGCGCGACGCGTCGCCTTAGCCTGTTTCTCCTGTTCCTTTTCTGCCGCCTTGCGGTCTTTCTCCGCCTGTTTCTCCTGTTCTTTTTCTGCCGCCTTGCGGTCTTTCTCAGCCTGTTTCTCCGGGTCTGGCGCTCGACTGTTACGCCGCAACCCAGTCCACTTGCTCTGCGTTTTTGGTGTACCCACCGCTGGCGGAGCAGATTCAGGAGCCCATGCCTGCTGCGGTGTTTGAGGGGACGCCGTTGGTGGTGCCGTCGCCACTTGGTCAAGGTTAAAAATTTCCGGTACCCTTTCTTCAGGCACAGGCGTGACGGGGCTGAAGGGCGCATATCCATTCGAAAATACGTCGTCGGCCCTGACGCCTACCGTCTCGCTAGCGGCTTGGGCCGCAGCGGCGCTCGCGTCCAGTCCTTCCGATTCCTGCTCCTTACGCATAGCCTCCTCGGTAGTCTCTTGGTAGAAAAGCACGTATGCACAAGCTAGCACGTTGTCGCCGCCGAAAAAGTTGCGCACGTAGCTCTTGTCAACCGGCTCGACCATCTCGTCGTCAAACAGCAACCAGCCACGGTCCTGCGTCTTGATGATGGAGACGTAATGGCCATGATAGGGGCCGCCACCTATATGGACGACGACGGCGTAGAGCTCGTATAACCGGTCCGGGTCCTCGGCATCGTCGGTCGTATTGAAGAGCCGAAGGTAATAGGGATAGACGACTCTGTGAAAGAGCTTTTGTAACCGTTGTAGGTCTTCCGTATACTTGAATCTCTTTAGGTGGATGCCCAATATCCGAGGTAGCCGCTTGATCTTCATGCGCTTTTCCGCCTCTTGCAATCCTCCGCAGTTATCGCAGTGGAACTTGTTGCGCTCGCAAAGCATTTCTTCCTCAGAAAACTTCTTCAAACACGATGTTACTGATGAGTGCTGCTCCAAATCCACCGAAAGGTCGAGAAACACCTCATCTCTTTGAGAAATGTTCTCACACGTTAAGCACCTGGTTTCTGAAGTAAGCGTTCCCTCAAACAACGAATGTACCCATCCAGTATTGTTCACGGAGCCTTGGGCACTCTTCGCCAAGCTCGAATTGGTAACCGAGTTTATGCCAAGGGCGAGTGCTGAGTCTGCCTCTCCAGCGCCCTTATCCGACTCCAGCTGAGCCTGTTGCTTCGAGAACTGCTCGACATTTTCCACGACCTCGTTTAATAGGAGGTTCAAGAACTCGTGTGCATCCTGATGCATGGCCGTCCGGAACATTTCGTTCTCGCGCCTCAACGTCTCCAGGAACTTTTGCGGGCTCACCACGCCTACCCGTGACCGGTGCGAGATGATGGCCTCGAAGATGTCTTTGAGCGACGTGAACAGCGACTCCGACATACCGTAACTCTCGGCATTCTCATAATCCATGCTCAACACGGGGCCAGCGGCCATAGCCTGTTTCTTTTTATACTCTGGCGAGTCCTTATTCTCTTCCGGCCTCATGCCTGTCATGCCGGTAGGGCCTGACGCCACAGCCGGTTTCTTCGGTGATGCAGTTGCGCCGGGAGACGTCATATTTCCTCTGGCCGGAGAAAAAGGCTGGCCGGTGCCGTTGGCGGCTGACACCGCCATGGCGGTGTTTATGCGCGGAAGACCGTTGGCGGTGCGGTTTAAAAGAACGTCTTGCGGCGACCGGGCCGGAAAATTGATGACCTGGTCCCGGAAGGGAACCGAATAGTAGAGGCATTGTATTATCGAGTTACAGTAGCTGGGCGGGAGGCGACGTGAGCTTGGGTGGTTGTACTAGCATTGAGGAGGGTGGGGGCGTACCATGTGCTTCCAAACTGGCGGGGGGCGTCAGGTCAGCGGGGCGGCGCGTCGCACGTGGGAGACGGGAGCTTACATTCTCAAAACCGAAGAACTTGTCGCTGCCATCAGGGCGGATGGGGCCCGTGTCTGCGGCGAGCAGGCGCTCGAGCGGCGTGGGCTGGGGCGCATTGGGGTCCTTCTTCGCGGGTGCGGCAGTCGTGGGACTGGCCGGAGTCTGCAGGGACGAAAGGCGTCAGCGGGCGCGGACGCAGGCGCAAGGGTGCGGACAAGGACAGACGGAATTCGACTTGAACCTGCTCAGGAAACTCATGCTGGACAGCGAGGGGCCGGCACTGGCCGAGGCAAGTTACAGTAGTGGCGGTAGCAAGCAGTAGGCCGGGGGCTAGGCGCAGCTTCAACTAAAGGGCGAGGGCGGGAATCGCGACAATCAGCGCAGCATGTGTAGCGCAGCGAAGAGTAAGGAGCGGCAGCGGAGCAGCGTGGGCTGAGGAGTGAATGGGTTGATCATAGGTAGGTAGATGATGCGGCGCAGTCCCGGATCATGGCTCGGAGGCCGGAGACAGGCAGCCAGGCACCCACGCGCTCTCCGCCTCCACGCCCGCGGGTCAAATGCCGCCGAGTGGGGTAAGGCTAGGGGAGCGCCGGCCCACCCCCTCCCCCAAATCACCATTAGCTGCCTCTTAACCGTTCCTCTCCACTGGGTCTGCATCCTCCGAGGCGCAATTTACTCTTATAGTGGGATGTGCGCATGTACAAGATCAAAATCTACCCGCAGCTACATGTACAAATATAGGTAGGAAGTTTAATTCACTTTCAAATCTCGCTACTACAGAGCAACCACGTAACCCGTTTCTGCGGAGCGGAATGTTATTTCGACTGCCATAGTATAGATGCTGGGGGCAGCAATGGACCAGCGGCAGCTTGCCCATTCGCCCCACTGTACAAAGTCTTTCCATGCTACCACCAACACACTTTACGCACGCTGGACCAAGACCGACCGTTCAAAAAAATATTCATACCTCTCGGTACTCGCGCTACAAACAAATGTACAAGTATTTCTTTCTCCCTTGACCCGCAAGCATCGCTTTACCTGTCGACCTCACCGAACACAAGATCCATCGTACCAATGATGGCCACGGCGTCGGCCAGCAAGTGACCCCTCGAGACCTGGTCGAAGCAGCCCAAGTGCGCAAAACCCGGCGCGCGGATCTTACACCTGTAAGGGCGCTCGGAACCGTCCGAAACAAGGAAAACACCCATCTCACCCTTGGGCGCCTCGATGGCGCTGTAAGTCTCGCCAGGCGGGACAGTGTAACCCTTCGAGTAGAGCAGGAAGTGGTGGATCAGGGCCTCCATGTTCTCCTTCATGGCAGCACGCGGCGGAGGAGCGATCTTGTAGTCCTCGACCTTGACCGGGCCCGAGGGCATCTTGTTCAGGCACTGGTGGATGATGCGCAGCGACTGGCGGAATTCCTCCATACGGCACAGGTATCGGTCGTAGCAGTCACCATTCTGACCAACGGGCACATCGAATTCGACCTGGCCGTAAGCGTCATAAGGCTGCGACTTGCGAATGTCCCAGGGCACACCGGAACCGCGAAGCATGACACCGGAGAAAGAGTAGTTGAGGGCGTCCTCGGCAGAAACGACACCGACATCCTTCGTACGACCAATCCAGATACGGTTGTCAGTCAGAAGTTCTTCCGTCTCGTCAATGCGGTCACCAAATTGGGTGGCCCACTGATAGATATCATCCAAAAGGCCAATGGGGATATCCTGGCTAACACCACCGGGACGGACGTAGGCAGCGTGGAGACGAGCACCAGAGACACGCTCATAGAATTCCTAACGCCTATTAATAGATAGTCACGCAGTTGGCAGAGCCTTGGTTCTTACCATGAGCTTCTCACGCTCCTCGAAACCCCACAAGAAAGGTGTCAAAGCACCAACATCCATGGCGTGGGACAGAACGGACATGAGATGGTTCAGGATACGAGTAATCTCGCCAAACAAAGTCCGAATCCACTTGGCGCGCTCCGGAATCTCAATGTTCAGCAGCTTCTCGACGGCCAGCGAGTAGCACTGCTCATTGGTCATCATGGAAACGTAGTCCAGACGGTCGAAGTAGGGAAGAGCCTGCAGGTATGTCCGGTACTCGATAAGCTTCTCCGTGCCTCTGTGCAGCAGGCCGACGTGGGGGTCGGCGCGAACGATCTCTTCACCGTTCAACTCCAGAATTAGACGCAACACACCGTGGGCGGCCGGGTGCTGGGGACCGAAGTTGACAGTGTAATGGCGGATCTTGCGCTTCTGGGGATCCGAGCCATCGTCGGGGGCTGTGTTCAAGTGCTGAACATCGTCCGGGTTGAGAGGTTGCTTGAAGTCGGCATCGACGTTCATAAGGCGTGTGCCGCCAATGCCGCCAGCGCCTTGCTCGGTGGCGATGTCCGCGTAATGACGTGGACGCGAGGTCGAGAGGGCGCGGCCGAGGTTCCTGGGGAGCGCGGTGCGTGGCGTGCGGGAGTTGAGGCAGAACCGCCTCGCCGTGTTACCGGCCAATCGAGCAAGGGAGACGGGCATTGTCGGTGCGGTGAACAATGCCAGGCCCTGTTGCGGGAGGTCGAGGTGGTGGGGATGGGGGTAGAGTGGAGAGTCGTGACAGACGAAAGCGGCGCCGTCTGGGACGAGGTTCGAGGTATAATCATCGACCTCACTGGTCGCGGGCTGCTAGCCAATCATAATTTAGGCGGTGACGATTGGCAGAACTCCCAGCATCATCGAGGCGTGAGGCGTGAGAGGTCACCGAGTCACCTATCAAATACTCACCGTCATTTTTTGCACTGGACAAGGCAGTGATTGATTATGAACCCATTCGTGGGCACAGTGATGCGCGAGAAGTTTCGGCACGAGTGGTTCATCAAGCTCGGCTTTCGGCATCTGCGGGAACAACGACGAACTGTTCATCCAGAGCGTCAAGGCGCTCAAGACGAATGCTAGACCATGAAGAGGAGTATGGCTAACCTAACAAGGTAGTGTGTTTTATGCGCGGAGCTCTTTGTCGATGATACTCTCCCCTGGTGAAAAGATAACACCTACCCCACGACAGCAAAAGCCTCCAACTCAACCTTCATTTTGCTTTTTAAGGCGTCGGTGATATTCGTCACGCCTTTTGAAGGACAGATAGTGATGATTATCACGAATAGTAACTAACTATTGCGTTTTGAAATTGACCGTAGATTGAGCTTCAGCTTCAAAAAATCTATAGTCCAAAAATTGATGCTAGTTCATGGGAATAGGAATGGGAGTGTGGACACCGGTATGTTTGAGAAGAACCTACGCTGGCGAGGATTAAGCTTGCAGACGGCGAGGCGAAGAGCCTAATTCGTCAATGCCGCCTCCGTGATAGGGAATCTGGACAGAAAGGAGTGGGTCGTGATTCTGGGAACAGCTATGCTCCTAGTGACTGAGCTTGCATTCAACGGGTTCTGGCGCACGATGTATAGGCAGAGGAGTTATGCATCCTAGAGAATAGGGAGTACTGCATAACAGATTTTATACATGTAAATGTCGAGAGCTCCTACAAATATTTAGTTGAAACTAAATTAAGTCTCAATGGTGGCCCAGGCCCCGGATTTAGCAAAGAAGGTAATGAAACCGATAGCGTCTAACTGATTGTTGCCATCTTCTTATGATCCGTTCAACAAGAAGACCGCAGGCAATGTTGAAGACAGCACAGTGCTAAATCAGTTTCTCTGTACCCGCTTGTGTAAGTCATACACGAAGAATGCGTTGAAGCAACTAGGCAGGCGCCAGTCTCAAAGCTCCGCCAGCGCAGCCTCGCGTAGCTTCTCGTATCTCTTTCCATTGAATTTGTCCCTTGCCCATCCCCTCTCTCTCCCTCTCATGATCCTGATCGCCTTCTCTGCATCATTCAAAAACCTGCCGCTTTTGCCTGTGTCAGATCGAAGGCTAACGCCATGCCTTTTCTCTTGGTCTGTGTCTACCCTATTGGAGGTTGCCGATGGGTCTGAGGCATTCAGTGATGTTTTCGGGAGGGAGTAAGCGTTTTTGAGCGCCTGAACACTGGAAATGTGGTTTTGTAGCATGGAAGTAAAGGCGGCGAGGTCTTCGTTGTAGCGCCTGATCTGGTGGCTTGAAACCGACAGCACACTTGCAGTGGAATCGTTGCGTTGCAGCTTATTGGCAGCAGTAAAGCCAAGCGAAGTTGGCACGCATGGTACGGTCGGTGGTTCCGCAATAAAAAGATCAAAAGTAGGGAATAGCTCGCTGTTGGTTGCCTTGTTGACAGGAGGAAGCAAAGACCATTTGTTGTCGGGACGAGGCTCAAAGATAAGTAATTTCGATGGAGTCTCTGATAGAGCGGAGAGTGGATTGGCGGAGATATTCGTGACAGATACGAGTCCTGGAGAGCGGTGGTGGTTGCCAACGGAGAGTTCTAGCGCCAAATGAGAGCTGCGCTGTCTTTTAGGCGGATCGTTGATGCGAACGACAACTGCCGAATCTTTTGGATTTGGGGTAATCACAGGCAAAGGATTCGGCAGTGCCAGTAGTGCTTTTTGAAAGTAGTGTTCGGCATCGTGAAGGGTCGGAATCCGTGACATGGAGGAACTATGCATGCCACGAGCAAGCGTATCGTAAGAGAGAGCGGTATAGAAATACAGGTAAGCTATGATGAGCTGGTGGAACTGTACGAACTCAGTAGTTTAGCTGACTGCAATTGAGATACTTTGGTTGCTCACATCTTGGAGCTCCGACTCCAGCAGTTCCGCGCAGCGGGAAATGCACTGTCTGTAGCGGTGCCCAAAGTACATTTGCTTGACATCATTAAGAGTCTTGCGCAAACTCATGTTTGCCAACTGCGTGCTGGTGAAATCTCTGGTAGGAATCGTGGGGTGGGCGCCGTTGTCCTGCATTGTCGCGATCGCTGTTGCCGTTTACCAGCGAAAAGAAACGGGAAGGCGCAATGTCCCCACGGTTAGGACAATCCCGAAGTCACAGCGAGGCTGTCGATTGTTTGGGCAGTGTCGTCTACGGATGGCATCCTTTGGCTTCGTACAATGCTGTCCAAGGGGAGCAATAAGTAATACACTATCGCAAACCGGCGAAAACAGACAGACGGAGGACGCACGGACAAGGCAGTGCTCGCCAATGGTCAGTATTTAAGCAAAGAATACCCAACACCTGTGGCTGGTGCGCAAAAATGGGAAGCCCGCGCCGTGGTTGCGGCGTTGCCGAGTGGAAATCGGTTGAAGGTGAAGCGGGTAGGTAGGTACAATATGGAAAGTAACTTCATGAAAACATCATGTTGCTAGGCCAACAAAAACACTCTTTAACAAAGCCGGATGCCATTACCCACCCTTCATGTTTGCTTGACCAGCATCGACCAAATCAGCAAAATGAACCGCAAACGTGTGTTGGCGGCGAAAAGCGGGCGGACGCTGACAGTTAGCACGAATTATAAGCGGAAGAATCTGGTATGACCATAAAATGCCCCGCTCATTAGGCTTTGCATTTGGAGACATTCCATTCTGCCTCTCACTCTACAATCGAAGAAAAAGTGCAGCAACGGACCGGGCATTGCAAAGGGTCTTCATTAAATCAGCCCAGTCAGGACGCTGCCATTGAAGACAAGTGCTTAACGCGGAACGCCCACGTACGACGAAGAGTCACCTCATATACACAAAATTTGTGCGGGATATCAGGAATCAGGGCTGTATTCTACATACGAGATATTGAGCATTTTGACAAGGCTTCCGGCATATGCGGAATTAAAGACATAATAAAATGCTGTCAAATAACACTCTATTGCTCGGAGGCAGCAGCACCAGTAATAATCTCGACCAATTCGCCCGTAATGACGGCCTGGCGGGTACGGTTGAAGAGAATCTGGAACTTGTTGATCATGTCGCCGGCGTTCTTGGAAGCGTTCTGCGGACTCCGGGTGAGCGGATATTCTGTGCACGGTGGGAATGATGTCACTTACGTCCATGGCGTTGCGGCGAGCGGACTGCTCGCAAGCGTGACCCTCAGCAAGAGCCCAGTAGAGAGAGTTGGCCAGGGCGTACTCGCGGAGGTTAGCGATGGACTCGTCAGCGACTTCGAACTGAGCAAGGTTGGCTGTTAAACGTATTAAACGTCAGTACTACTCAAACAGCTGTATAGTCCGGGCACCTACGGGAAGCGGTAATGGCCTCCTCAGAGAAAGCCTCAACAGTGACGGGCTCGTAGCTCTGGGCGTTGAGGAACTTGTTGTAAATGATCTTGACAGAGCCGTACTCCTCGGGGATGTGGAGGATCTGGTCGCTAATGGCCGAGGCATCCGCGAAAGTGGGAATGTCCTTGCCAACACCCGCGAAGCTCAACTTGATCTGCTTGGCGTTGGACCTGCTCAGCTGGGCCTTGCACTTCTCGCCAAGGATGACGAGCTCGCAGTTGGGCTGCTGAGCGAGGATCCTCCTGGTGTACCTAGACATGCCGGAGTGGATACCACCGCAGAGGCCCTTGTCGGAGCTGCAGATGACGAGCAGGGTCTTCTTGCCCTCAGCCTCGATGGGCTTGGTCTCGGCCTTGTCATAGACGGTGTTGGACGTCTCACCGTAGACACGGGAGGACTCCATGGCCTTTTGCGCGCGGGTGAGCTTGGTCGAGGCGACGATTTTCATGGTCTTGGTGATCTTCTCGATGTTGCGAATCGACTTGAGACGGCCCTCGATTTCGCGCAGGGTAGCGTAGTTGGCGCTAGCGGCGACATTGACGGTGGCAGGCCTGGTGAGCGCACGCTGGATGTTAGAATCCGGATGCCAATTGACTACCCGAGGGGTCGTGGTGGATTGCGTACCGGGCAACAGCCGCGGCGCCGGCGCGCAGGGCCGGACGGGCAGCCCTTGAGAGCATCATGGAGCCGAGAGTTGAGCGGAGGGGAGATTGATGAAGCTGTCGATGCGAACTCGACGACGGGCTGTGGTGCTTCGGAGTGACGGACGGAGGAGCTGTGATGCTTCAACCTCACTTTGCCGCGAAGTTCACTAGCGCCGCAGTCACGTGCACCAGGAAGCCAAGGAGGGTATCTTTGTTCACTTTGGACTTTCTCTCTTCCATACTTCCCACTTCCTCGTCTCTCAAATTGTTTAGTCCCGCCATCATCCAACATCTAACACATCTCGCCACGCGTGTCGGCCTCGGCTGCCACCCGTTTCTGCCACTTTCACGCTCGCCAACACCATTGGCGCGCATCTTCGCAAGACTCGGCGCCACCCAACGCGCTGTCGCAGCTGAACGGCAACCCGCATTTCACTTCACTAGAGGCGGTTTTCGACGTCGACGACCACCAAAAATGTCTTCCCCAGGCAACACCACGCCTCTTGCGACTGACAAGACCAACGGAGGTACGTCTTCCGGCCTCAACTGGCTCGGCTGAACTGGACTCGGCCTGGTTTGCCGTTGTCAGCCGCCCTTCTGCGCCCTAGCACCCACCTTTGCTTCGTTCTGCGATCCAGTTTCATCTCACGCTTCCATCCTCTACCTATACTAACGCTCCTACCACCCACAGCTGTCTCGCAACCCACCATTTCTAAGAGCGTGGATCGAGCCATGGACAAGTCAGCTTCGCCACCCCGCCAAAATGGCGATGTCGAGCCCGGCATCTCACTCCGCATGGGCCCCGTCGAAGATATGGACACAGACGGAGCTGCCGCCAATGGTCTCGCGAACGGAAAGCGCAAGTCACGCGGAAGCTTGCCAAACGGAAAAAGCTACAAAGAGGCTTCTAGCTCGGAGGAAGACGACAAGCCATTGGTGCGTGACCTTTTGGCCTCCACTGCAGCTGTCATTCGCTGACATGTTGGACAGAGCAAGCGGCGTAAAACATCAATTGATAAGGGAGCCTCTGCTTCCGATTCGGAGCTAAGCGACGTTCCTTTGGCGCGAAAGACGGCTAGAAAACCCCCAAAAGCAAAGCCAGCAGACATCGGTATGTCTTCTGATTCCGACGTCCCCCTTGGTGCCAAACTCGCTGGGGAGAAAAAGAAGATCGAGAAAGCAGCAGAGCAGGAGGCCAAGGCAATACGTGCGGGGTCTCAAAAGACTGCTCCTAAGCGAAAGCCGAAGAAGGCGGAGAGCGAGAGTGAGGATGACGATGTTCCGTTGGCAAAGAAGAAGAAGCCAGCTGCAGCTGCCAAAAAAGCAAATGGTGTCAAGAAAGAAGAATCTGATGACGACGTTCCGCTCAGCAAGAAGGCCCCTCCCGCAAAGAAAAATACCGCAAAATCAGCGACTCCTGCTCCGGCGAAGAAACTCGCCAGCAGAGGAAAGGCTACCAAAAAGGAAACCGAGGAAGATCTTGAAGCGGAAGCTGAGGAAGATGAGTACAGATGGTGGGAAGACCCGACTAAGGGTGACGGTACTAAGAAGTGGAACACGCTCGAACACAACGGTGTCGTATTCCCTCCTGAATACGAACCTCTTCCCTCGAACGTCAAATTGTTGTACGATGGCGTTCCGGTCAACCTCCACAAGGATGCCGAGGAGATTGCTACCTTCTACGGTTCAATGCTGAACTCAACGCACAACGTCGAAAACCCTACCTTCAACAAAAACTTCTTCACCGATTTCAAGGAAGTGCTCAACAAGACGGGCCATGCAACAGGCCTTGATGGCAAAAAAATCAAGATCGAGAAATTCGAAAAGTGCGATTTCAAACCCATTTTCAACTACTATGACGCTCAACGCGAGGCTAAGAAGGCGCTCCCCGCGGCCGAGAAGAAAGCTCTCAAAGCGGCTAAGGACGAGGTGGAAGCTCCCTATATGTTTTGCATGTGGGATGGTCGCAAGCAGAAGGTTGGCAACTTTCGCGTCGAACCCCCGGGGCTTTTCCGTGGTCGTGGCGAGCATCCAAAGACGGGGAAGGTCAAGAAGAGGGTTACGCCTGAGCAGATCACAATCAATATCGGCGAGAAGGCCCAAGTTCCCGCTCCTCCACCTGGCCACAAGTGGAAGGAGATAAAGCACGACCATGAAGGAACTTGGCTTGCGATGTGGCAGGAGAACATCAACGGAGCCTACAAGTACGTTATGCTAGCAGCGAATTCGGACGTCAAGGGCCAAAGCGATTTCAAGAAATTCGAGAAAGCTAGGGAGCTTAAAAAGCACATTGATCGCATTCGAAAGGACTACCGAAGGGATCTGAAGTCCGAGGTCATGGCCGATCGGCAACGTGCGACTGCTGTGTATCTCATTGATCAGTTCGCTCTTCGTGCTGGCAATGAGAAGGGAGAAGACGAGGCCGATACTGTGGGCTGTTGTTCACTCAAGTTCGAGAACGTCACATTGAAGCCGCCTAACAAGGTCATTTTCGACTTTCTCGGCAAGGATAGCATCCGCTTCTATGATGAAGTAGAGGTCGATCCGCAAGTCTTCAAGAACTTGAAGATTTTCAAGAAGGCGCCGAAGAAAGACGGAGATGAAATCTTCGATCGCTTGACGACCTCTGGCCTCAACAAATACCTCAGCACCTACATGCAGGGTCTAACCGCCAAGGTGTTCCGTACCTACAACGCCTCGTACACCATGTCGAAGCTGTTGAGGGACATGAAGGCCGAGGGCAATATCGCCGATAAGGTGAAGAGGTACAACGACGCCAATCGCGAGGTTGCCATTCTTTGCAACCACAAGCGGACGGTGGCTGCCGGTCACGCCGGGCAAGTGGAGAAGATGCAGGACAAGGTGAGCAGCACAGCGAGTATTGTTTTTCTATTCCCGTTGCAGCTAACGCGGCGCAGATCAACGGTCTTCGGTACCAGCAATGGCGTATCAAGCAGATGATGCTCGATATTGATTCGAAGATCAAGAAGAAGAAGGGAGCCGAGTATTTCGAGCTGCCCGAAGATCTTAGCAAAGAGTGGGTCGAGGAGCATCAGAAGGCGCTGGTGGCGGAGCAGCGCGAGAAGATCAAGAAGAAGTTTGAAAAGGACAACGAGAAGCGGGCGGCCGATGGCGAGAAGGAGATGAAGCCCAAGGAGCTGGACGAGCGGATGGAGGTGGCGGACGAGATGGAGCGCAAGTTCAAGAAGGAGAACAAGACGGGCAAGGTCGAGGCCGAGGGCAAGGGCCCGACGGTGGAGAAGTTCGAAGGGCAGCTGGACAAGCTCCAGCAGCGCATAGAGACGATGAAGATCCAGCTGGAGGACAAGGAGGAGAACAAGGAAGTGGCTCTTGGCACCTCCAAGATTGTAAGTGACTCCGGGCCGTTCCGGCAGGACTCTCGGAGGCTAACAACGGCGCGCAGAATTACATTGATCCGCGGCTCACGGTCGTCTTCTCGAAGAAGTTCAACGCGCCGATTGAGAAGTTCTTTTCGAAGACGCTGCGCGAGAAGTTTGATTGGGCGATCAAGTCGGTCGACGAGACGTGGGAGTTTTAGGCGAAGGGAAGGGGACTTGGGGACCGAGGCGGGGCGTGGCGGACGAGCCGTCCCGCCGGGAATTGGGACGAGTAATGGCTTGGGGCAGGAGTGTTTTGCGCATCAAGCCTCGTCGAGCTGCAGGTGCGGGACGATCCTGGGCGGGTCACTGCATGCGGTGCGGCTCTAAGTAGGGTAGCATGAGAGTAATCGACGAGCGCCCTCATAATGTCGTTTTTCTATTGTTATTGCCCAGATGGTCCGCGGGCGCATCAGCTGACTCTGCCCCACGCACCGTGAACCCTGGCGCCTCTCGCGCCTCGCTGCATGATCAATGACGGGCTGCATGATACGGCGACCACCATGGCAGAGGCCGCGGGCGGAGCAGTACTGCGCTGGGAAATTTGCTGATCTGCCAGACGACGTGCGCGGGTCATATTAACCCCCCCGTCGTCGTCTAGTTTAGCATCTGCCAATTGCCAAACACTGACCCAACTCCCTCCCCGACCGCTGGCCCAACACACCGCACCGTGCTGCGCTCCGACGCCCTCTCTCTCCGCTCTGCCCTACTTTACCATCTCTTCACGCCCCGCCGCCCCAGCTGCTCAACAACCCCTCCCTCATCCTCCATCATGGCCGACTCCGCCGAGAAGCCCGCGGTCCTGATAATCGGTGGCCTGGGTACGTCGACGCGCATTGAGCACGCGTGAAGCCGGAAAAAATTGCGTCCTGACCGCGCTGCAGGCTACATTGGCCGCTTCCTGGCGAAGCACATCCACGATAACAACCTCGCCTCCGAGGTGCGCCTCGTCGACAAGCACCTGCCCGAGCTGGCATGGCTGGCACCCGAGTTTGCAGACGCCTGCTCGAGGCAGAAGTTCATGCAGGCCGACGCTTCGCGGGAACGTGAGTAGATCCCCCGCCGCCCGGCTCCCCTGTTTGTGGGACCACGCCGTCACCTTTGCAAAAAACAAAAAAAGCAAGACGAAAGGCAACGGCGGATCGCTGCAGGATCGAGGCTAACGGAAGCCGCCTCCGGGTGCACAGAGTCGCTGCAACGCATCTTCGACCGCGAAAGCGGCAAGCAATGGGACTACGTCTTCAACTGTGGCGGCGAGACCCGCTATTCGCAGGAGGATGAGGTGTACAAGGTGCGCTCGCATGCGCTGTCGCTGGCCGTCGGCGGCGAAGCCGCCAAGCGCAAGGTCAAATGTTTCGTCGAGTGCAGCACGGGCATGGTCTACAAGCCTGAGCCGGTCCCGCGCAAGGAGACCGACAAGCTGAAGCCCTGGCTCAAGGTCGCAAAGTGGAAGCTGCAGGCCGAGGAGGACCTGGCCAAGATCGAGGGCCTCAACCTGGTCGTCATCCGCCTGCCGCACGTCTACGGTCCTTACACGAGCAAATTCTTGGCTACTGCATTGTGCATGGCGCGCGTCTACGAGAGCTTGGGACAAGAGATGAAGTGGTTGTGGAAGGCCGAGCTGAAGGTCAACACGTTGCATATCGAGGACTGCAGCAGGGCGCTCTGGACAGCTGCTGAATGGTTATCGAAGAAGAACCCCAAGCCTGCGAACGCACCCATCTTCAATGTCGTCGACAAGACCGACACCTGTAAGTCTACCCAGACTTATTCGAACACCCATCGCAGCCCGCCATGGATGCTGACAAGAACGCCACCACCACAGCGCAAGAAACCATGGCCAACTTGATACACGAGACATTCAACATCCCAACCGGTTTCCATGGTACCCTGATCAGCGCCTTTGCGCGTCTCAACCTCGAGCACGTCGTGGACGATGTCAATGACGAGACGCTGGACCCCTGGGCTGAGCTGCAGGAGAAGGCCGGCATTTCCAAGAGCAGCCCGTTGAGTCCCTTCATGGAGAAGGAGCTGCTGAAGGACACGGACCTGGCCCTGGACGGCAGCCTGTTTGAGCAGGAGACTGGGTTTCAGTATGTTTCACCATCTTTTTGTTGTGTTTCGTGGACCGGGTTTTTGGCTGACGAATTCTGCGCCACAGGCTCAAGCATCCCCTTCTCAACAAGGACGAGATTCAGGATGTCATAGAAAGCTACAAGCGCATGGGCTGGTGGCCGTAGCCATGCGCTCCTTTCTTCTCCTTTCTCTTATTTCTCCTTCGTTCGTCACGTTTGCCTTCAAGCTAACCGCATCGCACTTCGCTACTCTCGCTGATCGACGCTTCCACGATTCACACGGGAGCGTCTTGAAAAAAGTGTTTCATACGTTCCGAATACGCCCTTCAAAAACCCGCGTCCATATGCAAGGAGAGGTGTTACTCTCATCACTACCACTGTCTAAAAGTCCCGTCAATTTCAGCAAGTCAACTTCGACTGACCATTACTGTTTCCGCCGCCACCACTTCTACCATTACCACCGACCATCGCCCCCCTCTTTTGGAAAATATACCCTTTGCGCGAAGCGACATCGAATCGTAATGGAACGACGAGACGGCCTAGAAACCCCTCCTAAACCAAATCAAACCAAACCAACCTGCCATCTGTGTTCCTCTCCTGTATCATCACTACCACAATCACCGCATCGTCACTCAAGTTCATAGAACGCAATCTCCCCGCATCGCCTCGCCGACCGCCCCCACCAGCGCCACTACCATCACCATAGCCACCATCGTCGACCCGCAGCCGCCACTAGCGAGCAAATCTCGCGGCGCACGCGCGTACGCACGCTCACGAAAACGCGCCCCGCGCTGCCCCTCCCCCCATGCAATCTCCGCACGCAATTTATCTGAGCGGACAGCTCGCCTCGTCGCTCATGTCGCTTCCAGCCCCGCCCCGCGGCATCGACCAGCTTGTGCGCCGCGTTTTCCGGGCGAGGCGCTCCCGCGTTTTCCAGTTCCGTTGCTCAAGCCCTTGCTGCCCGACGGCACGGCGCGCGACTCAGATCGGGCGCGGGTGACGGGCGGGTGGGGCTTGGTGTGATGAGCGGGAGGGACCGGACTCTGGACCCTGAGCATTGGCGGAGGGGTGGTGGGTGGTGTGGCGGTGCGCTGCTGGAGAGGTGGTGGGATCTGGCTGGCTGCCCGGCCATGTGGTTGCAATTGATGATGGTGATGGCCATGGCAGTGACGCTCTGCTTGTTTGCTGCTTCTTTCTTGATCATGTTTGTTTGCTTGCCTTGTTCGTGCGTTGGTTAGGCCGTTTGCATTGGTTACTCTACGTAGCTTAGGCTTTGGTTAGTCTAGCCCTAGCTTAGCTCGCTTGGTTGTATATCTTTTTTCTTTTTCTTTCATCTCTATCTGTCGTCGTCGCCGTCGTCGTGCCGTCGACGTTGTAGGAGGAAGGTTGGGTAGACGGCGAGGTGGACGTGGGATAGTTAGGCAGTTGGACGCTGTTCTTGTTTTGTTACTGTCGATGCTGTTGTTGTCTTTGTTGTCATTGTCCTGTCATTGTATTGTTATCTCGCATCGAAGTCAATTGGTCATTATTGCTGTTTTTTGCTGTTGCTTCCATGTCGTTGTTATTATCGTCGTTAGCAAAGGAAAGAAGGAGAAACCAAGCGCTTTGTTTTATTTTACATTACGCTTCCTTGTCGTTTGCTGTCTCGTTCATGCGTGGTGCTCGGCCCTCGATTCCGCTTGGTTCTGTTAGAGAAGTTGTTTGGGTATGTGCGTGTATGGTGTGAGTTGGGGGTGATGACGATAACGACTAGGATGATGATGGTAGCATGTAGAGAGGAAGATGAGAGAGAAAAAGAGAGACGATATTGCATAGCTATAGATGTCAGATATCACATACATCCAACCGGTCATGGCAATCCTACGGTGCCCAAGCTGGATCTTGACAGTACACAACGATTTTCGTTGCAAGAAATCATGATTCATAGGCCTATTACGGTCGGAGGAAGAGAGATATTATCATTCATATCCCCACAGTGAGCGGTGCTCCGCAGAAGCCAAAGCATGTCAAGTAACTCTGGATTTAGGTATTGACGATACTCGCAACCATACGTACATAGTCCCGTAAGTAGCTGAAAACGCTCCCTACAGATCATTTCTTATGCAGACCCAGAGCTTGTATTCATAACTACTAGGAGCATGTAGATATGGTTGCAGTGCCTCTACAACGCTCCCTACAGATTACTCCGTAGGCAGATCTAAAGGCCGCGCTCGCAGTTGGCGAAATTACTCACGAGGGGTTGTGGTGCCTTCTTCGCGCTCCCCACAGATCACTTCTTGTGCAGACGCAGAACTTTCATTCGCAACTAATTATATCATTCGCGGGTGTATGTAGATTGCAACAACGTCTCTTCCTTCCCGACGTAGTAGCGAGATGAAGATCTGGGATGAAGCCCGCTACAGTTGCCGTGATTGTTGTCGTGCAGGTGTGGGTGCAGATAATGGACAAGCATGATCATGTGTCGAGATGTGCATTTGCGTGTGCATATGCATGTTGCGTGAAGATGCAGAGGCAGTTAGGCAGACGAAAGAGGTAAGCCGGATGAGCCTCTCTCTTCTCTCCCTTCTGCAGTCGCTCACTGTCTTCCTAAACTCCGACCTCTCCATCCCTCGTCCTACCCGCAATGAATAACAATATGCATAATATGCGGCTGGAACATGCACCAAGATATAACGTTGGCATTAGTTCGGATATCACTACTACTACTGTTATTGAGAAATCCTTCCTCTTCCCTGCTTCTCTTCTCCTTTTCCTGTTGTTTCTTTTTGGTCTGCTTTCGCCTCTACCTACCTCTCCCTTTCCAACTTCTTTGCCCTGATCGGATCGTTCCAGATCTAAGCTCCAATCTAATCCAAGAGCTGCAGCACGCTGTGTGCATCACTCTCCGCCTCAACAGCTAGGTATGTAGACAAGCGCTATGGCCTGCCTGAATACCTGCCTTTCCGTCGAATCATGCTCATCATAACCTCCACGTCGTCGCCTTTTAGATCCTCCGTGAGCACCGCTAATAAGGAAAGATAATAACAGTGTCGGCGCCAACGACAAGGTCAACGCTCAAGCGCGTTGTATTCAACACATCTGCCGTGCTAAACAAAATTTGTGGCAGTATGCGCTACCAAACACCCAACTACGCCTTTGAATAAAAATACTTTTAACCAAACATGGGGACAAGAGAATGCTTCCTCGGATCCGAAAGGCGCCCCCCACGCGGGAGCAGGGAGAGCGTGCAAGAGGATATAATGCAGCAACCAAAGAAAACAATAAAACACACAGGGGACTGAAACTAACCAAGTAGAGCATGGACGGGTCGAATGCTCAGGCGACCACATTCTTGCAGAAAAGGCAATGGACCGGTTTCTCCGTGACCTCTTTCTTGCCATTGCGCGCATCCGTGACCAGGACCTTTGGCGTTTCACCTTTATCTATCCGGATTTCCGCTGAAAATGCTTGCTCTGGCTCCTCCTCTTCCGCCGCGTCATTATCTGTGACCTTTGGCGTGCTGTTCTTGCCCTTGGTCTTCTTGGGCGTTTTGGACTTGGGCGTCGCGGTTCCCTTGGCTGCGACGGGCAGGGCGTCGTTTCCTACGTCGTTCCGCTTCAGCGAGCTGGGTACCACCATATTGTGCTCTTCGTATGTTTTTACGAGGACATCATTGGCGACGCATTCGGCGTGCAGCCACTTTTCGCAGTTGACGCAGTAAACGAGGGTGCTGTCGGGATTGTAGGGCTTGTTATCGATGCAGTGGGTGCGAATTTCCTACTCGAAGAGGCTGGTTAGGCATCGGTGTTATTTTTCTTTACGAACCAAGCAACGCGGGTACGTACCGATAACGTGCCAACTGGCCCTCCGGCCGGGCAGTCGAAAGTCTGTCGCCAGAACAGTGTATCTTCGTCCAGAATTTCCTCGCCGTCAGTTTCCTTCCAATGCTTCACCGTGGCCTTGCCATTGACGGTCAACGCGTCAATGATCTGCATTGTGTTGGTCGCGATGACCTCATTATGTCCGTGGTGTGGCTGTCGCCCCATTGGCAGATCTTCAGGCCTATTGAACCAGTAGACGCGCAGGAACACGTTCAGCTCGTTCGCGGCGCGCACCTCCAATACCTTGGCCACCCAGTTGGCTGGCTCGACTCCGGGATCATGGCCCTGTACAAAGACGGTTTCACCTAGGCGGAACGTCTCGTTCGCGACTGCGAGGCGCGTGTCAATCAGCACAAGGACGCGTAGTAGGATCAAGGAAGACTCACTGGTGAACTTGCGGTAGCGCTTGGTGTCATTCCACCACTTTACCGGCTCGACCTTGTAATAGGTGTCGAGGTTGCGATCGAAAGGGTTCTCCTCTAGGAGGGGCTCGCGGCCAGTGCTGAGGCTGCTCCTCCGGCGCTTCTTGGAGTTCTTGGGGGCGGCGGCGGCCTCGTCGCGCGCGGACCAGTTCTTAACGGTGAAGCCGCGCTTGAACTTTGTCCAGTCGAGCTGACCGGCGCTCGGTTGGTCGCCATTTTTATCCTCGGAATTGCCGGCGGCGGGCGATTTTGAGGAAGCGGCGGGAGTGGGCTCCTTGCTGAGAGACCCGTCGCGACGGGCGTCAGTGACGGAGGAATGGCGCGGGGTGCGGCGCTGCTTGGAGGCGGAGGAGGAGACCATTGGGGACTTGAGTGGCAGTGGTGGTAGGCAGCGGGCAGCTTGGGAAAACGTGAGGTCGCGTCGGCGCAGCTGAAAGAGTTGGGGGCGTTTGGTGGTCAGGGCTGGCTAAGGTAGTCAGCGCTACCGGGCCGTATTCGCGGCGAGCACGGGCTTGGGCTTGGGAGGGCAAACGTGCCGGCGGTAGAAAGTGCGAGGAGGCTGTGCGGGCTGCGGATATAGTGGTACAGAGCCGGAGGCAATAACACAAAAGAAGATGGAGGGAAAAAAAAGCATTACGGACGTACCGCGTAACCACACTGAGGGCTGTAGTGCATCAGCAGGGTGCACCGTCCAGACAGTCTTTTCTTCCTTCTCCTCGTCCTTCCCCAATCATCCCTGTCGGATCGCCGCCTGGATCTCCCGCCCAGAATAGCCCGCGTTGCCAGGCCTGATTGGGCCTCGCTCGGGAGACGTAATGCGCGCCTCCATCCCGGATGCGTCAGCGCGAGCCCTTCGTATTTAAGAATCAAAGACACCAAAGCCCGTCTCCCCATTGTCTTGCCTTGCCCTGATTCCGCCCGTCTCAGCCCACCCCTCCAAGCCTCCCGTTCCGACCAAAACCCTCGTCCCATGCGCCGCCGCCTCGTCGCCCATTCCACCTGCTCCTAAGCAACCCCCTCAGGTCGTGCAAAGCTCAGCATGCCTCGCCCGCGGGGTAGGCCCGCCTTCCGCCGCATGCAAACGCGCCGAGTCCCACTGACGCTCCCTTGCAGTGCTCTCCTTCATGTCGCAATGGGGCAGCGGCAGCCCCAAGGCCGCGACTCCCTCTAATACCACGCCCGCGCTCCCGCCGCCGCCGCCGCCGCAACAAGCCCCCCTCGCCCAGCCGCCCAAGTCGTCTCCAACCTCCAAGCAGCGCTCCAGGGCCGATTCACGGCCCTCGTCGCGCCCCATTTCCATGGTGCAGACCTACCATCCTCCCGTCATGGAGGTCGCTTCCGACACGCCGCCCGAGCTGCAGCCCATCTTCATCTTCCTCAACAGCCACTCCAACAAGCTCTACCAGGAAGGCTATTTCCTCAAGCTCCATGACTTGGACGTCCGTACGTCTGCCTTTTTCCTCCTACCCCGATTCTCTGTTGGAGCTGACGACGCGACGCAGGTGGTCGTCCAAGCGTTGATCGGACATGGACCGAGTGCTTCGCGCAGCTCGTGGGAACCGTCCTTTCGCTGTGGGACGCCCACAAGCTGGACGAGGCTGGCCAGGACGGCGAGGTCATTCCCACCTTTATTAATCTGGCAGATGCCTCGATCAAGATGGTAAGCCGTGCCACGGTGCGCTCTAGACTAACGGATGCCAATCTGACTGTTCCAAGATCGAGTCTCTGCCCATGAACGGCAACGAAGGTCAAACGCTGAACAACGTCCTGAGTGTTTCCACAGCCGCGAGCAACCGCTACCTCCTCCACTTCAACTCGCTAAACTCGCTGACGCAATGGACCGCTGGCATCCGCCTTGCCATGTTCGAGCACGCCACGCTCCAGGAAGCCTACACAGGTTCGCTTATTGCCGGAAAGGGCAAGACTTTGAACAACATCCGCCCCATCATGGAGAAGATGAAGTGGAAGTGGGAGGACTGGGCGAGAGTGCGCTTCGGCGCCGGCACGCCTTGGAGACGTTGCTGGTGCGTCATCACGCCACCTGATGAGAAGGAAGTCAAGCAGGTCCAGAAGGCCATGAAGAAGCAGAGCGCATATGACCGCTCGACTCCGATTGTCAAGGGCGTTATCAGGTTCTACGAGACCAGGAAGGTCAACAAGAAGACCCGCCCGATCGCAACCATCACAGACGCCTACTCGGCTTATGCCGTCTACCCTCACTCCAAGCCGCTCATCGACGCTTCAACTCTGGTCAAGGTGGAAGGCCGCATCACCATTCACTCAAGCCCCGAGTCCACGACCGAAGGTTTTGTCTTCGTAATGCCGGAGGTGCACCCAGCCGTTTCTGGCTTCGAGATGATGCTTCGCTTCTTGTTCCCCGTGTTCGATGTTTTTGCGCTCTACGGCAGACCGCAGCGCCTGGTGGCTGATCCTATGGATTCCCGCAGTCTGATGTTCGCCATGCCGAGAGACAGGCGGTACGGTTACCTCGATATTCTGGACGTTGCCAGTCTCATCCACACGGACGGCAGTCAGGGCTGGAGCGAGAGGCAGTGGAGGAAGCAGATGAAGGACCTCACTTCTAAGCGCATCGCCACTGTACGCGAAGATGGAGGTCAAAAAACCCGCCGCAACACTTTCAGCCGGACGAGCCTGCCTCCTTCGCGGACGACATCGATTAGGTTCAACGACGGGGACTCCACTCACTCGCAGCCAACCACGCGTCATGGCTCGCCCGCTCAACTAGATTTCAACTCGCCCCGTCGTATGGCTACGATGCCGAACGGAGGTATCATGAAGCACCAACGCTCGGTGTCGGAAGCAAACATGCCAGCGCGACTAGGTCGTAACAGAATTGACGAAAACTATGACGACGAGAACCCTCCACCGCTACCTGTTCATCGCTTTGCGTTGAACGGCATGAACTACGACACTGCGGGTAGTGATGGCTATTCCACGCCCGACGAGGGAGACTACCGCAACGAGTTGCCTGAGGTTGGTGGTGTTGCTGCCGCAAAACCATTGCCGAGCGCTGTGCTTAGCCCTCCAGCATTTTCGCATGCCCCCGGCGAAAGGCCCCGCACGCAACCCGGCGAGTTCCCGGATTTGCGACGTGCCCAATCGGAGATCGATCAAGCCACCCTGCAGGAAATGAACGAGGCGAACAGCCAGGGTCTGTCACCCAACGCTGCCGCAGCTGGAGGCGCGGCCGCGTGGGCTGGCAACAAGCGGGGCAACGACAGAGGACACCAGATGCACTCCAGCCGTCGATCCATCGATGAAAGCCACAACCAATGGGCTCAGCACAACGAGCGTCTGCCCACGATTCCGGCGTCGCCCTTCATTGCGCAGGGCGAGCCCCTCTCAGCCACCAGCGGCACGTTTGCGCCGACCGGGCCGCCTGTGCCGGAGCACCGAGAGCCTGGCTACTTTCCGCACCACGACGTGCTAGCTGAGTCTGCGGCCGATCGGCGGTCTCTTGAGGCTGGGGAGCACACCCAGTTGTCCGCCGGACTGTCGCCAGGCCATGCCATTCAGCGTAAACCAGTTCCAGGTCGGTTGAATACCCCTCCTCCGGCGGACAACGCCGCCTCCCCTGCATCCCCATCTGGTTCAAGTCTTGGCAGTTTGCGAAATGAAGTAATCGATCCTGACATGATTTTGAGCCAGCTGGCCGCTCGGGATGAGTATGAGCGAGCACAAACCATGGCGAGCAGCATCTACGACGACGAGTCGTCGGGGAGCCGCACGCCCGACTACGCGAGCACCAAGAGCCCTAGCGTGAAAAGTGAGAGGATATCGGTGGACAAGCCTCGAACTGGCCGGCTGAAGACAGTGGGAGACATTCCGCCGGCCAAGGAAGTAGTTGTCGGGGATGCCAATTACAAGGAGGATAAGCCAGCGCAATCAATTGATTTGCCAGTCATCGATTTTGGGCCGACGTATGACTTGACCAAGTCGAGTGGCCGCCCTGGGACCAGTGGCTCCATGACGGGTTCGCACGAGCGATCCAAGTCCAAGGGGAGTGACGATGCCCGCCGCACCAGTCCCAGCCCGGTGGACCACGGTCGTGCGCACTCACGCTCACCCAACAGTAGCGACAACCGGCGTAGCGTTGCTTGGCAGCCCGCGAGCGGACGGCGAAGCGCCAGTCCTGGTGCGGCCATGGCCCTGAACCCGGAGGACTGGGTCCAGCAGCGGGCCGCCCAGGCCGCCACGCCCGTTTTCGGCCACGGCCAGCACCTTCGCGGAAAGTCCGACACGCCGCCCATCTCGCGCACCACTTCGGGCGACTGGTCCGGTGCTGCTGCGGCTGCTGCCCATCACCAGCGTGATGCCTCGACCCCGCTGCCAATTCGTTCCCACTCGCGTACCCCGAGCGCCATGCTACCTGTAGATCGATCCCACTCGCGCACCCCCAGCGCCATGATGCTCGACCCCGCCGCCGGAGCCACGCCCCCGCTCCGCCCGCACTCCCGCACCCACTCCCGCAGCCCCTCGGCCCTGCTGCTCACTCAGCCCCAGGGCGGCCTGCTTATCAATGCTGAATCAGCCACCCTCTCCGCCCGCGAGCAGCAGGAAATCGCCCGCGCTACCGGCACACCCTTGCTCAACATGACCGACAACCACGCCAACCACCACGCCAAAGACCCCAAGTCCGAACCACGCGACAAGACGGGCCTGGTGGGCGCCATTGCCGCACGTGAGAAGGAGAAGGCTGATCTCAAGTCGGGCTCGCGCTCAGCCCTGCTGCAGCAAGCTATTGCCGCTCGCCAGCATCAGGCGGCCCAGGAGCAGGCCCGCGCCCACGCAGCGGCCCAACAGCGCGCAGCGCAGATGCAAATCCAGCAGGCGCAACAGCAGCAGATCTGGCAGCAGCAACAGTTGTTGGTGGCCCAGCAGCAAGCACAGCAGAACCAGCTACAGCTGCAGTACGCCATGATGGGCGCAACGACGCCCACGCCGACTGCTACCACGCCGATGGGCTTTGGCCAGCAGGGCGGATACTTCCCGCAGATGCAGCCCCAGCAGCAGATGCAGATGCCTCAACAGCAGCAGATGGGCATGGGTCAGATGCAGCAGTCGCCTCAGATGCAGCAGCAGGCGTATGGCGCGAGTTGGGATCGGAGCGGACGCGGACAGAAGGGCCACAGGAAGTCGGGCGCGTACTAAGTGAGCCAGGCGTGTTGTTCGCCGAAAAAAAGCAGTGACGGTGGTTGTGTTGTTGTTTTCCTTCTTGTCTATCATACCTACCTCTCTCTCTTTCTTTCCTTCTATACTGTTTTTCCTTGCCTATACCTCCTCACTTCCTTTCCTTGGTATCTCTTTTCCTTAGTCCACTCTCCCCATTCGGGCTCTCTCTTTTTTTTTTTTTTTTTTTTTTTTCTCTCTCCTGTTTTCAGTTCTCTTGCATAGCAGCCTCATCCAGGTGGGTCGGTCGAGTGATTGGGTGGTCAGGGTTCCGGCGCAAAACGTGGTTGGTGGGGTCTGTGTGCATACAATAGCACGACCCCGGTTTCTCTTGTCATAAGGTTTTCCTTAGCATCTATCATGCATGCATTTTGTCGTGGCTGGGAGAAAGGTTCTTCCCCAGCACGACGGTCTCGTCATCACGTAGCGGTTGCATCAGCATCGGCATCACTGTCATTTTCGTGGGTATTCGCATTGGCATTTTGCAGCGCGCGCTTGTTTGCTTGCTTGCATGCTTTTTATCGTCGCTTGTCGCTTCTTTCGTCGTGTCGTTGTTTTTGTGTGTTTGGCCCGGCTTCACTACTCTAATGCGGGTGGCTTGTTCCCTTGGCGTGTCGTTTTGTTTGCGTGGTATGCATAACAGAAACCTACGTGGGCGGGAGGTGGGTATAATACGTCGTTGCACACTGTATAGCATATATAGCATGGCACGCGCGCGTGTGTGTGCGTGTGCGGGTGTGTTTCGTTTGTAAAGGAGCAAGGCACAGCGGGATGGATGGATGGATGGATGGACGGATGGATGGACGGATTGGATGGGGTAATGCTAATTGGGGTTGAATCGAATCGAATTGAGCAACCGGCCTTTCATTGGCTTGGTTGGGCGAATTTGGACTTGTGCTGCGTGCCGTGGCATGAGAATGCAGCTATGCGGGCAGGTATAAGTATGGGTGCAAATATGGGTGAGCTTGAACAACATTCCCAGAAATGGAGATGGCCTACATATATCTTCAGGCACCACTTCACCCCTTCGCAAAACCCAGGCCCCAGGTCCAGCTAAGAAGCAATCCGTAGGTATGTATTGTCTCAGTCCACTTCACACGACCTTGTAGACATACCATCCATAGTCACGCTTATTTCGAATTCAGAGCGCCTTGACTGCCTCACCTTCCGTCGACCAAATTCTTCAGGGTCCACGGCTAGCTAGCTAGCTAGCTAGCGCCAGGCACGTCCGGACACACGGACCCACTGGAAATAAAAAAAATAAAAAATAGCACCCAACACCTAGGCTCTAGCCTGCTAGCGCAGGGTGGATGCTAGCGCTAGCCTTTATATTTGCGGGTCCCGGACACGTGCCAGATGTGTGTGCTCTGGAGACCAAGGGTCCTGGGGTGCATGCATACGGATACGGGGAGTGGGGTGGGGACTAGCGTGGCTGATGGTAGTGCGTGGTAGTGTGTAAGTAAATATAGATATAGGCGTGGGAATACGGGGGGGCTAGCGTGTGGTTGGGCGGGCGTTAGGGCAGGTGAGGACCTGGGTAGGGCGATTGTGTGTTTAGATATCTGATATACGGTGAGGTTATTGTTATTGTTATTTTTTATCGTGGATAGTTTGCGGAAAGGTTGGTTGGTTCATTCTTTCTTTAGGCACTAACTATATAAGTATGGGGGTAGTAGGTAGGTAGGTAGAGGTAGGCAGCATGAATAAATGCCTCTAGCATCCAGCTGGTGCCGCTTCTTGGAGCGGCGCTTATACAAGCATTTAGGTAGGTAGGTAGGTAGGTATGTAGTTCAAAACAGCAGGCTCGCGGCAGTAATAAAAACAGTGCAGGCAAGCCTGGCAGGAAAGTAAGAAGAAGAAGAACATAACGCCAGCCCTATGCGCCCAGCCCCATCTTTATTTTCCAGCCCTCGGAAAGAAGAAGAGGGAGACTGCACCCCAAGGCAGCCAGACAATGAAATATCTTCGTAACAAGAGAGAGACAGTGACGAATAACAAGCGCGCTCACGCCCAAGCACCCACCAGCGCCATCAGACCCGCGCCCGCGACCACGCTCGCGCACGCCTGCAGCCGCCTCTTCCCTCGAAGAACCTCGTAGCTAGCATCGCTCAAAAAGTCTTCGGCCAGCAGCTCCACCAAGCCCGCAAACAGCAGCAAGCCCGAGCTGACCGCGTTCATGATGCCCACCGTCAGCAGCCCCGTCTCGCTCGCCGGGTCGTACAGGTTGTGGATCCCGAGCCCGATGGCCTGCCCGATCGGCGTCGTCGTCCCGTATGCCAGCGCCATAAACCACGGCTTCGGCGAGCGCGCGCCAAATGCTAGCGCTGCGATGCGCGAGCCTAGTGCTAGGCCTTCGAACGTTTGGTGGAAGGAAATGGCGACGAGGAGGACGAGAAAGGGCGGCCCCGTCGCGACTGAGACGGCCATACCGATAAAGATGCTGTGGAAGAGGATTCCGGCTTCGAGGAGCAGGCATTGCAAGAGCTGTTTTTGCTGCTGCTGGTGCGGGCTCAAGGGCGAGTGACCGGATGAGTCGAGGGGGTCGAGTGCTGCGAGTGCGCGCCGCGAGTCGGTACTGCTGCGCTGGTGCCGGTGCTGGTACTTGGTGTTGCGCTGTCCATTCAGCAGCCCGGACTCGTCGGCCGTGTCGAGCTCGGGCAGCTCGAGGTCCGAGTCGCTGTCCTCGCCTTCGTCCTGCGTGTTCCTGTTGTGCCTGCTGCCACGCGGTGGTGAGCCCGGCGTCTCCTCCACCAGCGGCGATACGCCCTCAACCAGATTATCGGACGAGCCCGGCGTGTCGAGATTGTTCAACCCGCGGCTCGCGCCCCGGCTCTCAAAATCGTCGTCCTCCGCTCTGAACCGATTGTAGCTCCCACTGCGCCCGTGCCCGCGCGGCCGCCCATTCGCTCCGCTATGATGTTTGTGCTCGTCGCCCTCGCCGCGAAATAGCTCGTCTCCGCCATGTACGTGTCCGGCGCCGCGCGACGCAAAGAACATCTCGATACCAACGACCACAAACACCG
Organism: Aplosporella prunicola CBS 121167; assembly: GCF_010093885.1. Classification (NCBI taxonomy): domain Eukaryota; kingdom Fungi; phylum Ascomycota; class Dothideomycetes; order Botryosphaeriales; family Aplosporellaceae; genus Aplosporella; species Aplosporella prunicola. The sequence goes on along the minus strand of NW_022983530.1, from coordinate 840,079 downwards.
AGCACATGGCGATTAAACCAGCCATGGCAGGATATCCATCATTCCAAAATGGCGGAAGACACGGGTCCGTCAGTGAAGTGTATGCCGTGGGGAGAAGGTGCACAAAGGCCGTCGCGATCAGCACGCCTGTGCCGAAATGCCGCGACAAGAATAAGAAGTGGTGTGGAACCGGCAGGCTTGGGAAGCGGCGAACGATGATGGGGAATGAGCATGCTGTGCGTACGCGTTAGCCTATCCTGCCTTGTTATGGACCGGTGTCTTGCGGCCCCGCGCGCTCCTCTCTCCCCCACTTACCCAGCGTGCTCAACACCAATATTAATACCAGCGCGAAGACGTGCAGCGGTGTGTTATACGTCCCCTTACGAGCCGACCCGCATGCCGGACGTGCGCCGTCCTGCTGCCGGCGGTGCAGCTCCGCTCGTAGGAATTCGTATGGTATCTCAGACCATGACGGCGCGGACAGGCCTGCGAAGACATTGCGGTTAGCATGGGCGTGTTTCTTTGCAGGAATGGGCGCCGGCTGAAAACCCTCGTCCCTCCCGCCCGGATGAGAGGAGGAGAGGGCTTGGCCGGGCTGGAACTCACCTCTCGAGTCAAGCAGCGCTGGTCCATGATTCGCGGCGGCGGCGGCGGCCATTGTTGCGAGGGAGGAAGAGCGGGATGGGCTCGGGCAGAGGTTGGAGAAGAGAGGCTAAGGCGGCGGGCGGCAGGAGGAGCAGATGGGGCCGTTCTTGCACCATCTCCCGCGGGTCGGTCAGGAACTGAAGATGTTGTGGCCGCAGCGGTGCACTGCTCGACTTCCGCGGTAAGTTGATCTGCGCACGGGCCCTGTTCGCATGCGTGCTGTTGAGACAAGGGGTCAGAGCATAAATGTCACTGCCACCTGCCAGAGTCCAGATTCCCCAATCATGAGTTTGTCATTCGCTCTCGCTGTCTGAAACTACCATACGTCGCCTCTTCTGCTGCCGCCGTGTCGTCTCTGCTTCATCGCTATCCACAACCACCGTCTCTCGCCCAACCGGGCTCTTCTTCCGTTGTACCAGCGAACTAATGTCTGGCAGCTCATCATCATCGTCCGAGTCAGACTCCACTCGCTGCACCTTAGAAAGCCGAGACGGTTTCCTCGAGCTGTACTGGATTGACGGCAGTGATGAGCTCGGCGCCCGTGTCTGCTCCTCGTCGTCGACAATGAAGTCCGCGAGTTCCGAGTCGAGCCGGTAGTCCTCCATCTCGTCTTCGCCCTCCGTGTCCGATGTCCCGAGCGTGATGCCCTGAGAGCGGATGCGCATCCGCGGGTCTGTGGGCGGCGGGCTACTCTCCTCTCCCTCGCCTACCATGTCTACGCGGAACCGAGAGTGTGCTGGCGTCTCATAGAATGCCTCTGCTTCCTCTTCAATGTCTTCCATGCCGGCTTCAGACAGGTCGTCTGCTGATGCGCCGTCTTCAATGTCGGACATGTGCACATTGCTTCTAAACTCGTTTACGCGAGCCTCGTCCACATCGTGCATGCGGTTAACCATACAGATGAACGCTTTTGTGAGCCTACCGTGGCCGGCCAAGTACCTCGTCTTGCCCTTTCGCCGTTGACGCTCGGGGTGTTTATGCAACAATGGAGTTGTAATCTCTTTATCATCGTCGGTGTCGAGGATGTTTTGATATAGCCGCTCGAGTTTGCTCAATTCTTTTTTACTGAGCGTCACCTCCTCCAGTGTCACTATAGGTACCGGTTCGTTCCCAGGATCCGCTTTCTTCGCTTTCGTCCTTGCGCGAGGTCGACCTTCTGCCGCATCATCATCGTCATCGCCCATCCGCAATGCTGATGTGAAGCCCGTGCGGACTCCATCCGGCATGTGGAACTTTTTCGGCGGCCGCTTGGCAGCCTTTCGCCTTTTTGGTTCAACGGAATCCAACTGCGTGTTCTCAATCGGAATCTCAATGAACCTTTTGTCCACCACCGGCTGGATCTCCTTTGGCACAATTCTCCGTGCGAGGTCGTCGTGAAAGTTGAACTCGTCTCCGCTGGCAATTTTTTCTTGCATCCTCTTGTAGGAGTCCCACGATTTCTCGGAGTCAGTCTGTTCTTTTCCTTCCATGTGCAACTGCACAATTTTGCCCTGACGCTTTCGCCCCGTACGACCCATGCGTTGCAACATGCGGATGGGAGATGCTCCTTGATCGTAGCAAACAATGAGATCGACCTCGCCGATGTCGAGTCCTTCTTCGCCGATTGATGTCGCCACCAATGTGTTGTAGACACCCGTCTTAAATTGCTCCACGACTTCCTTCTGGCGTTTCTGGACCATACCTTCTGATTTCTTCGTCGCTGCTTGGCCGACAAAGACATGCGGTCGAACCATCGGCTCGTTCAGCTTTAGTACTCTGCAAATCTCTTCCGCACTATCTCTCCACTGCGCAAAAACCATAATTCTCGTATGTGAATCGTGCCCTTCGCGCGGCGGCCCAGTCTCACCGGCATCCATGAAATGGTTGAGGATCACCTGTCGAAGGCATTCCAATTTTGGATGGCCCATGTAATCCGGATTTGCAGTCCGTTCACGCAACGTACTCAATAACTTCTCGAAGTGTGGGCTGTCAGAGATCTCGCGTTGGTACTTCTTGCTGGCATTGTTCTTGTAATCGATGAGCGCCTGGTAGAAGGGTCGTATACTGTGGTACTTGAGCAGATCGACTCCGTGGCACAGACCCTGCAGAGCTGCGAACAGTGCCACGACCATGCCTTTCAAGGGTTGAGACGCCTTGCGCCCAGCATCAGATTGAAACCATTTGGTCCTGGACTGACTGACGCCGTAGTTACTGAGCTTCATGGGATCTCTGGCCCAATATGCATTTTGCTGGTTCAGCCTATCCAGAACAGGTTGCACTGCCCTAGTGAAGAGATCCATGCAAATGAGCATATCCTTGTTGTTGCGGAAAACCTTGGTTTCGATGCTTCTCTTGTGGATGAATGGCTGTATGTCGAGAGAATTTTCTGTCCGTATTTCGACTTTGGAGATTTCCATGTTGTCGATGACTTTTTGAACTGTCTCAACGTCCGCACCCGGAGTAGCAGTGAGAGCTAATACCCTGAAACTATTGTTAAAACGTCTCATGAACTTGACAACCTCAACATAAGAATAGGCTCCCGTTGCTCTATGGGCTTCGTCAACGACGAGAAGTACAATCTTCTTCGGATCGCAGTAGCCAGTCTTGAGATCATTTATTATGGTCTGCGGCGTCATGAAGAAGACGCGTTTACTTGCCCATTCTTCTGCTCGTATCGCAGGTGATACCTCGCCCGTCAGCATTACCGTTTCTCTCCGAGGGATTCCAGCAATGCCAAGGCAGGCCTCAACCTGCTGCTCTACTAAAGGCCTTGTCGGAGCGACGAAGACAATTTGTGCATCTTTCGTCCACCGAAACCAATTGAGCATGATGGTAGCGGCAATGAACGTCTTTCCAAGGCCCGTGGGGAGAGCAACAAGGAGGTTATGGAAGAGACCACGGTGGACAATGTTATACTGATAATCTCGTATAATGCCAAGGTTTGTGGGGTACACCCAGGTTTTCATAGCTTCGAGATCTAGTTTGTGATGAGTCGGGGGTTCTTCCCGGTTAGCTAGCGGCCAGTTGTGGCGTTTATTAACCTGAGACGATGCAATTGGTGCACCTGCATTCCCAAAAAGCGTGGTTTGCCGAAGCCCGGTAAGCGGCGCGGCAAGGGCCTGCGGCCTCGATTGCACAACGTCAGTTTGTGGCGAGATACAACGGTCGTCGACCGCGCCATCCTCCAATCTATTTTGGGATGATGAAGACATGGATGATGAAAAGGCGTCTGAGGGAAGATCTGCTAGTTCTTTCTCAACGTCATAGGTTGGAGTGTTCCTTCATATCGTCAACTTAGAGATTTGGGTAAATTCGGCTAAAAACATTACTTACCGCAAAGGAGGGGCGTCACCCGTTGGCCAACCATTGGCCGGATGATTTAGAGCTACCGATGGGAGAAAATCTTCAATGCCATCTTCCAAAAAGTCTCCAAAGGAATCGTCTATAAGGTCCGTTACACCATTTGGAACGAGCTTATCCGCAGCATTACCCCTACATGCCTTTTAGTATTCTGCGGACAGAGTAACACAAGATTAACAACACATACCGCACCGGGGGATTTTTTGTTTGTTCTGGTTTCGCGCATGGAGGAGTAAACATGACACTGTCATCAAAGTCGTCGTCGTCAATCTCGACGACAGGGATATCTTGCACTGGTTTTGGTCGCTTTGGTAAAGAAGAAGGCACAGCTTCATCTACAAAGACATCTTTTTCAATGTCGTTTGACTTATTCTTAGGAGACAAGATAATGTTGTGGGATACGGTCCCACTGCGGACAGAAACCTGAGGGCTAGGAGGGGAACTATTAAAAACGATGCTGTTTGCTTCGTCCTTGAAAGGGCTGATTGGTGAACTGTATAAAAAAGGCAGCCTAGCTATGCCATTTATAGGTTTCGCTGGCGATCTGGGTTCTTCCTGGAGATGCGCCGTTGTCGCTGGAGGCTTGGGTGGCGGCTTACTGAAAGATGTGGAACCAAATGATTGATTTGAAGGCACAGGCGGCCCAGACGGTGATTTTTCAACGTAATAAGGTCTTGAAGGCTTTGTTGAGGGTTTCGGCGGTGGTTTTTGGAAGACGGGAGGCGGAGGAGGTCGCGATTGGCTTTTTTGCTTTTGCCACACGGGACCGCGTATTTTCCATGGAGGCGACTCATCCTGTGGCAGCTGAGTTAAGAACATGTCGTCCAAAGCCGCAGCCCGATCGGGCTCGTGAATACGATATTTTGATTTCTTCTTTTCCTCTGCCAAGAAATCCAGCTCTTCTTGGTTTGGGTCTAGGCGTTTGCGAGAGTTCCGTTTGGGTTTCTTTGCAGCCTCGTCTTGATCCACCGGAGTTTTGCGCGAGACGCGCTTACGCTTCTTAGGAGAGCCCTCGTCGTTGTCCTCCGCATTTTTACGCGTGTTTCGCTTGCGCTTTGCCACGGGTTTGGGCTGAGGCTCACGCTCCGGGCTGGGCGACCAGGGAATTGGGACCTCCGCATCGCTGCTGCTTGGAACGGTGACGATGCGTTTCCGAGGCGGCATGCTACTCTAGCACGAAGGCCTTCGGTTTCGGAAAAATGGCAGATGGCGCGGAGAATCGGCCTCGGGATCTGGTTTCAGTAAGTAGTATGTCTAGTAGTGTGCGGTGGCGAGCCGATGTGGGAATCAGGTCGGCAGGGTGGCAGGCATCACGACGGCGCAAGCAGACACAGGCGCTCTGGAGAGTGGCGTGGTGTTGCTTTGCTCAGGTGGTGCTGCCTGCTGGAAGACCTAGCACAACGTCGGGAGACGCGAAGTGACGCGCCGGGATCGTCTGTGTCTCACGCGCTAGGTCGGACCCCTGCAGCAGTGGAAATGAAGGCGAATGCACGGACTCGGCCGTCTGGGGCAGGCCCGCGCGTGATATGCTGGGGGATTCGCTCTCGACTGCTCTTGCCCTTGCCACGAGCTTATTGCACGGCGTCACGGTACTCCCTTCCCGTTTCACAAGCTCGTTTTCTGTTTATTTTAGGCCAAGGTTCTATGCATTCCGTGCCCTTTATATTTCTCCCGTCTCCCGCCCACCGCCCCAACTTTTCATCCATCCGCAACATACTCGTACCACTGTCGCTCCTGCTCTGCCCAATCTTCCTGTCACCATGAAGTTCTCTGCTTTGCTCCTTGCCACTCTTTTCACCGCCGCTCCGGCTCTCGGTGCTAGCAGCGTCGCCACCGACGCCAGCTCCACCACCACTTCCCTGTCCCCAACCGCTTCTTGCCTCGCCAAGTGCTCCGTTGGAGACGTCAACTGCCAGGCCAATTGTGTCGGCACTGCCCACCCCGACGAGTCTCAGGTCAACCGCACCACCGAATGCGCGGCCAAGTGCGACCAGGGTGACGGCTCTCCGTCTGCTGCTGAAGCCTACGGCAACTGCCAGCAAGCCTGCATCTCGTCCTATTTCCCCATCGGCAGCTCGATTCCTACCACTCAAGCTGCGGGCGCCAACTCCGTTGCCTCTGCCTCTGCCACCGCTACCGGCTCCTCGAGCGCTAGCCGCAGCGGTTCTTCTGGCTCGGCTACTGCTTCTCGTACTGGTGAGTCGTCACATAGGTAGCCGCTTTCTCATTTGGATACTGACGTCAATGTGCAGGCTCTTCATCTGAATCAGGCTCGGCGTCTAGCTCTGCATCTGGCTCTGCTGCCGCTGCGTCTTCCTCTGAAGGTGCTGCCGGAAACATTCAAATGGGTGCTTCTATGGCAGGTGTTGCTGGTCTTTTCATCGCTGCCTTTGCTCTGTAGGCACATGAGGATATTTGGGGGACGATATCAATGGAAGGATATGAGAAAATGTCAAACGAAATTGGGGAAGCCGAGAGGGGTTTGTTTTGATACCATGTTTATACTTTGCGCGATTCGTCTTGGTGCGGTATAACCATGCCGTAGTTATAATGGCTAATACGAATATCCTCGATCTTTCCATGCTCTTCATCTTGTGCCAAATCCTTTCGCTCCTTGAGCTGTGTTGTCAGGAATGTGCCTATAAGCGTGAGACACGCAGACAGTCTGCGTAAACAACAATGCTGATATGACAAGGATAGGTGAGGTGAACTCTCAAACGAATAACCCTGATAGCACCGTTATAAACTATTCCACGAATCAGCTCTGTGGGACATGTTGTCGCGAAGGAGTCTGAATGAAGTCTGAACGACTTTCGTGAAGTGCAGTGGAAGATCGGTGTCATGTCCACCATTCGATCAGAGCTGGAGCTACTCCACATACCCGAGACGGGAAATGATCAGCGGGACTGCCCCCCAGCTCACAGCGACCGTTCCATGACAACAATCCAGAGCACCACCACCGCAACCCTCACACACATCTCAGTATCCACAATGGCTTCCGCCGATCCTTTTGACAGTGCCCTGTGAGATGGCTCGCTGTCCCACTCTGCTCACGATCCAAACTAACGTCCCGCGCAGCGACCTCCTCCGCCGCCTTAACCCTAAGGACACCGCCAAGAATGTCGACCGCCTGTGCCAGCTCGCGCCCTCGCTGACTGAAGACCTGCTCGAGTCCGTCGATGTGCCCCTCTCCGTCAAGCGCTGCACGAAGTCGAAGCGCGACTTCTTGTGCTGCGACTACAACCGGGATGGCGACAGCTGGCGGAGTCCGTGGAGCAATGAGTTTGAGCCGCCACTTGAGGACGGCGAGGGCGTCGTTCCCAGCGAACGTGTGCGGAAGATGGAGGTTAGCGCCAACGAGGCGTTTGATGTCTACAGAGACTTGTGAGTCGGTCTGATTTGGCGGGGTGCATTGCGGGGTTGGCCGGAAACCAGGAGGAAGAAAGCGTCGCTGACGGCATTGCGCGAACAGGTACTACGAGGGCGGTATCTCTAGTGTCTACCTTTGGGATATGGAGGACGGCTTTGCGGGCTGCGTGCTGCTGAAGAAGTGTGAGTATACCCCTTGGGCGGTCCAGTACCCCGCGCTCCGATCATAAACGGCTCCACTAACACGCATTGCAGCCGTCTCTCCCAACAACAAGACTTCCGGTGGTTGGGATAGCATACACGTTTTCGAGGCCCTCGACCGCGCGCGCACCGCCCACTACAAGCTTACCAGCACCGTCATCCTGAACTTGGGCACGGACGCTGAGGTCCTCGGCACAATGGATCTGAGTGGCAACATGGTCAGGCAGGTTGAGCAGGACATGCCGGTTGACGATGACACCTCTCACGTCGCCAACATTGGCAAGATGGTTGAGGACATGGAACTGAAGATGCGCAACCTGCTGCAAGAAGTCTACTTTGGCAAGGCCAAGGACGTCGTGGGTGATCTGCGAAGTATGTTCATAGGACTCCAACTCCATAACAAGGCTGACCTGTGTACTTTAGGCATCGCTCCTTTGAGTGAAACCAACCGTGACAGGGCGACGCAGCGCGAGATGATCAGCAGCATGGGCCGGTAGAACGTTTGTGTACCAGCATCAGCGAATACCACAGCGCAGGTATAAGACAGAATCAAGAGTGGCTGTCTATACGACAAAATCTCGTAATGATAAGAACTTATAGTAAAAGCAGCCGGATTTATGGCCATTACTTCTAACTCCCAGTGTCCCCGGATCTCAACCTTTCTCACTAACAGAATGGTTGTGGAAACAAATATGCATTGCAACAACAACACACTACTTTTCTTCAGAAGAATATTAACTATAACAGAAGCCTGGGCTTATAAGTCGATGACTAAACTAGCATAGCAGTCTTCCACCTTCAGAATCAACGACACTTCCCGTTGCGAACTGATCCTTCATCAAATAGATATACGCCTCCGCCACATCCTCCGGTCTTCCCATCCTTCCCACCGTCGTCGCTGCAGCAGTCATCTCAAACAACTTCTGCCGGTGCTCCTCTGGCATCGGCATCCTATCCCACATCTCTGTTTTGATCGCCCCCGGTGACACCATGTTGATCCGCAAGGGCTTCAAATCGACTGTCATACCGCGCACCAAGCCCTCAAGGCCTGCGATCCACGCCGCCGCAATCCCCCACTGAGGGCCAGGGCGCTTGTAGTTGACGCCAGCAGTGAAGGTAAGACTGCTCCCGGGGCCGGGAACCATATATGGCGGTGCAAGCTTCGAAATCATCAACGGCCCGAGGAAGCGCACGTTGGCCATGCGTAGAACAGCCGGGACAGTGGCGTCGCGCACATTCACGAGGTTGATGGCGTCCCCGGCGGTGAAGATGATGTGGTTGAGCTTGGTGGTGCCAGAGTCGGTGGCTGCGGCCAGGAGAGCCGCAACGTTGCCTTCCAATGTTTCCGCGTCGGAGAGGTCGCATGTGTACCCACTGGCGGAGGCGGAGGGATAACTTGTGCGTAGGCGCTCGAGAGCGTTTGTAAGTTTGGTGGAGTTGCTGCCGCTGAGGATGACAGAGGCGCCGTGTTCGATGCTGGCTTCGGCAACGGCGTACCCGATCCCGGATGTCCCTCCAAGAATGAGTACGCGCTGGTCGCGCAGCTTGGAGATATATTTCGTGGTCGGGGTAGACATGGTGAGTAAGTCGATTGGTGCTGTCCTTTGCTGGGTGTGGTGTCTTGAGGTGATAGTGACAATTGTCTTTTTCGTTGCGTTGATGGTCGCTCAAGCAGATGAAGATATCGTTCTTATATACACGATCGAAAACGCAACATCACTCCATATCCTGCTCCCAATTCTTGTCGGACGAACTCTCTCCCCGACTACAAGCCCCAGCCGCCAGCTAAAGTCGCTATAATTCATCCGCGATCCTTCGCGCATCAGGACGGGCAAACGTTGTGCCCGGCGGCGGCGGTGGAGTTTACGGCGTTAGTGGTGTTTGGCTTAGCATCTTGTCGAATGAAGATTTAAAACATCGACTGAGGTAAGTTTAGTGGCTACATATGCTCTTGGGGCACTGGTGGTTCTCTACGAAGTGTGGTTGACAACATTAGCGTACGTAGTGGATATGTTACTCGGAGGATGGTGCGAGACCTGTTTGCGTGCGGCAAACACTACATGTAGCCAAGATAAGAATATACAATAGAGCTGATATGCTTCTTATACAGTCCTCGGTCGTTTTTTATTGTTACTAGGAGACTTCTATCCAATCAACATCTACTGTAGGTTTGAACGTGTCCATAACCCTGCATCAGAGTGTGCTACAAATACGGACATGACTGCGAAGTATTTTGGCGAACAAGCGTTGGTAGTAGCCACAAATCTTTGTCGAGCTAGCAGTCAAGCTAATGACCATGCTGATGCTGCAGGGTCATCGCTGCCGTTGTCGCGTCGGGGTCGCACAAATGGCGGGGTACATGGCAAGACGCGCCCATCTCTTCTCCGCCGCATATATCTTCCCCATCAACTGCATCAACATGAAGTCCTTGCCTACCATTGCCCTTTACTTGGCGGCAATCTCCACTACCGTGTTCGGTCGTGAGAAGAAGGATGAGCGTTCCGATCCTCAAGTTCCAGCATTCCTGTCTGGCTTCTTCAACGATGTCCAAGACACTGCACGCGTCGCCATAAATAAAGCAGACAAGTTCATCCAAGACAACAACATTGCCGAAGAGGCGCAAAATGTTGCAAGTGCAGTCTTCAGCAAAGGAGATGATTTCTTTCAGACTAAGGTCATTGCCTCGCTGCCACCCGATGTTCAGACATTCTTCCAACAGAAAACTTCCGACCTCCGTGTCACTGTCGTTGCAGTTAAGTGGGAATACCTTGCCGAAGATGCCAAGCAGTACATTCGAGAGCACCCGTACCAGACTGCTCTCCTGGTAACTGAAGGTGTGGTTTACTTTACACCAGCCGGCCTGAGTGGAGGTGTCCTGAACCTGCTGGGTTGGACAAGGTATGGTCCTCGAGCCGGTGAGGCAATTATCCAAAGGATACTTTATATGTAAAATCACTGACAATACCGAAGCTTCGTTCGCAAGCAAGCTCCAAGCTGCTTTGGGTCCGGTCTATGCTCGAAGCATTCGAGCCACAGCTCAGAGTGCAGCCATGGGCGGATACGGCGCTTCAGTTATTCACGGCGTTACCAGGGCTGGGGCGGCTCTTTCAGGAGCACTTACTGGAACATGGAATAAATGGCAGCCTTCTGAACCCGAAAAGGAGAACAATAAGGGAGAGTGGAGAAAGGAGGAGCTTTGAGCTCCGACTTCTACGACTGAGTATGAAATGAGTACTTGAGTTTGGAACTTGATGTATCCCGAACATGGAACATCAAGGATTTATCAGCATTCCAAGCCAAGCAAGACCCCTGTGCAACAATACGTCATAATGCGAATATTCGATGACTTGTTGCTGTCTTCCTTTCCAGTTGTTCCCACACTTTCCTACCTTCTACAAAGTCCTATCTACAATCCAAGATGACGGACAAAGCCCTTATTGAGCTGTTCTCCATTTTTATCACAGCAAACCATGTACTGTCACATCATGGACTTGTCGACGGTTTCGGCCACATATCCGTTCGTAACCCCGGAAACCCAGAAAACTTCTTCATGACAGGCTCCATGCCTCCAGCCCTCATGAAGGGAGTCTCTGATATCGCAGAATTCGATATCTCTGAGGTAATCCCTGTCTCCGGCAGCACTTCCAGCGCACAATCTCCTTACTCAGAGCGCTTCGTCCACTCTCGAATATACGCCCAGTATCCGGCTATCCAAAGTGTCATACATTCACACTCGCCTGCCGTTGTAGCACAAGGCCTCAGCGGGGTCCACCTCCAGCCTATCTGGCATATGGCTGGGTTTCTGGGCGACGAAGTGCCCATCTTCGACCCACGAAGCGTCTACAATGAGACCGACAAACATAATCTCCTGGTCAACAACAAGGTCCTTGGGGGTGCAATGGCGGCACTGTTCGGCACTCAACCCGGGCCGTTGGGGCCATCTCCGAAGAACACTGTCGTTATGCAGCGGGGCCACGGCTTCACAACGTGGGGTCTCTCGATCAAACACGCGGTTTATCGGGCAGTCTACACGCAGGAAAGTGCGAAGATCCAGCAGAGCTCGGCGAATTTCCATAGCTCAATTGGTAATGAACCAGTGTCCTTGGATTGGACTGAGCAGGTTGATTGCCAGGAGATGAATGATGAGTCGATTGCGAGAGCGTGGCAGTTTTGGGAGGCGCAGGCTCGGGCAGATGCGTTGTATCGCAATGACCTGGATGCAGATTATCTCTAATTATTCAATTGAGAGTGAAAAGTTAGCGGGTAAGCGGCATCGAAATACACGTTATCAGTGAAGTGTCATATAGGTTGTGTAGGTGCCCAGCACGCGGAAGGTAGCAACACTGTACATGTGTCTCAGGTAAATCATAAGCCATTAATATAATGGGACATGACACACTTTCGGTACTCTTATATTCTTTCGTCTTTACTTCCTTGTTGAATACTTCCGTGATCTTTTCTCTTCAGTAACATATGTATTTGAAAGTACAAACTAATTGTCCAGCGCCAAACTGAAAAACACTGCTTTGTGTATTACTCTACGTCACCAGAAAGACTACAACCCAACTATACGATCAAAGTGCGCTCGTCAGCACAGCGAAACACGCACCCCCAAACATCGCCCTTCCCCTCAATCGCAATCCTGCACCTCACCACGTCATACCTCGCCGTCTCATACGTACGAAGGATATCCTCGTGCTCCTTAGTCTTGACGCAGTACGCCCACCCCTGCACCGTCTCCGAACCGTCTACTATAACCTTGTACTTTCCACCCCAAGTACGAATGAATCCACCTTGGACGCTGGCGCGTTCAAGGATAGGATACTCGTCGTCGGAAAGTCCTAAAAGGCCAACCAGCTTGTCTGCGTCGGCCAGCGTGCCGTAGAAGAATTACCACACCGGCCACTCGTTTTGAAGTGGGTGGAACACAGTGGTGGTGTTGTTTGGGCGGTGTTGAGGCAGAGTGGTATTGAGGCTGAGAGTCGGGTATGGAGAGTTGGGAGAGAGCTCTTTGGCAGATTGAGAAAGGCGGATGAATGCTGGGCGGTCGCGGTTCGAGATACCGGTTTCCACCAGCCAGGCTTCTACTGTTCGCTTGGCTTCCTGAGAGAGACGGCAGAAGCTTGCCGGCTCGCCCTCGTCACTCGTGCCTTCGAGGATGGCCGGTGTAGTTTGAAGGCCTGCCGCGACCTGGATCTGCGCCACCGTGGAGAGAGGGCCACCAAGCCTCATGAGGTAGCTGACGTTCATGCTGCTTCCTTTGGGGTACTTCTCAGGGCGAGCATGGCGAAGCACTGGCTCTGTCTTATGGACAGGGAGGCCGCCGATATCGTCGAGGGGAATTTCGGATTCAGAACCCGTGTATTGGGCGATGTTGGTCGCCATGCGCTCGAGTTCGTCGCTGAGAAAATCCATGGTTGTTATCGATATTTCTTTGTAGCAACAAGGATATTGCCAAGTTTTCGGGGCGCAAATATGATACTCACGACGTATTGAGAGAGACTGGGCGATGAGCAGTGGTAGTTCTCTTATATACTTGGGCAGCATTGCAGTTATGACTGGATGTAATCGATCCATGGTTCCCCACCGGAACGTTCCTCTTTTGTCTGCTTCAATTTTTCCTGGAGGAAGGGAAGAGAACTGCTCTCGATTTCTTCTCGATGCTGTCTGAAGGGTGGTGTGGGTGAAATTCGTTGCGTTGCTGTGAAAGGAAGGCGCCAGATGGGTCGGGCAGGCGCGAAAACTGGCAAGACTGACGTAATGCGTCACAAAAAGTCCTTGCTGTGTGACATTTTAAGCCTACGGCTGACTTGCATATTTGGCGTGTATATACTCATTCACCCGCCTTGCCATTCTGCGCCATATAGACTCTGCACGGGTACTTGTTGGCGGCATGAGCTCCTCCACCGCCACCTTCAACTTGGTATGCTCGGTCTCCGAGTACAGTCTTGATGTGCTTGCTCGGGTGCAGTCGATCCCATTCGTCATAGGCATTCTTGAAATCAAATTCCCGGACTGTCATGGCCAACATGATCTTCAGCTCTGCTATAGCAAGTGCCTGACCAATGCAGTTGCGCGGTCCGAATTCGAAAGGACGCCACGCTCCTTTGACAGGATGGAGAGGGTCTTCGGGACCAACGAGCCAGCGCTCCGGAATAAATTTGTCGGCAGAGGGCCAGAAGTCCGGGTTACGCTGGAGCGCGAGATGGAGTGCCCACACACTACAGCCTTCGGTAGGGTATCGGGTGCCGTCTTCGTCAACCAAGACAGTGTTGGGTCCGCCTATGCGCATAGAAGACGCAGGAGGGAAAAGGCGTAATGTTTCCTTGATGCAGGCGGTTGTATAGGGCAATTGATTGAGAAGTGTTGGTTTGTCCGATAGACGGTTGCCAGTATCGACAGGATCCAGTCCTAGCACACTGTTGTGCTCGGCACGTATGCGAGCAAGGCAGTCTGAATTGAGGTAGAGAAAGTGGATCAAGTAAACCATGGTGCTTGATGTTGTGTCGTGTCCGGCGAATAGAAAAAGTCTGATCTGAGAGCGGGCATAGTACAGGAAGGTTTCATCTAGGGAGTCACTCTTCTCTTCCGCAGAATAAGCATCCAGGGCCAATGCAACGACAGATTTGCCACGCGTGGAATGCCGCAGCTGTTTCAGTCCTTGGTTCGTGCTCAGTGAAGCCTTTCGCTCAGCATACCGTTTTTTGAGCTCATTGTTGATAAATCTGTCAATTTTGTGCCCGTAATATGCTGCCATAAATGGCCGTTTGGGTGTCCAGCGGTTGAAAGGGTTCATTTCGGTGCCAAACGAAACCCACTCTATCAATCCCCGAAGGCTTTTAGGCATATCTGAATCTTCATGCTGGTAATTGAAGTGCGTGTCCCTGAATGGCATGTTAGAATAGTGAGTTAATACACACCGATGGAAGGATACCCACATGGAAATAATACCAATTACATCTAGTGTGAGACGCAAGGTGTGCTCCTCCAGATAAAACATTTCTCCCTCTCGAGCACACTGGCGTATCTTGCTACAGAAAATGTGGCATTGGTCGACGATTTTGGCAGTTTGTTCCAACATATTTGCAGAGCTAAAGCCAGGGCTAAAGATAGATCTCCATCTTTTCCACGATACGTCTGACATGGTGAAAATGTTGGGTCCGCCGCAAAGATAGGCGAAAGCCGCCTCGATATTGTTTGGTTTGGGAGGATTGAATTCTTGCGTCAGCTGCGATGCAAGCAAAGGGCTTGTGACAACGAGAATAGGTTCGCTGAGTGGCCAAAAATCTAAGTAGAATGCGTTCTTCTTGAGCGAGAAAGCCATTGTTGTCATAATGTAGTTGGTGATGGCGTCGGGTGGTAAGTTTTCTATGAAGGCCTTTATTGCAAGCATGTGGCCAGTGATCCAGTTGAATTCTGTCATGGGCTTTTGAGATATTAGCATTGAAAGGCAGAGTCCATCAGATAGTATCATACCAAACCCTGCTTGCGCAAGTGATTGACGACGCTACGGGCTTTATATGCTTTAACAAGCACATAGACAACACCACTGAAAACTGCTACCACCAATGAGGTGATGCAGCGACTATACAATGTAGCGCCAAAGGTTTCCATACTGAAGCGTTCAAAGAGAGGATGGTACTGTTGTTGTGAAGTCTGAAGTGAGGGCGAGAACGCTTAAGAATGATCCCAGGGGCGTTTTCTGATTATACGCCGCTTCGGATTGCTACGCCGCAGACTCGTGTAATATGCGGCGTAGGCTGCCGGCCCCAATTATTTATGCTGTGAACCTTCCGGCTTCATTTATTAGCCGCCCACAGTCCCCACAACTCGTGTGATTGAGGAAATGTGATTGTGATGTGCCGTACATCACTGCATGATTGCAACTCTTGTCACACCAACATGTGCTCTGGAAGGCCCAGAGCATTTTGCTCACTCCTCAACTAAACTACATGTCAGCTAATGTTCCATATACCAATCGGGTACTCGTTTCGTAGCTATAATAAGCTACAACGGTATGGTCAATAGTTGCTAGGTAGCTGTATAAAGACAAAAAGATGTTAAGACATAAAAAATTTTTAGAGGACATGAATGTATTGATATATAATGAAAGCTTCCGCCGAGAATAGGGTTCCCAGCTTCCAATGCCTCAGATCAATGACCTCCTTGGAGTGGACGGTGTTGCTAAGGAACCATCATCGCTGGCAGGAGGGCTTTCCAATTTCTGGGCTGCAGTTCCCTCCCTTCTGCTATAGATGGTGCGCAATGCAGACACTGAACCCATAATAATGCCAGTGCAAGCGTGCATGTGTTGCCAGAACATGATCCAGGCAAGATCCAGGTTGTTTATCCCGGAAACTATGCTGCCGATCATTTCGACAATGGCAACGAGAACCATTACCAAAGAGAGTGCTAGGAAGATCCCAAGGCCAACTTTCTGTGCGAGGCCCATATTTGCCTTATGGAGGATTATGATTGGAAATGATACAACTGCAAAAGAGATATCAGTTGTGGACAAACAAGTTTGCAAAAAACCATACCCATAATATCCGTAATAACGTCGACGACTGTAGCAGTCACCATCGTGGTTATGGTCACATTGTGGGAATCACGATTGTAGCATTTAACTATCCTCAGATGTCAGTATAATCTACAGATACGAAGGTCATCGGGGAAGCCCATACTTACGGCTGCCCCAAAATGGGGGCACGGAATGAAGCTTGCGCATTCAGAATAAGCCCATGAACAGGCCGTAAATGCGACAACGAACCAAAAATACCACATCATGGATCGTGAGAGCTTGTTCCATACGAGGGGCTTGAAGACAGCCAGGAACGAAAATTTAACGGAGTACGTGGAAATCCAGATTATGCTGAGGTAGATCAGAGAGTAATTGTTCAAACTGATCAGATCCTTGGCCTCATCCATGGATTCAACTGTTATTTTGTCTGGCATCGCTAAGGTAGCCTCACCCAAGAACAAAGCGCTAGTGTTAGGGTATATCAAACCAAGCGCTACGAGGAGGCATGCTGAGCTGCACAACAGCAAGTAGTCATCGAGAAACAATCGACGAAGTTGGCGCAGTCGGACAACAAAGCGTACGGCTATTGTCAGGACAGCAAGCCCGGTAAACAAGCCCACATTCACCTAGAGCGACTCCAAATATCAGCAGCTTTTATTCTAAGGAGGTAGCTGATGCACATACTTCGAATGCAGTCTTGTTTATCAGTCCTGCATGGTTTATGGCGTTCTGTCTCGCTGCACCTGTGAGAGCCCCTGGTGGGGAAGGAGGCAACATGGAAGAGTCCATTTCTAGTTGCGCTTACTTGGTAATGTTGTAGACAAGTCCATCAGATGGCAGGGAGGAATCATTTAAAAATGGTTACTTCTCTCCCGGGACTTTGATCAGTCAGTTATATATAGATGTCTCTCATGTGTTTATGTTGAATTTAGAAAGTCAGGCTAGGCACTACGCATGTGAGAACAACAAAGGTTCCAGATTGAGTGAGTTGCAGGACAAAGAAAGTGGGGTCCAGAATAGAACAGCTGTGAGGCGTGATTAGCAAACCTATTGCCTGACGCGTTTTCTTTCTTGCAGATACCCCGCACTAAGGCCACCAGTCATTCCCTGCTAGTGTGGACATAGCAACATGAAAGCTGAGCAGTGCATAATACATACGGTGTATATATAGATTAAGGTTCAGCTAAAAGGCCCCTGGGCGTAAGCAGTCAGCTTGAGTTGCCACCTTAGAAGAAATTGCAAAAAGTGGTGAGATAACTGAAATCGCCGACAGGTGATTAAGGGCCTTAAGTTAAAGTAGAGATAACACCAATAATTTCAAATACTTAAACGATCCCGTGTTGGAGATAATCATCTTTAGTTGGCATCATTTCTGTTGCACCAAAAATGGACTCCCCTATCTTGAACTCGTTTTTTCAGGAAAAAGATACAAGAAACACCCTGGTCGTCGCCTCGGTCTTGTTTCTTATGCTTTTCCTGATCAGTTACTTCATAAGGTGGCTGCTTTTCGTTGCAGCCGTTCGCAGTCAAGCAGCTGACAAAAAGCCTTCCACTATTCCGTACTTGATACCTCTTGTTGGAAACATATTCTCGTACATCTCAGACCCCTTTGAGTTCGTCACTAAGGCATAGTAAGTGACTCGGTTCTTTCAGTATACAGACTGGGTTATAGCTCATGGCTTACAGCACCAATTGCAACGGAAACCCAACCCCCATCTGCATCAAGCTCGTAACCAAAGAAATGATCCTTGTCCGTGGATCGGAGAACATTAAGTCATTGTGGCGGCAAACACCACTCACAACACCGACCACCAACATCTACTTCGTGCTTCGTTATATGTTTGGCTTGCATGCTGAGGCAGCGATGCGATATCTCGAGGATAATTCTGGAATGGGTGTTCAGCCACATCCAGAGAGCAACGTTGCACCCCACAACCGGATTGACTTTCAGACGCATAAAGCCCTACATCAGTTTCTCGAGGGTGTTGGCCTAGCTCCATTCTTTGACCGTTTCCAAAAGAAATTTTCTCAGCGACTAAACAATCTTCCAATCGGAGCCGAATGGGTCGAAAAACCGGACATGGTCGACTTCCTAACAAAGGAGTTCCTACGGGCCAATCTTGATGCAATGTGCTCCCCAGCAATGCTAAATTTGAACCCCGAATTCCCACAGCTCTTTTGGGAGTACAACGATTGGATCGTCTGGTTCACAAAGGGAGTTCCACGTATTTTTATGCCGAAGGGGTACGCAGTTCGCGACAAGCTCCTGAAATGCATCAAGAAGTGGCACTGCTACGCTGCAGAGCAGACAGAGCACTCTAAGATGAAATACGAAGGCGAGGAGGACCCGTTCTGGGGCTGCAGGTTCTTTCGCGAGAGGCGACAGACGTTGGGAAGGGTCGATAATTACGACGAGGATGCGCTCGCAAGCATGGATCTTGGGGCTATATGGGGGTGAGTACATACCTGATGTGCAATGTACAGAGAATCTTCTGACACTTGGACGCAGGTTTAACACTAATCTCGTCCTGGCGAGCCTTTGGGCCGTGATGGATGTGTTCGATGATGTTGAGCTATTGGCGCGCGTCCCCCGCGAGGTCGAACAGTGTGTAGGTCCGAAGCTAAGCGACCTAGACGTGGCCAAACTGTTGCAGCAGCCGGTCTTACAAGCCGTCTATGCAGAAACGCTGCGGCTACGCGTGCACCTCTACATAGTACGCTACTCGGAGCGAGACGATCTTGTGCTGGGTGACTGGAAGATCCCAAAAAAGAGTACGGCGCTAGCGTGTACATCGACAGGCCATATGGACGAGGAGGTATGGGACACTCGGCGTCCAATCGACACCTTCTGGGCCAGATCGATTTCTCGTCTATCGCAACGACCCTGACGTCGACCATGGGGAGACACCGAAATTCTCTGTCGAAAATATGGCAGGGTCATGGTATCCATTTGGGGGCGGCGTACATATGTGCCCTGGCAGGCATTTTGCGAAACGTGCTATTATAGCAACGCTGGCGATGATGGTGATGCGCTTCGACGTCGAGGTGACTGCCGATGTTGAAGCACGGAGGATGAAATATCGTGAATTTGGTCTGGGGACGCAGTGTCCGCATGGACCGTTGCCATTCCGGATTCGGCGGAGGTAGTTATGAGGAAGTAGAAGAGGTTGCGAGAAGACCGAAACAAGAAGGTGCCATGCGACATCTCTTGAAATTGCCCTATTGGTGCGACGTACATAGAAACCGCCTGCAGGTTAGTTTTGGCCCCCGTGACTACTCAATGATGATCCGCGCTCCAACTCATCTTCCGATATCTAAATGGAGAAGAGGCTGCACCTTTCCGGCCTATCATTTCCCTAGCCGGTCAGTGAGCAACCCTTTGCCACAATCCACACCAATAAAGCTGAAAAGCAGGTCGCCCGATATCCATCAAATCAGCTCTTGTTGTTCGCTCTGGTATAAATTTGGCCCCAACGCCAAAAAATATCCAATCAGACGTTCTTAGAAAGAAATTAAATCCACATGCCCAGGGAATGAGTTTTGACGCTTAGAAATAGAAGCACATTATATGTGCCGCTGTCGATAGCTTGTAGTTCGTCGTTTCGCTGGGCTCCCGTCGCTCCCGTCGCTCCCGTCGCTCCCGTCGCTGCCGCAACCTCTTTGACAACCTATATTCACAGTATTTCAGCCACATTGAGCCGACGTCTATACTGGCAGCTCCCAGCCGTCGTGGTAATCGGAGCTCATTGGAACTTGCTGCTCCTTGAATGTTGCAGATGGCTCTGAAGCTGCCATAGGTCGGAGACTAGGAAAAAAGTGAAGAAAAACAGAAAAAGACCAAAGCTTGGATTGACAGATACGTCGATCTCGCCATCATGGATCCCGTGACGGTCCTCTCAATGGTAGGAGCATGCTTGACCATAGTAACGCGGACTACTAGCGGGACCAACGAACTGGCAACCAAATTCCAGAACTTGGAGCAAAAAGTCAACCTGATAATCGCGCGGCTCAACACCATCACTGCGACGATGACGCAGTTGGAAAGGTGGCTGCGCGGCAACCAACACGACATGACAAGCAACATGGTCGACGACCTGACGCGTGCTGTATCGTCATGTACAATCGTCGTACGTGAGATAGAGAACTACGTCGCCAACGTCAAAGGCGGCAGGTTCGGCGGCAGATTTCGCTACCTCTGGGATGAATCGCAGTTCCTGCAATACCAAAGCGCACTCGACAGCCAGGTCACGGCATTGGCCCTTTTCCTAAATGTCATGTTGCTGTAAGTTCCCTAGCGGCTCCATCTACAATACCTTCGAGCTTGCTGTTGATACTCATAGAAACTCCAATATTCAGCGGCAAGCTGTCCTCGAAAACTCGGACACCCGCTATGCTCTCCAAGAAGCTCAGGACCAGGCATCAATGTGTAGCAGCGGCAGCCGTCCGAGTATCGGCACCAGAGGGTCTCGCAGCAGCATCAGCTCCAATGACACTAATAGTGTTTCTTCGTTTTCATTTGATGACGAGCTCATCGACTCAGAACCATACCGCGCTGCTTTTCGGCGCATCATGTCGATGCCAAGCCCGAAGAAGGCGAGAGGGACAGGCGAGAGCCCCGCAGAAAGAAGCCCCAGCTATGTCATGTCGACAACATTGCAAGGTTCAATGGGCAGCTCGTCCCAGCGGAAGAGTTGGGCGACTTCAGCATCATCGGTAGCAGTCAGGGAGCTATGCATGGCAGCGTCCCTAGGCGACCTGGAGGCAGTACAGAAGTTAGTGAAGGACGTTAATGTCAATACTCGCTGTGAGCTGGAGGCCAAGGACAAGCACAGCATCAAGGGACTGCTGAGCAGTAACAAACTGGAACCCACGGCTCTGCACTATGCAGCAGCCAATGAGCACGCTGACGTGGTCAAGACACTCGTCGACAGCGGCGCTGATGTACACGCGCGCGTAAGGGGAGGGAAGATGCCACTGCACGTATCCAAAGGTGCTGCCGTTGCCGTGCTGGTGTCGTTGCGCGCTGACCCATTGAGCCGCGACGACGCAGGTGCTACGCCGTTGCACTATCTTGCTGCTGCAGCAGGCGGAAGAAGAGTTGGAGAGCAAGGAGAAGAGGAAGGAGGAGAGCATCCAAATGCTGCCGCAGCCCGCAGCCTCGTGGCTGCAAGTCCACTTGCCGCCCACGCCACCACCACGAAACGGCGGCTCACACCCCTCCACATCGCGTCGCAGCACAACAATGTTGACGTAACGGCCGTCCTCGTCTCTGCGCGCGCCTACGTCGACGCTGCTGATACAACAGGCCTCCGCCCACTGCACTGCGCCGCCGAGTACGGCCATCCCGCCCTTATCAGCCTGCTCCTCTCCGCGGGCGCCAATGCCGAACCTTCCGCCGGCAGAGACATGTGGCGGCCACTGCACCACGCCGCGCACCGCGGGCACGCCGAGGCCGTGACGGCGTTGCTCGGTCCCGCAGCAGGTACCGACGAGGCAGGCGCGAGCAGCAACGCAGGCACACTCAACCTCGAGGCCCCGACCGCAGACCAGCGCCGTGCGCTGCATTTAGCCGTGAGCAGTGGATCGGCGAATACCGTGGACGTGTTGCTGGCCGCCGGTGCAGATGTTGAGGCCTTGACCGCGCGCCGCGAGCGCTCGCTCCAGTTGGCATTGCGGCTCTTGCAGAGTGCGCCGACCGCGGCGCCGGACGTGGTGCGCGCGCTACTGCGGCACGGGGCGGACGTAGAGGCATCACGCGCGCTTGTGGCAGCGTGCGGAGCGGTGGGACCAGCGCTGCAGTTGCTGGAGGCAGGAGCGGCGCCGAATGGCAGTGGAAAGGATGGTGAGGCGACGCCGTTGCTGGCAGCGTGCTCGCGTGCGGGGGACGCGTTGGACGTGGTGAGGTTGCTGGTGGGACGTGGGGCGGCGCCGTCGCATCAAGATTTCTGCGCCGTGTGGCGAAATGAGCGGTTGAAGATGTGGGAGAAGAAGGCGGTGCATGCGGCGATGAACGAGGTGGCGAGGGAGGAGCTGCGGCGGGATGAAGTCGAGTGGTTGATGGTCGCGCGGTAATCCGGGAGTTGTAGGTTGTGATTTAGATGCGTTGGCTGCACGTGAGGGGGTTTCGGGCATCTACAGCGTTCCTTTAATTAATGTCGTCCTGATCTATGGTATCGTGACCTATCTTAGATCTAGGAGGCGGGATGGGATGATTAGCGGACTGGAAAGACATGTCAGTATCTCTTATAAAACCGGGCATGGCAGACCGCCAACGTCATTTTCATCGACTCAGTCGGAGTGGAAATCGGTCTTCAACAGATGCTTGCATAGGTAGTACCGAGTCTGATCTAGCATTCCTGGGAGAAGCTTGGAGGTTCCGATGAAGTTGCAGGGTCCACAACGGACTGGTTTTATGCTGTCAACCACGTGCTCGGTATTGCCAGCTCATATCTTGTGGCAATTGAGTGTTGACGGAAAACTACAACGGAGTAAAAACGAATCTCAGTAAAGATATTTTTAGGCAGATGTACGCCTAAAGACCTTCTTGCTTATATCCAGTGCTCAGGCATTTAGCTAGACAAGGTGTACTCTATGGGGACAGCTCGTTTTCTTCCCTATCCCGCTTGACGGTGACAGACGCTGAGGGACAAATGTAAAATAAAACTGAAAAAAAAATAAGCAAAAGGAAAAAAGAAAAAAGCAAAAGAAAAAAACTCTCCGACGGGGAATCGAACCCCGGTCTCCCGCGCTTGCTAATGAGGATTATCATCATTGACAAGCGGAAATCATCACCACTAGACCATCGAAGATATAGATGCTTTGCATCTGATGGATGAAAGGTGGTTTCAAACATTTGAGTTATATAAATATAGTTATTTTGCTCATTGACTTCCCGAATGAACAACACGCACAGGGTGGACATATCACCAAAAACGTGCACTCCATGACATATCACATCCCATAAAAACTGTTGCCCATTGTACACACGTCACTTTCTATGGACATGACCCTTCGTCGTCGAAACCGTAGCGCCTGTCGCCAACTCCAGCCGGCCCAACGATGATCCGACGTAGCGGAGGTTTCTCAACTCGCCGCAGATCGATCCATCAGACTTCCGGCGGCGCCCAAAGACCACAGTCCCCAACCGGCCATTGCACGCACCCCCCGCGTCGAGGGCCAATTGAACCACCATGTTGTCCCGGGCGATACGGCGGTCCATCAAGGGCGCGCCCCAGCTCTTCACCCGCGCGACTACGACGACGCCCGCCTTCCGCGCCTCGTCGCTCTCCACCGTCTCGCACACGCTCGAAGCCGGCAACGTGCCAGAGCCGCTCGTCAGAGCCGGCAAGGCGACCGCCGCCGCCAAAGACGCCAGGAAGCCCTCGCCCGCCGAACTCGCTGGGACTGGCTCCGCTCCCGCCGACGCGGCGGCCCTGCCTCCGCCGACTGCGGACGCGCCCTCCGCTGGCACGACGCCGATGTCCGACTCTGTGCGCGAGCTGCTCCCCCTCCTCAAGGCGCAGGCTCCCCACTACATCCGCGCGCACATCCATGCTCGCCCGTACATCCTCACGCTCGGCGATACGCTGCGCCTGCCGTTCCTCATGAAGGACGTCGTCCCCGGCGACGTGCTGCGCCTGAACCGCGCCACCGTGCTCGGAAGCCGTGACTTTACGCTGCAGGCGGCTGCGAGCTCCAAGGGCACCAGGGAGCAACCTGGTGGCATTTTGCGTTACTTGAATGACAGGCTCTTCGTGTGTAGAGCAGTGGTCACGGGTGTCGAAAGCGAGCCGATGCGCATCATGGAGAAGACTAAGAGGAGAAGGAGACATGTCAGGCATGCCAAGAGCAAGCACAAGTACACGGTGCTGAAGATTTCTGAGCTCGTGGTCAAGAGCCCGGAAGAGGTTGAGATGGAGGAAAAGGCGATGAAGAAGAGGGTGTTGAAGAAGGCCGCTCCGGCAAAGACGGCGGCAAAGACGGTGACGGGGAAGAAGGCGACGGCGAAGAAGACGGCGGCAAAAGAGACGGCAGTGAAGGTGGAGGCGACGGCATAAAAGGCCAACAAGGAAGAAACACATAGGAACGAGGCAGAAGTTGGTGCTACGCTAAGACTGCACCAACAGCTAAGGTCAATATTTGGGGGAAAATAAAAATCAGAAAGAAGTTCCGCGTGAGGACCGGTTGAAACTGGGTTGCCATCGCCAGGTCCCCGAACGTTATCGTACTATGGCGAGAAACATATGTCCGCATGAGAAAGAGACTTTTTTGAGCATGTACCTTTTCACTGTACCATACGTAAGACAACATCGCTGATTGAATGCCGGGGCTGCTATACACTGCCTTGCATCCGGCTGTATAAAGCCAATTTTACGTCAGTGTCGAGTCCGTTGCCGCTCTCTCAAGGCCCAATTGAGTTCATACCTGCAACAGCTGAAAAAATACACTCTTGCTCGGGAGTGGGCGGGTTGAGCTAGAGTTTTTGATTGTTGTATGAGACCCTAGGTATCAGATATTTTGCCTACCCCTCAAATGCATGTCAAGTAAGGCCTGCTATCTTACCCAGTGCTCCTTCAGTAGCTATAATAAGCTACAACGCTGCGCTCGGAAGTCTCGAGATGTCCATAAAAATGAAAATATGCTAGGGTATAAAATCTCTTATAAAGATATAGATATCTAGATATACAAACTGCGAGAGTGTTCTATGAATTTATAAAACTAAAAAATAAACGAGGGTCCGAAAGCATCTAAAATGGCACGAAGATAGAAATATATAAGAATGCGAGAGTGTCTTTCCATAGTACGAGAGCACGAAAGTAATAGATTAAAAAGGAAGCCATACACCTAAATAGGTGTAAGTCACGGGGATGGGCAAGCAAGTCGAGAAAGGTGGGCAAATCATCCGGAGCCTTGAAATGACAACGCACTTGAAACAATTCATGATCATGGAGCTTGTTTGTATTTCCACGACTATCTACAATCGCCAGGCAAATGCAGTGTAGCCGAATGAAATACAATCCGACAAGACCGACACGTTTGTTCTTGGAGAATTCTCCAAGGAATAGTTGTGTGGACTCCGCGAAGTTAAACCTGTCAGCTGTTCTCAAATAGCAACAATGGATGCCGCCATGATTCATTGACCCATTGAAGAAAAGTATATGTCTGTCGCTCTCGGACCCCTTCAAAACCTTAGAGGCATTATGACATCGTCGTCACTGTCGTCGGAGTCAGTCATGGAAACAGTAGTGCTACCCTGAGAACTATCACTGTCCAAAACAGGCTTGCATTTGAGTGGCTCTGCAAGCTGTGTGTGACCACTGCGGACCACGACAATCTCCTTCGAGCCACCTGAGTGCGTAATCAGACGAGGAACGAAGCGCTGAAGCGGACTTTCGTTGGTCTCATCAGTGATGAGCTTCCCACCATCATCATTGAGGTAAGCCAATATAAATTTAAGCTTGACGTTGTTGACAGCCTGGCGAAGAGAACGGGCACCAAGCTCAGGCGTATATGATGTTTTTGCGATATGACGAACGAGGTCTGTGCCATCACCAATGTCGAAGTGGCAATGGCCGACATAGCGCTTGACATCCGGGCGGATTTCAATGTCTTGACGGACTTCATCGACAAAGTCCAGGAGAAACTTATGGGTGACGATAGCGCACTCAGTCTCGTTGAATGGAAGGAAAGGTACCACGACGTTGATACGTCCTGTAAAAGGAGCACCGAATTTTTTGGTGAACAACCCACGGATCTCGTCTTGTAGCGGCGCTATAGACATATTGTCTCTCTCTCTTCTTCAGGCTTCTTCTTCATATGCTCGTTGTAGAACCTTTCGATCTCTTTGTCGCCCAGATTGGTGGCTAGAATCCACAAGGTCTTGGAGCAGTCAACTCTGGTATTGTTGCGTCGGTCATAGTATGCACCTGAGCCGCACACAAGCAGTAGGGAGTGGAGAATCTCCTTTGAGGTCTTGTCGAATTCATCGAGGAAGACTACAGAACACTTTCCATCATTCTCGGCGAGGAAGTTGTTCAGCTGAGAACCTTCGTCTGACCTCTGGTAACCATTGCGAGCGCCGAAAAGGTCAGTATCATGCTTCATCTGGGCACAGTCGACTACAGTCGTATCCACAGATAAAAGCTTTCCCATCTGTTGTGCCAGCTCCGTCTTGCCATGGCCTGAAGGTCCCGAGAAAGCCATCACAAGAGGCTCACGGCCTTCCAGTGTTACGTATGAGACCACGTTATCCTTGATGAGTGTGGTTGCGTGGCTCTGGCCGATGAGGAAGTATGGAAGGTTGAGAAGCTCTGTCATTCCATGTGCCCTAGCAAGCTGCTTCGTACGCATATTGGTTTTCGGAATAACCTTGGCGCGATGAATAAAGAACTCCTGGGAGATGTTCATTGCTGAGATGCAAGCCGCCTTCCAACCGGCTGTGGAGGGTTTGACAAAAGGAATAGCCTTTGCATCCGCACCATACGCAAGTAACGTCTTTATGACATCTAGCGGGTTGCTCAGAGATTGCTTTCCGTTGATGATGGCAAACCCCAAAGCAGGCATTTGGAAGGAAGGGATAGCTGGGAAAAGTTCCGCATCTAGTATTGTCAGTGCCAGTTTTCAGGAACAAGTAGAGAATAGACATACTTGGGTTGGCACCATGTTGAAGCAACAATGTAACACACTGAGTGTCATTGCGCTCAATGGCATAGAACAAAGCCGTACATAGACCCTCGACAGGGGCGTTGATTTCAGTGCGAATGGTTACATGATCGTAACTCTCCAAGTACGCGCTAATTGCATCAATCGAACATCCGCATTGGATAGCAGCAGACAGGATGGCTGCATTGAACGACTTGGGTGCCGTCTCTGAGAGCAAGAGCTTGTTTGTGTCGACATATTCACGATCCTTCAGTGACAGCTTCGGCAGTTGAAACGTGTCAAAAGCGTTACGGTCCACTTGGGGAGCCAGATTCCGAGCTGGAGTCACCTTAGCAGTAGACGGAGCCAGCGTGTCGCTGAGAGCGGGCGCAGGGTGAGCCGTGGTCTGCGTGACCTTTGCGACCACAGTCGCTGTCAGTGCCGGTTCGCCTGCCTTTGGCTTCGGGATCCACTTCACATGGTTGAGATCGGTGACGCCAGCAAAGGAGGAAGACATCTCAGCAGCATAAGCACGAAAGGATTTGGCGCGCAGCTGATTCTCTTCTACATTGACAAGTCAGGCTTTGTGCGAGTGAGAGCCGAAGGACAGAAACTTACTCGTCGTGTGGACCAGATCGGACTCTTCCCTGGCTGGCCACTTGTTGCGCCGGCCAGGCATCGTTTTAACACTTTGTTGAAGTCTCGCGGTTTTAAGAAAGGCGCAACGATGCTGAACTGAAGTGAAGGTGTGGTGTTGAAGGAGCGTTCGATTGGGCAGACGAAAATCACAACAAAAGGCTGCGCCAAGACTTGGTGGACGGCAAATGGGGAAGGCACTCTGGCAACGGTTGGCGACTGAACTCGTAGTCGTTCCTTCCTCTTTCTATCGCGCCGATGCGGGTCCTCCAAGCACCCGCTCTCGAAGCAGATGGGCTGCACAACTACTGTCGGAGGGGAAGATACCTATTGTTACGACCTACATACTCTCGTGAGTGGCATATTTAGCGACGAACACGAGTTCTAGGCCTATGCAAGAAGCAATCAATGGGGGATTTTGTCCATTTACGGGAAATGTAGGCATGATTACAACGACTGCTCTTTCGACCGTTGTACATCGAAGCAACCCCAGTCAGTTTAGTATCCAGCCTTCATGTTTTTTATTACATCAAAGATGTAAGGCGGTTCAATATCGGTTGCCCTTTCCGCGAAGAAGCGCATTGTCAATGTTTCCAGGCCAGGATGTCAATCAGTCTTCCATGCTTTTGAAGTGATTGAGTGCTGCCATAAAGTCACAGCGACAAGCACTGTCTCCATAAACGCCAACCGACTTCACAAAGACATTCAACCCAACAACTACACTTGGAGCATATGAGTGGGGCAGGTCAAAACACCTTTCCCCGGCTGATTGGTGCGTGTGTAGTGGCCCCGAGGCGCGGTCGCTTTAGTCATGTCCGTTTGTATCGTGCATATGCGCAGTGTTATAGATATACTCATATCTACAGTAGGCCGAAGTGTCGCTCGGTATAGCAGACATTGCGTTGTCCATCGGCCAGGTTCTAAATCTGAACGAGAGAACATTGAACATAATTAGAGAGCCCAAAAATTTAGTTGAGGTAAATCCACCTACTTCTGAAACTATACAAGCTTTTCACCAATTAGTGAAGGACACGAGAATCCTACTCGAAACAGTTGGACATCAGACATGCCCGAGCACTTGGTATCCAGAATGTGAATTGTCGCATTGCTGCTCCAGTTTTGAGCTGGTAGATCGTTGGGACATCGTTTTCAACCATGAGAGTCGGTTCAAAAATACAAAACCATGTTCTCATCGAATTTAAACAGCGGACCTGTGGGCAGAAGCACCAGTGTCTCGACAAATGCAAAGAAAGACAGGAAAGAGGACTTCAATGTCCAAGATGCTGGCTTTCCGGTGTCAGTTTGTAAATGTCTATAGCGTGTCCTCGAAAACGTTTGATGTGGTAGGGGTTTCCTCGGTAGACAATTGATTAGCAACTCACAAAATTTGACAGTAAAAGTAGGAAAACGACTGCTTTGACGGGATGATGCTTGGATAGCTTCATACATCGACTTGTACCGCGAAACAGAGGAGAGGAGTTCAGGTGTTGTTCACACACCAAAGATCAGCCGGGCTAGTACCCTAAAAGATAAGAAACATCACCGATACAAGACTCCCTAACTTCCTCTCATGACTGCACCGTTGCACTAGCTGCCGCCTGAAACCAAATCTGATGTGAGATTGTGCAGACTGCAGAAGCTTGTCGTCGGTTCCACGAATGCCAAGTGGACAGGTTCGTATTTCAAGCGCCTGAAACCCCGCTAACAGCGGGACGCCCCAAGCGGAGTCCGGTCGGTCGCTCAGCCTTACGCAAGTCCACATCACCGTTGTTGCCGCAAAAAGTCAATTTTGGCGGCGGCAGGGAACTTTGACGAAGGCGCGGGCCGGTCCAGGCGAGCTGGTGGTTCGGGGGGAAGCGCGCCTCCAGGTGATCTATCCGGAACGTGGTACGATTCGCGTGGCGGGCGGGCACGATCATGAGGCGCTCGCAGAAGCACCGAGAGGCGAAGGCGCACTTGCAGCTCTCACGGTCACGGGCGCGGCGCGCATGGGTCGGCACGCCCGTTTCAAGGGTCGGCTGCCAGCTGACAAGCTCAGGTGTTGGCGGCGTCTGGACGCGAGCACTGTGAGCAGTGCGAGCAAGAGGCTGGGCGACGATGGAGAGGGAGAGACCCAGCATGAGGCCCGAGAGTTTGCGTCAGAGGTTGGTGCTGCTGCAGCCTCCAGGCCGCAGATCCATCTGGACTCTACTTATTTATACGGACACGTTTCGCGCGGCTGGCACGGCGGCTCTCATGACGTCTGGAGCGTCTCCTATTGCTGTTGCTCTAACCCCTCGATCCCGCAATCATGGCCGACAAGCCGAGCCAGACGCAGGCCGCCCCCGTTGCTGCTGCTGTTAATGGCGGGGACAAGAGGCCGAACGTCAAGTTCTTGCCCTCGCAGATTGGCTCCAACGACGTCTCTGCGCCTCTGCCCTGGACCGGTAACCCTTGGCAGCTGGTCTGGGGCGACATTCGTCTTTTCTTCGCCGTCATCGGTTATCTACCTGTCATTTTCTTTCCCTTCTCCAAAAACCCTGGGGACGAAACCTACCCCGAGTGGAACAACGTTGTCCAGATTGGTTGGCAGATCTTCCTGGTCATCTACCAGGTCGCTTTCGTCCTCTCCTTGCCTTTCTGCCTCGCGGTACCCCTGGGGTGGTTCATTGTCTACTGCGTTACTGCAATCTGTCTAAACATTCCCATCTGGTGGATTGTCAACGGCTTCGACCCAACGGTGCAATCTCAGCCTAAGATTGCTTCCGACAAAGAGCACCCCGATGAGTACTGGATCTTCATCAATGGCGTCTCTGTTGGGTAAGAGATCACGCTTAGAGCCACCCGACAAATCGATGCTCACACTTCCACCAGGCGATACTGGCTCCAAGCCAACGTCGACCGTCTAGCCAAGATCTTTGGACGGCCGGTCACGGGCATCCACAACCCGACCAACGGCATGATCTTCGATCTCATCCAGTGCATGGTAGAGCGCAACTTTGGCTACTCGACGCAAGACGTACGCGATGCGTACAAGCTCGTCAAAGAAGCGTTGATGGACGAGAAGCGCAAGAAAGTCATGCTGATCCTCCACAGCCAGGGTGGCATCCAGGGCGGACTGATTGTCGACTGGCTGCTGGCCGAGATGCCTGGCGACATCATGCGTAAACTCGAGGTGTACACGTTTGGGTGCGCAGCCAACCACTTCAACAACCCGCACCGCAGCTCCGGGCGCCTAAAGGATGACGAGGCCGCCCAACGCTCCCACTCCAAGCACAAGGTCATCCGCTACATCGAGCACTACGCCAACGACAGCGACTTCGTCGCCAACTGGGGCATCCTCAACTTCGCCCACATCGCCAACCGCTTCATGGGCCGCCTGCTCCAGCGCGAGGGCATGGGCCACCTGCTCAACCAGCACTATCTGAACTACATGTTCCCGCTGGGCCCCGACGACCGCGCCCTCGAGACCAACGAATTCATGGAGACGGACGTCTCGCACTCCGAGCACGACCAGGTCCCCAACCGCGAGGGCTTCGTCGCCAGCTTGTGCGATATCCTCGACGGCAGCTCCGACGAGGAAGACACGGCCGTCGTTCGCGATTCCGACACTACCGTCAATCCCGTCGACGGCCTGCTCGAGTTCAAAAAGAAACTGCCCAAGGAAGTCGCGGAGAAGCTTCCGCGCAAGCCCAAGGTTAAAGACTTTAGTCGGCTGTGGCAGTATCGTAATGGCGGAACTCCGGAGGAGAGAAGGAGGGCTTGGAAGGCGCGTGCCGGGCTGCCTCAAGCAGACACGGAATAAATACGAGATGACTTGATAACATAAGAATGTGTTAGATTAGGAGACACCCGGCGATCTCGGGTGCTTGTATCGCCATGTATGCTATGTAGAGATTAGAAGCAAAGTGAACTGATCATAATTGGCCAAATGAACGATACTACCTTTTTGCATGGAGTTCGCAAATGCACGCACCCTGACTCGAGGAATCTTCGCCCAACGAGAAAAATCTCTTAACTCAAGCGCAAACGCGCTAAGATGGCAGGACACAATCGCTACACTCAATGACGTACCATCTTCGGCGCGTCGCTAGGTGCTCAATCAATAAGTCAATTAACCGTGGAAATTGGATTTTCGGAAAGCCGAGACATGCGATACTGTCACACTGCACTTCGTTCGTACGGTATGACTATATAGCACTGGATCTATGTAACAGGCGGGAGGGGGAATGCGGTATTCCAATTGATATTTACGCCTTCTGGGAGACGATCCCTGGGAAACAATTAGCGCTTGAACGTTACCAATACTTCCGGCTGACTTACTCTCAACGTCAGCAACGCTCTGGTCAAGGATCTGCTTGAGGGTCTTGGGGTTCTCGAGCTCCTTCTCGATCTTGGCAATGACGGACTCAGCCAGCTCCCTCTGCTGCCTCTGCTTGACCTGGCCCTCGTAGCGGACCCAGGAGTCCAGAACGGTCTTGGCCTCGGCGGCAAGAGCAGTCTTCTGCTCCATCTCGTAGGCCTGGGCCTCGAGCTTGGCGGTTTCCTAAAGCGGCGTCAGCCGAAATCGGCCCAGCGGAAATCGCATAAGTCTCCTCCCCAACTTATCCGTACCTTGGAAACCTCGAAAAGGTTCTTGGTGATGTCAATGACACCGCCAAGGTCCTTGACGTTCTCAATGCGCTGCTGGACGGCCTCGGTGTGCTCCTTGCGCGCAGAGTTCAAGATGCCCTTGATCTTGTTGTTCTGGCCCTCGGCCCACTCGCGGTACATGGGGCCACCGTAGGTGCCGACAGCCCAGAAAACGGTGAGCAGGGAGAACATGACAACGGACTCCTCGTTCACGACGTAGAGCTCATTGCTGATGGCGGCCGCGGACAGACCAGCACCGGCGGAAAGAATGGCAGCCTTGGAAACAAGGCTGCTGCCGGGCAGGGAGTCGATGATCGACTGGGCCTTCTTCTTGGGGTCCTCGGGGACATTGGACGCCGCGCGCGAGGGAGAGAATGGAGTCGCGATGGCGGGAAGGCTGCGGACGGGGACGGTCGGGCGGAGGCGGGCAGCGCCTGTTTGAAGCCGTCAGCAATGGCACCAATTGCATCACCGGTTTGGACCATACCAAAGGCGCTCCTTGCGAGACGAGAAGCCATTGTTGTCGATGGGAGCGGAGAGTTTTGGACGCTTGACGTTGCGGAGAGGAGCTCGTCGGCAACTTCGAGGTGCAAAGCTTGGCGTCACGGCTGACTAAGGTGCGCCGCTACTTTTTTGATGTCGCGACGACCATGGTTTGCGCCAGCAGATCACCAAGATGCCCTACATGGCTCCAGACGCTCTCGCAGGCCAGAAGAGGAAGCGCGTGGCGGCAAAGGCCGCGCCCGAGAAAAAGTCCAAGTCCAAAAGCAAAACGAAGCCCGACAGCGGCGACGACGAGCAGGCACGCATTCTGCTGCTGGAGAGCCAGATCCTCGAGTCCCGGCGGCACTACAACAATATCGCAGCCCTCATTACCATTGTCAAGGAGGATGAGGCAGCCGAGTCCCAGATTCTCGCCACCGTGGCACTATGCAGGGTGTTTAGCAGGCTCAGGGCTGCTGGCAGCATGAACAAGAGCAAGGGCACACCGGAGCCGGAGGTTATTATCATACAATGGTTGAAGGAGAGATATCAGGAGTATGCAGACGTGCTTTTGCGCCTGCTACAAAGCGACGACCCGGTCAAGCAGAGCACTGCCTTGACCCTGGCCATGCGCCTGGTGAAGGAGGAGGTCACAAACCAGAAAGTGCAGAGCGATCAGGCATGGAAACAGGGCCTGTTCTTCAAGCTCGTGGCTGCCCTGCTGACCTCGACGGAAGCTGAAGGATTGCGGGAGGAGTTTGTGGAGAACTTCGTCGAAGAGTACGACGATGTCAGGTTCTATGGTTTCCAAGCCATTGCGTAAGTGTTCCGGCCCAATTATAGACGGCTTGAACTGACGGCAATAGTGCTTGCTTGAAAGACACTGTTTCCCCCGCGGAGCAGGAGATAGTCGTAGCCAACAGTCTCACAATGCTCTCGGCGATTGAAGGTGTACCCGAATCCAAAGACGAGCTGGAGGACTGGTATGGTCAAGCCCCGGAACATCCAAAGCACCCATTATACTCTGTTTCAACACATAAAAGACAGGGGCAGGATGCTTGGTTGGCATTGCTGCGATCTGGGCTTAACAAGGAGCAGCGCAAGGAAGTGCTGAGCATCATGACGCAGAAAGTCACTCCATGGTTCTCCAAGGTTGAGATGCTGATGGACTTCCTGACCGATTCGTACAATGTTGGCGGTGCGAGCTCTCTGCTGGCTTTGTCAGGGCTCTTCTTCCTAATCCGGGAGAAAAACCTCGACTACCCTTCTTTCTACCAGAAGCTGTACTCTCTTCTTGACGCCGGCCTGTTGCATTCGAAACACAGGTCGCGATTCTTCCGTCTGTTGGATGAGTTCATGTCCTCCACTCATTTGCCTGCCGCGCTCGTGGCGAGCTTCATCAAGCGTCTGTCAAGACTAGCACTGCACGGCCCGCCGGCCGGCATCGTTGTGGTCGTGCCGTGGGTGTACAACATGCTCATGAAGCACCCGGCCTGCACTTTTATGATACACCGGGTAACCCGCGACAGGGCGCTGAAGGAGAAGATTGAGGAGGAGGGCATGGATGACCCGTTCAACATGGACGAGGAAGATCCCATGGAGACGGACGCCATTGAGAGCTGTCTCTGGGAGATTGAGACACTGCAGTCGCACTACCACCCCAACGTCGCGACGCTGGCCAAGATTATCTCGGAGCAGTTCACCAAGCGCTCGTACAACCTCGAGGACTTCCTAGACCACTCGTACAATGGGGTAAGCTCACCACTACCACCGCTCGTTCACGCGGCCCAACTTGTCTTTGTTAACATTGCTAACCACACTCGCGCGCGCAGCTGATTGAGGCCGAGCTCCACAAGGAGCTGAAGAAGACGCCCGTCGTCGAGTTTGAGATCCCCAAGCGCATCTTCACAGCGGAGGAGGGGAAGGAGGGCCAGGGCTCGGCGCCGGCGCCGGCGCTCAATCCGCTCGGCAGCCTGTTGACCAAGGTGCTGGAGACGTGCTAGCGCTGCGCAAGCAAGCAGGAGCAGCGGCAGCGACAGCAGCAAGCAGCAGCAATAGAAAGCACGCGCTCACGCGCGACAACGATAATGACGACGCCGGCGCAATCCCATGGTCGTGGCACCGCGCTCACTTCCCTTACTACCAACCAACCTAGCGGGCCGGTTTCATGGCGCCCCCTTCCTCTTCGATCCCGGGTGTTTCTGCCCGCCCAATGCTTGTGCCGCACGCGTGTGCCTGTCCGTTCGTCTGTCCGTCTGTCTCGCTTCTGTCCCCGCACCCGCAGTCTACCTACCTGTACGCATCTGCCCATTCCTCTTCTAGCTCCCATCCTCCCCTTCTATCCTCCCTTGCTCTAACTAGCTAGCAACCTTCTCAGCCAGCCAGCCAGCCAGCCAGACACAGACAGGCAACACAAGCGCCGCCAATAACCACCCAGCCACCCGCCGCACACACGCACGCACCCATCCATCCGCCCACCCGCTCGCGTCTCCCGCCCGCCGGCCCGGCGCAGCACAATGAATACTCGAGGTAGGGCGGGCATCACGCGCGCGCCATTCCATGGCATGACTCGGGCGCACGTAGGGCCGTCGCGACGGGGCGGACTGGCGCGCTAGGCCGCAGTAGGCTGGCGACGGCGCGGCAGGGCGCGCGCGCGCGCCGATCTGGGTGGGTGGCCTGGGGTTGGGCTCTTGGGTCTTGGGGCTCCTTTTTCTGCGCCTTTCCTTTTTCTTTTTGTTTTTCCGTGTGTGCGTGTGTGCGTGTGTGCGTGCGTGCGTGCGGCGGCGGGACGGCGCGCGCTGATCTTGGGGGTTGGGGGTCTGATGGGGCTGATGTGGGTGAGGGGGAGGGGAGGGGAAGAGAGTGTGGGTTTTCTGGGGATTGTAGGTTGGGTTGGGATGGATTGGGATGGAATGGGGTGAGAGTGGTCTCTATCTATGGTGGAGGTGTGAATTGTGGCGTGTTGGACGGCTGGTTAGAGTGGCGAGGTACTTTTGCGGTGTCGTTGTGCAGGTGGACGGAGAACGCAATGCCTCGACCAAAGGCAGAAAAAAGTGATTTCGCTTGGCTGGGCCAGTTGAAGGCCGTCGATTCCATTTGCGGGATGGAGTTTTTGTGTAAACTGTTGGATAGACTAAATCTGGTGTTTTGGTAACTAGGACGGGAGGAGGCGACATTAGAGTTGTTTCTTTATATACCCTTGGGAATGCTTTCTTCTTTTTCTATATGATAGCTCACTTTTATGTACGTTAATTTATCTTGCGTGGGATCTGTTGGCTTCCCTGTCGTTGCTTTTGCAAGGTTAATGTACGCTCGTCTAAACCTAACTGTTTTCTTTCAGACTCCAAACTTTATATCAGGCTTGGCTGTATCCCTCGACGTCGTCAATGTTGGAGTTTCAATTGCAATGTTGTCCTGGTCACTGCAATACCAAATACTGTACATATTTTGTAGTCACACAGCTTTCTCAATATATCGACTTCTTCCCCCAATAATTTGGCTGCCTATTGTTCCATTGTTTCGTATTCGCCCTGACCCCTTAACTCTACATAACACTGCCCACACTAGCACTAACACTAGCACACACACATATACGCACCTACGCACAAGCTCCTACTATTCCACCCGTGTCTATATAAAGCAATATCTAGAACATCAAGACAGCGCTACGGGTACCGACGCGGGGAGAGAGGTACTGGTCTCCGCACGGGATGTACAACGCGATGCCCCCAACAAGCTAGCGCGGCGCCACGGATTCCAAATGAACGAGCAGACTGCCGTGCAACGAGGGCGGCGGCGGCGCTGCGGTGGGCGCGCGCGTGTGCGATGGTGGGGTGCTGTGGTATCCTGTGGTGTCGCGGCGCCGGATTGGTGGTGTTGCGAGCGAAGTTGGGAGGGCGGGGGGAATCCCTGTCAGACGACACCCGGGGATGCGGTTGATCCGCGATGCGCCACGAGGTGTCTGTTTGGGAGGGTTCGGAAGGTTTCTTGGGCTTGGGAAAGGAGCGCGAGGCTGCTTGTATGGTCCATGGGGATTTATTGGGGCACTGCGACTGTACATTTGTGAGAGGGGTTTGTGCTCTGGGCGTGTCACTATCCAACTGTCGCCTCTACGGCTGTAAACGGGCGCAATCGGCTTCCTCGTCTCGAGTGAACGCGCGGCAGGACGTATTCCTGGCCTGGAAACGGCGGGTCGGGTGGCCTACACGGGTAGACGGAAACGCGCAACACGCTCGGAGGGCATAGAGATGGAGATCAGAAACGGTAAGGAAAACATGGCCGTCTTATCTTGTGAACTCCTCTCCAGCCAGTGGCACCCGGGATAACTTTGAGCCTGTCGTGCTCGCCGAAAAGCCCCTGAAGGGGCATGTCCCAGTGATGGCGTTGCCGGCCAATGGCGGAACACAGCGACTACAATAGCCGGGCGGAGGGGAGCGTGACCATAAGCAATCGTCTGATAGCGCTGCGTGTGAGACCAGCCCGCTCCCTCTCGCGCGCCTTGAAGAATGAGAGGAGAGAGAGGAAACTTGAGAAAGATTCAATGCAATGACGACAGGATAAAAGCAAAAAATGAGGCAGTGCTCGGGGTCAAAGGAGGTGCAGAATCTCTTTGGCGCTGTGGCAGTTCAAACACACGTGACATGCAGCCTCGATGGTTGGGCTTCAATTTGCCATGCGGAGACGAAAGGGAAGGCGCGGGATCGACTGGCTGGCGGAAGCGGGAGGCACATCCCAGCCCATGCCAGACGCATCAGCAGGTGTGGTTACACGGCAGGCAACAAACAGGAAGGCAAGCCTGAAGTCCGAAGCAGCTCGGATGCGGCAGGCGCGTCCAGACTGCTGCACCCGCGGTTGCGTAATCCCTTGTCGTGAGAGCGCATGGGAGACAGTGCTCGCGATGAATGACGCACTCTCGCGGCTCTACCGAGTAGCACCGTGCAAAAAAAAAAGCCAAAATAACCTTTGCAGTCTTCCAGAAGGCCCCTAGAAGTCCTTTGGAATCTCCGAAGCGCGCACTGGTCACGCGGCTGAGGCCGGATGTTGGGCTGAGGGAAGCGTCTAGTGCGGGAGCGGTGACTGAGAGGAAGGGAGGAAGCCTGTTTGAAACGGGCCGCGGATTCTGGGTTTGATACTATTTGTGTATATTTTGGTTGGGACGGGAGACATGGGGAAAGGCTTGCGGCACATGATGATCACGATCTGTTCGGATCTGCAGGCGGTTGGGGATGGCGCGTTGTGCGGAGGATGCTCGCTCGCGGTTGTCGGTGAAGAGACCTGTGTGAAGCTCAGAGGTAAAAAAAAAAAAAGAACCGCCGGACACTACTTTGGTCACACTGGTCATGCCATGTCTGGCGCGCCTGGCGACGGGCCCATGGTCCCAGCGTCCGACCATGCTCCACCAACCAGCGACAGGGTGCGCGCCAGGTGCATGCGGTGCTGCCCAGGCCGTATGAGGCGCCGAATCGTGGTGCAGCAGACCTGGTCATGGCAGACAACCCTTCCACACCCCCCCCCCACCTGTGCACTCACGGCAGTACATAGAGCGCACCCTCCGGCCGCTCATCCATCGACCAACCCTCGCCTTCGCCACCCTCTTCTCCTCTGCTCCTTTCCCTTATTCCCAAAGGCTGCGAAAATCCGGCGACCGAGCATCGCCCACGCAGCAAACGCCCGCGCGCCTCCACCCGCTCCTACCGATCCACATCCGAGCGCCCGCGATTGCCGAATCGAGCATCCCTCACCGCCAGATCTGCGCCCACACCGGTACTCTAGTACAAGTACCTATCCTCCACCACCGCCCATGGCCGCCCTTGCCCATCACCACATGGACTTCCACCGCCCTGCCTCCAGCTTGAGCCAAGACTCCAAGCCTCAGACCTACTTTGACGACTTCACCAACGACTCGTTGCTGGAGACGTCGACCATCATGTCCCCCACCAACTCGCAGGTCGGCATCTTCTCCCCGGAGGCCACCAACCTCTTCGACCCGGACTTCTCCACGCCCGCCTTTGTCGACCGCAACGTGTCGACGAACCCCTTCTTCCAGGGCAACAACAACCCTTACATGCGTCTCGGTGCCCAGCAGCAGGTTCCTGCTACCTACGGTCAGTCGTGGCCCATCGACGAGGACTCCAACGACGTCCGCACCCCCAACTCCACCTTCTTCGACAACGGTTACGAGTCAAATTACCTGGCCGTCGGCTCCAGTGAACCCTCTGCCTACTCCCTCCCCGTCAACGTCAGGCCTGCTTCCGTCTTCCCCTCGAGCCAGTCGGGCAACCCCCCTTCGCCCCACTCCAACAAGGAGTGGATGGCCATGGCCGCCCAGGAGATGGAGTCGAGGCCTCTCAACAAGCGCATGAGGCCCAACACCCCGCCCAGGAGCTACTCCCCTTTCCCCCGCCGCGATGGCATCAGGAAGAAGAACGCCCGCTTCGAGATCCCCGCCGAGAGGAGTCTCCTCAACATCGACCAGCTCATCGCTCAGTCCAGCAACGAGGATGAGATCAAGGAGCTGAAGCAGCAGAAGCGACTACTCAGGAACAGACAGGCCGCGTACGACTCCCTCCCATCCTTTTGGTCATTTGGTCCTCACTGCCAATTTGGTCCTATCACTCTTACTTTCCCCAGTCCCTTGCTAACATGATAGCAGTCTTGACTCGCGGCAACGCAAGAAGAAGCACACCGAAGAGTTGGAAGAGGAGAAGAAGGTGTGGACCGAGCGTGTCATGCAGCTGGAGGACGACCTCCAGCAGATGAGGCTGCAGGCTGAGGCGCACATGCACGAGAAGGAGCAGTGGCATCGCCAGCAGCTCGAGACCCAGCAGATCATCGAGACCCTCCAGTGGGAGAAGGAGGAGATGGTCCGGAGTCACACGCTCGAGACCGGTGAGCTTCGCAAGAAGGTCTCGGTCCTCGCCGAGAAGCTGGAGAGTGGCAGCCCTTCCATGGCCGCCGTCCCCAGCTCCACCTTCACCGACTTTGCCAACGACATGGACAACCTCAACATGGGCAACAACGAGTGGGACAGCTACATCTACAACGACTTCTGCATGGACGAGAACACGCCGCAGCAGCAGCAGCAACCCGCCGAGACCTCGGCCGTCTCTCGGAAGAAGGATTCCGAGGACAAGCCCGTTGCCTCTGGCCTGCTTCTTATGCTTCTGCTGTGCGGTGCTTTTGTCGCCAGCAACTCGGGCTCTGCCCCTGGCCTGCCTCGCATGCCCGAGGACGTCCGCGCGGCCTCTGCCGACGTGCTCAACAGCATCTTCAAGGATGCCGGCGTCGCGCCCTCGGCTCAGTCGGCTCAGAGCCTCATCGCCAACCGCGTCGAGACTGCTCTCGAGCCCACTGCCTCGGGCTCCTTCTGGCCCAAGCCGACCCTGTCTGGCGCCGAGTTTGCTTCCATGTCTGCCAGCAATGGCGCTTCTGCTTTCGACGCCCTGGCTCAGCTCACTGCGCCGACCAAGGAGCAAGAGGCCGAGCAGGCCTTCTCCATGACTGCTTCCCAGTACAACAGCCTGACGTCGACCGACTTTGGCCGTCGTCCGTACACTGCCGGCAGCGACGACTCTTCTGCGCCCTCGACGCCGTCGCACCGCCGCAATCTCGCCGAGACGTTGGCTGCCATGCGCAACGACAACAAGGGCGAGTCGGCCGCCGACGTGTACACGCGCAGCCTGCTCTGGGACAAGATCCCGACCGAGGTCGTCCGCGAGTTCAAGCGGATGGTCGAGGAGAGCAGCAGCATTGCCGCGTCGGTCAGCAGTCCCGGCAGCGTCAAGAGCGAGGTCAACGTGTGAAGATCCACTTAGCGACCCCACACGACGTCGACGCTCACGACGAAGAGGGCGAATCTACAGAAGATTGTCTATGACGCTCCGGCATCTCTCGGATGCTCGCTTGTACAACCAGTCTGCATCGGAGGGCTTCTCTTTCTAGCGAATCGCATCGCATCATCATCACGCCACGCTCTCACGGAGCGAAGTCGCTTCGCATGGCCGGCCATGATGAGGCACATACATGCCATGGCGCTCCCCGCGGCAAACGCGACATGGAGCGCCATGCTTCTCATTTTGTCTTGATCTTTCGCTTTTGATTTTTCACACGAATATTCCCTTGATCGTTTGGTGTTTACAGCAGAGCGTGGCGAGCGACTTGACTTTTTGACTTTTCTTGTGTCTGATTTCCTTGGTTATCCGACATTTCCTCAGCATTTTCCTGCAAGTCTCAACAAATTTTCCCTTTTCATGTTTTTCCGATTTTTCCTTTTTTCCGAGGCAAGATATCACGACGGGTTATGTAGGAATGGGACATGTGACACGAAAGAACGATCGCGATGGTGATGATGGCTGGGTCATGGGTTGACTGCTCTTTTTCCTTTTCTGCATCTTTGTACTGGTCGCTCGCGCTGCGCGGAGTGCCACGTGCCCCGCAGGCAAGCGGCGGCTATTTTTTTTTTTTTTTTTTTTTTTTTTTTTTTTTTTTTTCATGAGAAATTTTTTACCCCCTGTTCCGTTTGTTGTCTTTTTCCTCCTGTATGTAATCGCGATGCCCTCGAGACGAGGGGGGTGTCAGCGCTGGAGAACACCACAACACACACGCGCATGCATCCTTTTGTTGCAGCTGCAAAATTGGAACACTCATTTTTTCTGTTTTCCCATCTCGCGCCCTCGGTCCTTTTTTCCTCATCGGAAAAGGACATGAGCAGGCGAAGAGACGAAAGCAATGACAAGACAAAGAAGCTGCGCCACTGTTTATCACTGTGACTTGACGTGCTGTGCTTTGCTGTGCCGTGCCATGACATTTATGTTGCAATGATAGTCTGACTATCTATCTAGGGTTCGGTTCGTATCTACGCTACCCCTCATTGGAGCGAGCAGCAGTCGGGACAATCACTCACGCTCGCGCGATCCAGCTTGTCTTGGTTGCTTGGCTAGCGAGCGAGCGAGCGGCACGGGTCCCCTCCCGGCGGCAAGGCAAGCACGTCAAGCGAAATGGTTATTGTACAAATGCCGAGATGGATGGGCAAGGAAGCGAGCGAGCGAGACCGGCGGCTTTGGTCCTTTGGTCGCTGCTGGGGTAGGGTAGGGTAGGGTATTGATTGACTGTGATTGACTGTGACTGACTTACCTGTGACTGTGTGGAGGAGGAGGAGGAGGAGAGGGGAAGTATTGAGACAAGCAAGCAAGCAATGTATTGAGGGAGGGATAGAACCCTGGGGGGGACTGAGGGGGAAGAAGCGTTCGCTCGCGGGATCTGAGCACCTCAGATCCGATTCATGGCGAGTGCAGGGTGGGTGGGTTTGGCCGGGTATCGGTCGGTATCGGTATCGCTTGATGATGAAGAATGGAGAATCAATCGTTAAGATGGGGACTTACAATATTGTACAATAGCAATAGCAATAGCTGAGGCAGGGTTCGGGATGGGGGAGGGGCATGGGGGGGGGTGGCTGTATGTAGCAAGGGCAACAACGGCGACGACAACGATGGCGATGGCAGTAAGCTTGGTTGGTTGGTTGGTAGGTAGGTAGGTATCAAACACACACACACACACACACACACACACACACACACACACACACACACACACATACGCACGCACGCACGCCTGTCCGTTGCAAGTTGCATGAATGAACGACAAAAAACGCCAGGACGCCAGGACGCACGCCGGCTGCAGATCCGGATCCTCCTGACCGGTCAAACCCACCCAGTACGTAGTAACCACTAGCATGTTCCAGCCTAGGCTGGGGTAGGGTGTCTAGGGTGTCTAGGACAGGGCAGGGTAGGGTAGGTGGTTCGGGTGGGCTCCCGACCGATCTTGTTGATGGCGTTGGTTGATGGGGTGCTTGGCTAACTGGCTTAACTAATGGGCATGGGCATATGTGAGAGAGAGAGAGAGAGAGAGAGAGAGAGAGAGAGAAAGTGTGTGGGTGTGAGAGGGTGGGTGAGACGACGCACGCACGTCATGCACGCCTCGCTCTTGCTCGCGCCCTTACTGTTCTGC
The DNA here is from genome assembly GCF_010093885.1 of Aplosporella prunicola CBS 121167. Taxonomy (NCBI): domain Eukaryota; kingdom Fungi; phylum Ascomycota; class Dothideomycetes; order Botryosphaeriales; family Aplosporellaceae; genus Aplosporella; species Aplosporella prunicola. The sequence goes on along the minus strand of NW_022983530.1, from coordinate 797,649 downwards.
CTGTTTCGTTACCTGCTTTACCACGTACTTACGTGCTTGCTGGGGGAGGGCAGAGACACGAGGCAAGCAAGCAAGCAGGCACGAACTACCGAGTTCGCAGCGAGGGGCGCGGTGCGTGCGGGTTTGAGTGGGTACGTTTTGCAAGTGGGTTGTGGGTTGTGGGTGAGCAGGTTTGTGTGTACCTAGGCACAGTGTGTGAGATGGGATGGGACGAAGTACCGAGACAGTGGACGGACGGACGGGGGACGGGTGGTGCGCAAAAGGTGGGTGGGCAAGCGGGCGGAAGGGCGAATCGCGTAAGGGTGCGCGAGGGGCGGGCGGGCGTAGCTGTCCTGTACGTACCTTGTAGGAGAGAGTGTGGTATAGGCATGGAGGGGCGCGTTATTACAGTAGCGTAGGGCGAGTAAGGGGGGTAGGTGCGCCTGGGGCGGCATTAATCAGGCTGGCAGGTTGGAAGTGGGTTTGGTAGGGCTAGGCTAGCGGAGGGCAAGGAGAGCGGGCTGGGCAGTGCGTTCTCGAGTGCGCTTGGTGGGCTGAGGCACGCATGTGGCAGGTGGCAGGTGGCAGGTGGCATGTGGCAGCGCATGCAGGGCAGGGATGGTGGGGAGTGGAGAGAGAGAGAGACAGAGGGAGTAGAGAGACAGTCGGATGAAAAGGTTGAGAGCGGGGCGGGGAGGGGAGGGGAGGCTTGGCCCTCCTCCTTCCCTTCCTTCAATGTTGGTGGTGGCTTGGCTCTCTAGTCTTCAACTCCTTACACCTTGACTGCCCTACCCGCCTACCCACGGCGTAGGCACCGAACCAAGGCCAAACACGCACTGGCACACGCACGCACGCAAGAGTATGGAGATGGCATCATGGCGTGGCGTGCTCTTGCGCTCTGCCCAGCGCAGCTCTTTGCTCTGCGCTCTCTAGCCTCAGCGAACGGACACGCAAAGATAAGCAGAGGGCAGAGGAGGGGGGAAACACACGGACGGGCACCGAACACACACTCCTACTTACAACCAACGGCGGTGCGCGTGCGCGGCCAAGGGCAGGGCAGGGCGTGGCAGGTCAGGGCAGCAAAGCGCCAGGCGGGCATGATTCCTCTGCCCGCCCGTCCGCAGCAGCAAGCAGCAACAACAACAACAACAACAAAAACACCAAATCCAACCACGGCCACGACCACAGCCGCGCGCCCGCCAAGCCCGAGACGTCGGCGCGCGCGAGCCTCATGGCGCGGCGCACACACGCGCCACGCTTTCGCTGCCCCGCCCCGGCGCGCGTGCGTGCGTGCGCGGGGTGCACGCCCTTTTTGCATCAGCCTCGTCAGGGCTCCACCACCGCTCTCCACAGTTGCAAGCTGCGTGCCTGCGTGCCTGCACGCTGCAGCTCGCAGCTCCCTAGCTAGCTAGCTAGCTAGCGTAGCGTAGCGTAGCGTAGCCGCAACGAGGCAGGGAGCCGCACTCGTTCGTTCGTTCGTTCGTTCGTCGTCCTGCGCTGCTCCATGCTGCTGCTTCCGTCCTTCGGGGCATATCGTCCGGATCGGCCCACCCACTCACTCACTGCCCAGTGCCCGCCGTATGCGCGCGAGTAGCGAGCTCGCCCGCCCGCCCGCAAGCAAGCAAGCAAGCACATGGCGAGTAGTGGCGACGAGGGAGCGCCGAAGAGTGGGCGTCCCTGTATGCATGCCTGCAGGCACTCACGCACTCACTGGCTGAGAGTGAGAGCCCGCGGGGACGAGCGTTTGAGCGCAGAGGAGGCTGAGAGCACGCGGTCGAACCAACCAACCAACCACCGGCTTGAAACGTAGCTGCCTATGTGCCTAGCTGGGTAGGTATTGTACAATATGTAGGCTAAACGCCTGCGCTGCGCAACTAACTATGGGGACTGGAGACTGCAGACTGGAGAATGAAGCGACTCCACTACTGGCGCCAGAGAGAGAGAGAGCGATCACCAGCTTACTATTGTATGTACTATTGTGCCGTGTGTATCCGCAGTTTAGTGTAGTTACTAACTCCCGTAACTACTACTATAATATTACATATTGTACTGGGGAGGGGGAGAGAGGTGATGTTGTAGAGAAAGAGGGGAGGGGGGAATTGTTGCTGCTGTTGCTATTGCTATTGCTCATTGCTGCCGCAACACTCGCGTGAGGTTCTCCCACTGGATCTGGAGTGCGCGCTCCTGCGTAGGCAGGTAGGTACGTTGGAGGCATCGCCATTCACCAATCACCAATCACCAGTCACCACCTCGTGCCTACCTAGTTCTTACCCCCCCAACCCAACTCAATCAATCCATTCAAACTAAGCTCGAGCGAGACAAACACAGGCACACACGACAAGCGTGAAAGGAAAAGAAGGGGGCGTGGCGCGGAAAGCCGCGCTGTGTATGGACACCAGCACTAGCACCAAGGTAGACACGGAGAGATAGAGAGAGGGGGGACGAAGTGAGAGAGAGTGAGTGAGAGAGGAAGAGATGGAAAGATGGAAAGAGCCACCTAGTCGGCCACGGCCGCATTCCTGAATTCTTGCCTGCCTGCGCCTTCTTCTGCTTCCCCCCTGCACATACCTAAAACGGCCTATGTACCTAAACCCAACCGCCCAATGAGCCAGTGAGCAAGCCAGAGAAAGCAAGCAAGGCACACAAGCACAACCAACACGGGAGGAAGGAGTCAGTTAGGAGGGCCATCAGGCTTAGGTAGCAGGACCCATCCATCCATCCATCCATCCATCGTGCCATCCACCCACCCCACAGCAACAGCAACAATATAGCCTATGAGCTAAATAAAACCCCCCAACCAAAACAACAACTAAAACAAAATAAGAACGACTAAAAGAAACCCCCAAAGCAAGACCGAAAAAGGGAAAAGGAAAAAAAAAAAAAAAAGGGAAATACGAAGCCGAGGACTAGACCAGCCCAGCCTGAGCCAGAGCCAGAGCCAGAGGGGGAGAAGAAGCGCCGTCGCCGCCGGCCGAGAGACAGCCATGCCAGACAGGCACCAGCGGCGGGCTGGCCCGCGGGGAGCGGCGGCCGGGCGGGACGAGAAAGAGGGACGGGCACGGGGCACCGGGGGCACGGGGGCACGGGGGAGAGGGAGTGCGAGGGAGTGAGAGGGTGAGACTGTGAGCCTGCGAGCGGAAGGGCCAAGTGCGCTGCGTGCGTGCGTGCGTGCGCGAGTGCGTGGGTGGAGTGGACGAGGAGGACAGAGGAGTGGTGGTGGTCAGCGCGGAGGCGCAGTGCAGCGAGCGCGGCGCGCAAGACGGGCAGCGGGGGGTGGTGGGTGGTACTGGTGGGTTTGGCTGCTAGCTAGCTACGGCGGCCGTCGCAAGTCTCGTCGTCCCTCAGACCTCTGCCCTCTTGCAGTAGTGCGTGCGACTGCGACCAGGGCTGGGTAGGTGCTGTGCGTGCGCGCGTAGTACGGGTTACGGATACTATGGTGGCTAGTCTACTGGTCTGGTCTAGTCTAGCTAGCTAGCTAGCTAGTTTGGCCTAGCTAAACCAACTAGGTAGGCAGGTAAGCAGGCAGGCAGGCGCGCCAACTTTAATTATTTCTTTGCCAAGCATGCTGCATTGGTCGTCGTTGTTTGTTGTTTGTTTTGTAGCTGTGTGTTTTTGGGGGGGCGGCGAAAGGCGGGACGAGACGAGACGAGACGCGGCTCTCGGCGGGTTTACGGCTTCGGATTGTACTTGTCCTTCCAGATCCTGCAAGAGTAGAGAAACATGAGACGCAATTAGCAAGAGATCATCACTCCATCGTCGTCAAACAAAGGCCGATCGCGCGCCGTTTTGGAGCCTGGCTGCAGCAAGCAGCCACCAGTGGTTCAGATACCCGTGTGGCGCTTGCGTTCTGTTGGCGGGCGTGAACGGACGGGATATTTTCTTGAATTTTTTTCCCTTGTCCCTCGTTCCTCTTTGTTTCGTCAGTTGCCGATCCGCGCTTTCTCTCCGCGTCCGGTCTGGAGGCTCGCCCGAGAACGGAAAAAGACGGGCAGGCAGAGAGGGCCCGTCTCCACCAGCGAGGGAAAATCCGACCCTGCCGGTGTTTGGAGTAAATGCACTGAGCACCGCCGAGTGGTGTCTGTCCGTCATCGTGCGATCCGGTCCGGTGGGAAGCCGACAAGGGGCAGTGAGGGCACTCTCGCTCTCTCTCCCTCATGCTCGCCCTTGCCTTCTCTTTCTCTCACGCGCGGGCAGGCAGATTGACCGGGGGGGTCAGAGCCATCTCAGCAGACCAACACCATGGCACACCCAGATGCAGAGTGGTTGCAGTGGCACACCACAGATGCACTGCCACGTGTATGCACGCCAGCGCCGGATCGGGCAAGCAGCCGGGGCAGATGGCGAGGGGTTGCGGATTTGGTGGTGGGGGCCGAGCCGTGCCTCTTCTCCGGGTGGTCCCCCATGGCTAAGCGAGCAAGCAAAAGCGGGTTGGCAGGAGCCTGTCAGCCAATGCATGCGGGGCCGACGCCAGATCTTGACACGCGCTAGGATTGCTGCGCGCGCCGTGGTCTCTTCTTGTTGCCCTCGCCCTCTGCTTGTTTCGCTCGGCGTTCGGGAGAGGCCGCGATTCGATCCACTCTTGATGCTGCAAGCGTGAAGATAATGACGACACTTCAGCGGGCCTCGCTCGCGAAGCGCGGGAAAAATCTCAGGCAGGGTCTGCAGGGGCGTGACGCCGTTGCGGGTATCAGTGGAGCTGGCGCCCGTGGTTCGCAGTAGCTTTGTGAACCTCCCGGTTCCCGGCTTAGGGGCGCCCGCATAGCGTGACCGGCGCGTGGAGCGGGAGCGGAATCTTCGAGCAGAGGCCTTTGGATGCGTGGCGCAGCGAGCTGACGACGAGGTGGAGGGTCTCTTCAGGGTGTTGAAACCGGAACGGCCGCCAACGGCGCACATTGGACGATGCGACGGCAGAGAAACGGGGGGGGGGGATCTTGCTTACCATGTGTTGCCAATTGTCTTGTTCCCCTTCTCCTCCGCCAGGCGCAGAAACTGAGCCGCCTTGAACTGTTTTGTTTGGCTGCGGTTAGCGCTGCTATTCTAACGGTGCCCAAAGAGTGAGGCTGCGTGCTGCTCAGCCCAGTCTCGCCCATCATGACGGCCTGTGGCTTGCGCAGCCGCAACTGCTTCGAGTGCGAGGCGTCGCCTGGAGATGCGCCTATGATGACGACCTGTGACTCACTTTATCCTTCTTGCAGCCAAAGCCTTCCACATAGCACCATGCGGCTTCGTTCATCGCATCTGTATCGCCAAGGTTGGCCGCCGTCTCGTAATATTGCCTCGCAGCTGCGGCATCCTTTTTCACGCCCCAGCCCTGCCGGAAACAGTTGCCCAGCTCGAAGATGGCCAGGACGAGCTCGCCCTTTGCGGCGCCTCCCTTCTTCATGCCGGCTGCGAGGGCCAGTGACTCGACCTCTGCGCTGTTTGAGGCAGCATAAGAGAGATATGTTATGGCTTGTTCTGGATCTGGCGTGCAGCCCCAGCCATGTCTGATACTGATGTGAGCAATTCAACAGTGATCTAGAATGGCCTTTGCTGAGCATGCTGGCGTGACTGACCTCAAAGCGAGACCGTAAAGAACCTGGCACAGGGCGTTATTGGCGCCGTTTGGATCTGCCAACCGGCAAAACATCTCCGTCGACCTCTCCAGGTCTAAACATGCCAATCAGTACGTTAAAATTGACATGCGGGTATTCGTCGCGGCGCGCGCGCGCCGTGTGGACTGACGTACCTCCGGCTTCATGGAGGGTGATGGCCTCCTGTATGTCAACCTGTGACAGCTCAAAATCAGCACTTCTGTCTTTATGATATAAAAATTGCGCATGGGAAAAATGTACGTCGCCACCCGTGTTACCACTGGCCGGGCTAGTCACTGGTCTTCTCGCAGGTTCATCTCTATTATTCGCAATCGCCCCAATTCCCGGTCGTCGTATCGACGTCCCTCTTGCCAACAAAGTCGCCCTCTTCTCCCATTCCGCTTCGTCTTCCGGATTGCGCGCCACGCTGACCTGGATGTCCGGCAGGTCCTGGGGCAATTCGATGGTGCTCGAGGTCGATCGCGAGCGCTGCCCAAGGTGTAAGCGCTCTGATAGCCGTTTCTCACTCCTGGCGCTCTTGGGCCTGTCGTCGGGCGAGAGCGTGTCGCCTCTGTAGGAGGGTCGCCGCCATATGCTTAGGTGTTTCGGCTTCTTGTTCTCGTCAGGTTGGCTGGTCGGTCTCTGATCGCCGGGGAAGAAGGGCGGCGCGATGCTCTCTTGGCTCGTGGTTGTGGTTCGCATGAACTGGATCGAGGGAACGTCGGGCATGGGAGGGCTGAGAGGCGCCGACGACGGCTGCGCATCGCTTTCGGCCTTGATCTTGTCCTTCTTCTTGAGCAAGTCTTTCAGCGTCATGGTGGCGGCAGAGGTATGGGTTCGGACAAGGCGGCGATCAGCTGGCGCGCAGGTTGGACTTGTATCGTTTGCGCGAGGACAATGGATGCATCGAATGGCGGCGCGGCTCCAACGAGAAGTTGAATAGGCGCGCGCGGAGCTGTGGTCAGCAGAGAGAGTGGCTCAGCCGCAGGGCGGGCGCCAGGTTCCTTGAATCGCAGCCCCCAGTCTTTTGTCTTGGCTAATTACCTCGTTTAATGCCGCTTATTGATTAGCTACAAGGCTGTACGAAGCCTGAAATTGGGGTTTGAGGGCAAAAAGGAGGATCTCCCCATCCAAGAATTGCTCAAATGACGGGTGATCGCCTCATTCTCCCCCGCATCAGTGCATCATGATCGCCCTGTGCGTGCTATTTATGGCGGAGGCGCTCGGGCGACGCGGCTGCGAAACGGCCACCGTCTGATGTCACTCGCCCGTCAAATGTCACTTCGTCCAAACATGCTAAGTCTCTCTCCTTTTTCATTGCTATGCTGTCTTGCGCTCAATAAAATCTACAAACTCCTTCCTTGTTGGTGGGTATCAGACTCGGAGGCCGTGAAACCTTGCGCTCGTGCACCGCGTGAACCAAAAGAAAAAAAATCACACCCGACCTTGCCGAATGCGGCTTCAATCGCATCGTCGTCTCTCGGTCGTAGCTGTGACTTACCCGAATCCAATAAAGTCTTTCTGCTGAGAAAGCTCATGGCCGTGATCATCAGAGCCCTGCATAATAACATCCTCGCCGAGCCCGTCGGAATCCACATCGTCGCTGTCGATCTCGTCGTAATCCTCATCGCTCGACAGGTCTGGAGACCCATCTTCTTCCTCGGCCGTGGAAGCCTGGGCTGCCGTTGCCTTACGGATCTGTCCAGCCCGGTCGACATGCGGGAGGCGGCACCTCTTGTTGCGGCATACTGCGTGGTTAGCATAATCAGGGCACTCAAAGACGTGACGCTCAGCACACTCAGCACCCTTCTCGCAATACCCATAAGCCGCAAAAGCGCGACACACGGAGGCGGAAGGGTTGACTCGAACGTGAGCATAGCGGCAGTTGTCGTTGGTGCAATTGCCACGAAGAAAATGCAGACAAGCGGGGACCCGGTTCGCAGTGGAATCGTGAGAGAGATCGCACGCAGCACCAAGAGGGCATTTGCCCTTCAGCAAGTAATCCTTGCAGATGGCGACCTTGTGTGGATCATGGACGTAACGACACTGGGGCCCTCTGGAACAGGTGCCTAGTACTAGTTGTTAGTTGAGATACTGGGTGTACAAACCGGATGACCGGGCGTGGTGCGCCGTTGATATCCTTGAAACGGGAGGGAAATGGCCAACCGGTGGTGGAGAACCTTGGGCAAGGTTCATTTATCTTGATAGTTTTCTTCCTGTCATGCGATTAGCCTGCCTATAGAGCAGTACATATGGCGCCACCACGTACTGTTTAGTCTTGACAAGTCCAGACCGATAGAGGTTGCCGTTCTTGCTTCTCAAGAACACCACACCACCAACCTTCGTCTGTTTCGGAGTTACACGTGCGGTTTTGGGGTCGTCTGACAGATTCTTTAGATATGCGAATTCCATATGGTCAGTAGTACTCCACTCACCGGACACTCTGATGAGTTTGCTGCCACCGTCGGCAACGCGGAAGCGGATGCCATTTATATCCATCTCGTAGGCTTGTTGGCTGGAGGGGACGCTCGAAACACCGGCGGGAACTGGACCAGGCGGCGTATGCACACCTTGAAAGTGCTTGGTAAGCTTGGCCTTTTCCTTCATATCCCGCTGTTGCCGACGTTCTTCTTCACTCTGCTCCATGGCCTTGGTCCGTTGCAAGGCCACCTGATCGTAAATAGCGGGGTTGATAAGTTGCATATGTCTGTCACGCTTGACAATCCATCCTGATCCGTCGGTTACCTGAGCAGCTGCTACAGTGCTGCCTTCCGTAGGACTCGTGCTTCCCTGAGCAGAGTTGGACCCCGCGGGGCTGGCCTTGCTGTTGTTGAGCACGAGGGAACGGTGGTGAACTCTGCCTCCACGGCCACGAGGGGAACCGTATGGGGTACCACGATACGGTGCCCAGTTTGCACTTCCACGACCACGACCACGACCTGGTTCTTAAGTAAGACAATGTTGGAATGCGGCGGCGATAACGGCTAGAGTTGTACCACGATACGCTTGGGGTTCGTAATAGAAATGGTCTCCGGAATTGTTGTCTCCTTGCTTATGAAGGTTGATCCTGCCTTTAACCAAGAGTTAGAACATTTGCCGTCAGTCGATGGCATTGCCGCTCACCAGATAGGGCAGCAATCTTCGCTTGCAGTTCGCTGTCTTCGGACATTTCGACCATGCTGAATCGCTTTACGAGCCCAGTAGATGTATGCGACAACCAAAATGCAGGAACAAAAGGCCTACTAGTTGGGGTTGCTTGTTGCGACGGGAAAGGATACAGGGAGTTGAAAGTCGGAGTCCGCAGTGAAGTTGACGGGCGGTGTGGCGTCATGCACGTGCCTGAGCCTGAGTCATAGTACCAATCATTTTGCCTTCCATTGAATCGCGCCCAGACTTCAACCTCAAACTTCAGCTCCCAATTACTCCATTATGAGCAGACTCATCTGCTATGTTGCTCTGCATTCATGCTCTATTATACAGTACCAGTTAACTAAAGTAATAGTAAGCATACTCGGAGCAAATTTTTCTAATGCACATCGCGAAATACTCAAGGTAAAGACCTCAGATATGCAGCGTGACGTACAAGAGCTAATTCGGCATCATACTCACTCAAACACCTCATACGTAGATGTACCTACTTTGACGGATACTTATGGCCTAATCGTCTCCCCACATGATCGATGATCTATTCAAATTGGAATCTACTAAGTGTAGGCAGCGTTTAAATGGTTTCCGGAAGAAGTTAAGTATGTCAATAGATCTAAGATGCCAAATCGATAATCACTATCTCGCTAACTTATTGTCTATTATGTTGAGCGGGGAGTCTGCACACGGACACACGGGGTATCGCGATAACCCTTTAAGGCTCCTGACTCTCGGCTACCAACGGTCTTCTCTTTGTCTAGAACAGAGTCTATTGAGGTATTTGAATTGTTGTTTAAGTTTGATCTTCGCGTTCGGAAATAAATTTAATTGCAGAGACAGAGCAACCATATTGCGTCAATAGGGGCTCTCCTTTTTGCATTTGAGGTCTTCTCAGCGCGGCATGAATGGTTTTGACACAAGTTTCGAAACAGAAACCATGCTATTCCTGTCGTTGAGAACAATCGAACATCTCGCATGGATAGACAAACATCCCCTTTCTACCTATCAACACTCTTTCCCTATGTCTACATCCATCTCTCTCTTTCTCTGCCACATTGTCTGAAATAAGAAAACCCGACGCCACGCTTACTTTTCCCAGCGCAAGCAGAAACGGGTAAAAATGAAGAAATAACAACGCCGAACCAATGCAATAGTAAGGAGTGTCCAAACTCGCTATGCTTCCAGTCAACGAAAGAAAATCAAAAAGCAATTAAATCAAGTGCTCAAATTGGTTCCCCATCTTAAAACATTGGCCAAACATCAAAACCATGTGCTCGAGTGAACCAGATTGCAGTGTTCTTACCAGGCCCAACTTCCCCTCCTGGCCGCAACACCGAAACCACCAAGAGCAAAGTCTGCTGGCACCATGTTCGGTTGTTGTTTGGCCCACTCAAAGATGTAGACTCGGAGCGCCCGCCAGCGTGCGCTTGTATCCTCGTTGACATCAATGTTTCTGTCGCTACCCAGTCTGACGTAGCCTTTGGGTTTCGCGAGCTCATCATCCTGCCTCAGTTCTGAAACAGGAATGCGGCTGATCTTGCTGAGCTCTTCATCGTACTTGTGTGCTAGCGAAGGGTAGCCCAACGACAGGTAGTTGAACACCTGAGAGACAAAGCCGTCGGAAAATTCTTCCTCCAAGGCCTGCCGTGCGGTGAGTTTTTCGTGCACAGTAGATATGTCGGGGTTGCTAGGCGGAGGTGAAGGAGGCGCGTATGCTGGTGTTGGCGGTGGACTGTCGAATGGATTACCAATCTCGATCTGAGGCGTGAGCATTCCGGTTTGTTGATTTGGTGCCTTTAGACCGGTGTCCTTGCAGCTGCCTCTCCACAATCCACCGTTCGAAGGTGGGCTGCTGCCCGGGTTTGACCAGAGAGATGGTGCCTTGGTGAGCTTTAGCTCTGGCTCTCTGCTACGCTTTTTGCTTTGCTCTTTTGTGTGCGAAGTCTTGCGAGATATGTTGCAACCCTTCCAGAGACCACCTTCCTGCTCGTTGCTCTGGCTTTGCTGCGTCAGGTAGCACATAGAGTTCCGAATTGCCTCGGAACCCTGTGTAACATCAAAACGAGCCGGTTCCGGTGAGCGGCAGCGAGGAAAATGGATATCACCTCCAAGCATGGGAGGTCTCGCACCGCGATGCATCTGGGTCAGCTCCCTATCCTCGGGTCGTCCTCTCTGGTTGCCAAACAGCGTGGCTGTCGGATCGCCCCAAGGATCGGGTGGGTTCTTCTCCGACTCCCACGGACTCTTGGGTGAAGAAAGGCCCCACGGATCACCCCAGGCGCTCTTGTTAGGTTCCGCAATAGGCGATTTCAGCTCCTTTTCTTGTTGTTTCTTTTCTTCTTGGTGCTTCTGCATTGCCAACAATTCCCAGTTGACCTTGGTGAAGGATTCCCGCCGCTCCTGATTCATTTCGCCAGACCCATCGCTAATGGCCTCCCCATCATCATCGATGAAATGGGACACCGGCTCATGGTGATCATCGTTAGGGAAGGCAGCCATGGCTTGTTCCCTCATCTGCTTTTCAGCAGCCTCTGCTGCAATCTGCAACATGAAGCCAGCAAAGCGCTCGTCTACACTTTCCCTCCTGCGAGTGGCATGCTTGTACGAGACAGACAAATCAGAAGTAATCGAAGGAGATGTTGAGAGCGATGGTGGCCCTTCCTCTTCCGATTCTGATGACTCTATGGTGTCCAGTTCTGGTACTCTAAAGGAATGCGATCGGTTGCTACCGACCGACTCGCTACGCTTCAGATTGAGGGGGATACCAAGCCGACGCGCCTCGAGCAACTGAGGGACTCGTTCCAACGAGACAGCGGGTGTATTGAATGGCACCGGCGGCGGAAGCCGTCCCCGCCTGACAGGGCTTCGCACACTCTCAGGCGTTGTCTCGGTCCTGTCTCCCTCACGGATGCAGGGACCGTCATCGCCTGATTTTCTTGAACGAGCCGCTATTTCGATAAGCTGAGGAGCGAACTTCCGACGAGGACGCGGGGTAGCGTCGTCGATTTGCGGAGATTCCTGGGAGCCAGACGAGTCCGCGCGGGTCTTGGCAGCGCCACCATCTGTATCCGCACTTCCTTTCCGGTTACTTCTCGTGGTGGTGCTAATTGGCTGTGGGGCGAACCGTCTGCTAGGCTTGTCTCGGCTGCTTGTGACGGTCGTCTCAACAGGTTCCGGCGCGAACCGTCGCGTGCTCTTAGTCGTCTCAACGGGTTCAACATTGAACTTGCGGCTCGATCTTTGGGTCGTTTCCACAGGTTCTGGTGCGAATTTTCGGGAGCTCTTGGTCGTGGTCTCCACAGGGTCAGGCGCAAATTTTCGGGAGCTTTTTGTTGTAGTCTCCACCGGCTCCGGCGCAAATTTTCGCGTGCTCTTGGTTGGCATTTCTTCCTTGTCTGGGGGGTTGTCATTTGACTCTGATGCTATTTCCATTGGATCCGGCGCAAATCTCCTAGATGATTTTACTGTCGTCTCGACAGGTTCTGGCAAAAAGCGCCGCTTCTGTGGTGGTGACGCAGACATCGTGATATGACCTGATCCTCAGTCGATGCTCACTAGCAAGTCCAAGTTTGCGACTTTTTGCTAATCGAGCTGTAGCCGGCTTTTTAATGTTTCAAAAACTTGTGTACGAGAGGGAGAATAATGGGTGACGCCTCATCTACGGAATTCCCTTGTCGCCGAGCCAGCTGGGCATGACCTAGACTTCGACAAGTATCCCTCGCGGGCTTCGGCGTTGAGTCGGCTCCAAAGCGCAGGTATTCGGGTAAAACCGGGATGCGGATTCTGTTTACTTCGAGGCTGATTGCAACCAAGCTATGAGCCGGTGTTGCCTAGTGTGATTGGTCGTGTGTTTGCTTTCCGAGTATGCGGAGCCGCGTGCCGTAGGAAGCGGGATAGGAGAGAAGGGTAGATGACAGTAGTGGAATCGAATTGGTCGGGTAGGAAGCGGTTCGAGCGCAACCAAGGTATATAATGCTGTCTATTGGTGTCAGAGTCATGCTCAAAAGACGTAAGCGGCGGGGTAAAAGGGGTTCAGGAGTGGGTATCAATGCTCCAACAGACCTTCGGAAGGATGCGATGGGGATAGAACGTCAAATGGCCAAGTCTTGTGGCAGTATGTCCAAAACGGCGCTGTGAGTCTTGCGACAGACACCAGAGTTTGAGCTGATAGCGACGTGTGGTCCGGCAGGCGGTGACGTCGACAATTGTGGAGCCGCGTCGTCCGGCGATCAAGGATTTAGCGACTTGTCGGCCAGAAAGCCAATTGGGGCAATTGGTGATAGCGACCAACTTCGGCGACCGCCTTTTGAGGGTGGAGCAGGCGGCCACGGGTGAGAAAGGGATGATTGCGGAACAGAGGAGGTCGCAGAGTTGCCGAGCAGCAGTGGCCGTGCAAGTATTAAAAATAACCGTCAGGAGGGCCGTGACCCACTGTTATCCGTTTCCCCCAGATTATCCTCAACCTCCAAGCTTTGGAGAGAATGTGGGCTTGTGCCCTGGGCGGCAATGCGATGCCTGAAAGCGTGACGCGGCAATCGGGGATCCGAACTTGCTCCGCAGGGACACGATAGGGATGTACGATGCGCGGCGGGCTGACAATGGATGGTCGTCGATAAGCAACCTGGAGTCTGCAGGCGTACGGCGTCAGCCAGAGGTCGAGAAACGAGGCAGATATGCAGGGTGGAAGCAGGTGCAGGGGCGTGTTATATGTAGAGGTGGCCGTACAGCAGCAAGCGGGTATTGTTCTGCGAGGGCTGGAAGGGTCGAGAACCAGAGTTGGAGGAAGTGCAGGAGGAAGACAAACGGAAGCTGAGAAGGCAAAAAGAATTGACAATTCACCTGGCCATCTCTGCCGTGTCTGCTGTCAGATAGCGAGCGAGCATGAAGGGCGCAAGGGTCGTCGAGCGAGCTGTGAGATGACTTGTGGCTTCCTTCCCTACCTGCCCTCACCGCAAGCAGCCTCGACTGAAGCCAGTCGGCTAAGCTTCCGCTAGCTCCGCGCGTCCGACCTAGCCTTTGCCCCTCGCACCACCTGCTGCTCACCGAGTCTCTGACTTTGTGGGGGTGTGTGTGAGGCTTTGCCGTACGTTGATTTCGCCAAGACGCACACTGGCGATCCGTCTGCGGGGCACCTTTTTCCATCCCCAGTTTTGACGCCAAAAGCAACTGTCAATCCAACATCATCCATCCTTGACATCACACCACCATCACCCCCTTCATACAGGAGCTTCCATGTCCTGTACTTGGGATATGTAGATATGGGACATCCGGCCCCTCATGGCCGTTGTTGGTTGCACCGCAACGGCGCCCTAAGGGAATCACTGTAGACTCGGTCGGGTGTGCTCGTGTGCTCGCATATTGCAGCTCGCAGCTGCTTCTCTTTACTAAAGAAACCGGCGCCCCTAGCCATTCGATAGTTGTTGACCCCGCGGCACTTAAATCCTTCACTGCCAGCATCCTGGGTTAGCCATGTGCGGATTTTCGTCGAAGCTTCAGGGAAAATTCGATCGATCTTCGATCTAAGCGATCGACTGCTGGATGGCTTTCTGATTCTACAGGGTCTTGAAGCACATCTTATTCTCCGAAGCCATCTTTAGGTAACCCTGGGGACCGGAGTATAGCTTCATTGGTTGCTCTCCTGCTGTATGCAAGATCCAGTCTGAGTTCCGATGCAGACCGAAATAACTAGAGTCCGTACAGTTGCGCCGACACGTGCAGTCGGAAGGATTCGACCAAGGCATGCTCCCTTAAGGTTGTTGATGTCAATGGCTGTTGTGTACCATTTAATCTTCTAGCTTGATTGCGTTAACTGTCACGATCGATTGCCATCTCCGGTAATCGGCATAGATGCAGTGTACCAAGGTACAGGCAAAACCTTTCCTTATCAAACTCATCCGAGTGGCAGCGGAAAGAAGATAGGTCGGGCCGTGCCGCGAATCGAAAGTATGATTGCGCCTCTGGTTTCCATTGGGTAAACGAAGAAGTTGCCTGTTTCACAGGAACCTGCAGTTGTTTGGTCCAATCGAAGGGACGATGGATTTAAAACTAACGATACGTTTGAGCTGGGCGGATTCCACACTCAGATTGTGTCAAATGTTCCAAAATATAAGATTCTGGCTATGGAATCCCTTTTTGTTTACACCACATGCGACAACGTGGTCAAATTAGACGGATGGTTTGTCTAATGACATAATTGGCGGCCGCGTCCACTGACACCAGTGCTCACTGGCTGCAAGTCCACTTGGAAAACAGTTCTTTTGAGGCGCACTCTCCGGTGACTCTTGCGGACGAACTCAGTGAACTAACTACACTGGCGCTCAGTTCCAACACTGACACATAGCAACGCCAGCGCGTTCAACAATCCACAATCCGCTTCCCCACACCAAGCATCCATCGCCTCCCTACCCAGCCGAAGGATCGCTGAGCCAGGCCACTTACCTAACCACCAACAATAGTCTCGCAAACAGACGGCGACCGCAGACTTGAGTGTCAACAAAATCGTCTCCTAACTAAGCCGCGTGTAGCCGACACGTTGTGCACCGCTACGGGTACCATTCATCCCCATCTTCCCTCTCCGTACTTCTCCGCAAGCAGGAACCGCACGACGAGGAAAGCCCCTCCAGATCCCCCTCCCCCGCGACACGCGCCGCCACGCCACGTCCCCGCGCCCCCAGGCCCCTAGTAATAGGTAGGCAGGCACCCCTGCCCCTGAACCTACCTTACCTTACCCCTCCATTATCACGGCACGATCCGCGCCGACATCGCCGCCTCCGCCGCCATCGACGACGGTCTCGCCCGCTGCAGCCAGCACCCGGCTGTCCGTCAGGCAATAACGCGCACGCCCGGCCGCAGCAACACCCATGCCGCCCTCTCGCCACCCGTATTTTCTTCTCCTCCTCCTTCGTCGTCTCTGCGCCATTTTCCCCCAGCCCGCGGCGTCTCCGTTGGCCACCCCACCCTGCTGCTGCTCTGGCTCTGCATACCTACCTATGTATGTAGCTGGCCCTGGCCATGCGCGCCTCGGCCCGCCTGGAGCACGCAGGTGCACGCACTGCCCATCCATGGGGTCGGCGGCAGGTGTGTCGACGCGATAGTCGCCACGCTCGCTCGCTCGCTCACTCGTTTGGCGTTCGCTGTTGTGCGTAAACGGATATGCGGCAGGCAGGGGAGCAGAGGGGCGTGCATGTGAGTATACGTACATGCAGATGCACGTGCAGCTGGCGCCACCACTTGTTGCTTGCTGTAGCGGTCGGTTCTCAGGCCTCCTCCTCCTGCACGAGGAAGATGGTGCTGCCCAGAGGAGTAAGGTACCTTAGGTAAGTGTGTATGTAGGTGTTTCTGAGACCTCCTCCTGGGCTTGCCACGCTGTTCGTTTTGCTCTGCTCTGCTCTGCTCCTGTTTCGGTTCCGCGTGCGTTGTCTATGTTTTGGAACTTTCACTGGCGACCTAGCCTCTGATGCACATATATGTCTCAGCATGTGAAACGAGCGTTGAGCGTGCCACATGTTCACGACCAGGACCAAGCAGGGTCAGTCCTTCACGGCACGGCACGGCACGTTGTCTATGTTTTGGAACTTTCACTGGCGACCTAGCCTCTGATGCACATATATGTCTCAGCATGTGAAACGAGCGTTGAGCGTGCCACATGTTCACGACCAGGACCAAGCAGGGTCAGTCCTTCACGGCACGGCACGGCACGGCACGGCGCGCCCTGCATAACCACGGCAAACAACAGAAGCAAAGCACGATAAGCGATAGTAATTAGGTGGTTCAGGCGCTGCTGCTACGCGCGTGCCCTGAAGCTCCGGATAACTAACTATAACGAAACCCAAGCAATTCAATCCAAACGCAACGTCCTGTCCGGGTACTCAGTGTCTCTCTCCTCGTAGCCCAAAACGCCCCGCGCCTTTTAATGCAGTTCGTCCAACGAAACGGAGCCTTGTCCTGGCTCGCGTAGAAACTTCCCGTCACTAACTCACCCCCATAACCACCACCCGGCTCTATTTATTGTGCCATAGCAGCGTCTTCAGCGAGTCCCAGTAGTCCGATTGCTCGTATCTGTTCTCGTCGTCAGTCGCCAGTGTTCTGCCAACTCGCAGGAAGCGAAAAGACAACAGCAAAAGGGCCACCCACATGTAATGCATGCTGCTGCGCAGACTGGGCTGCACCGTCTCCGGATGCCACCTAAAGACATACATGACGGCCGCCCAACTCAAGCTCGCAAACACGGGCCACGCATTCTCCTTAACCTTCGCGGCAAGCACGGGGTCAGAAACGACGCCCCAGCCGCCGCCGCCCCCACCGCCAGGGGCGCCGCGCTCGCGGCCGTGGCCGTGGAAGTCGCCGCGCGGCTGGACGAGCAGCTTGGCGTACGCGAGCACCACGCGCGCAAACACGTAGATGACGATTTGCTGGTTCACCGAGCTCTGGATCCCGCGCCCGAAGACCGTGTACCCGCCTGCTAGCCCTGCCAGGAACGCGTCGTAGTGCCGCTCTTTGCCGTGCGGTGCCGTGTGCCGTAGCGCTAGCATGCTGGCTTTGTAGACGAGGCAGAAAAGGCCCAGGTTGCGTGCGTGTGTGCGCGTCGCTTTGAAGACGAGGGACGCTTTTTGCCGGAGCGTGCCGGAGCGGAAGAGGAAGATCATGCTAGGGACGGGCGAAGAGGCGCTGTTAGCGATGCTTGTTCCCTAGGTACTAACGTGGCTGATCTGTGAAAGGACTCTGCTGCTGCTGTTGCTCCGAGCACACCACCCTCTCTCTCATTCCGCAAACCCACTCACTCCCTCCGTTATTCTTGTATCTCTCCCCCTTCTCCTACTCTCCGTATATGCGCCATGCAGGGTCTGAGGGACAGGACAGGCGGGTACTCACACCAGCGCGTGCGGAAACCGCACCTTCGTGCCGTACACGATGCCGTTGCGCACGCCCTTGACCAGCGTGAGCAGCTCATGGTAGCGCGGGTCGAGCGCCACGCGCTCCGCCGCTGCCTCGAGCCGCATCAGCGCGTCCATGCCGGGCAGTCCGCTGCTCTAGTCTATGTCCCTCTCTTTATTTCTCAACCTCTCTCTCCTGCTTTGTCTTCCTCGCTGACAGCCGGTGCGCGATGTGTCTGCGCGCGCGCGCGCGCCTCGCAGGCCGGGTTCGGTGGGCGGAAGCGGAAGAGCTGGAGCCTACTAGTAGCCAGCGGACGACCGGCCTAGGCACGAGCTGGCGACGTCGTCGAGGCGGAGCTCCGAGGGCCGGGCAGCTCCGTTATCGCGCAGCGCAACCCTAGGCAGCTCTCACAGCTTGCGTAGCGTCGCAGGTATCGAGGGTGTAGGTAGCTATAGCAGAGGCAGCAGAGGCAGGCAGTCGAGTAAGCAAGCAAGCAAGGAAATAAGTGAATAACTAGCAGCAGCCCTCAGCCCGTGATCGCATAGATAGGTAGACAAGAGAAAGGCAAAGGCAGGGCAGGGCAAGGCAGGGCGCGGGCGTAGAGTAGAGTAGAGTAGAGACGAGGTATGATGTCGGCAAGCAAGCAGCAGCGCGAGCCTCGGCTCAAGCCCGCGCACCGGTTACGTTCCTTTGGCACTTTTTGCCCGTGCCCGCCGGCGTGTGGCTGGTGCCTGTATGTGTGGCGTTGCTGGCATGTGAGTGTGGCGCGCCCGCGCGTACGTGTGTGTCTCAAGTGTCAACTCCGAGTCCGACTCCACGGCTAGGTTTAGTGTGTCAAGTGTGCCGTGGGTCCGCGACGCCCCTGCGCGGAGATTGGTTTGCAAATCGAGCTCGCATTATCGCGTATCGTGTGACGGTTGGAGCTGGATGTTTATGCCTTTTGTCGAGCTTTGATGAATTGTTTCGTGCCACTAGGTTGCGGAGCAGTCTGCGTCCCTACGTCCGGACGGCCATGCTGTCTCGTGATGCAGTGTGCGTACAAACATCCATGTAGTTACTTGGTCTTGGGTAGCAACAAGTCTGAAGGCTTCACATGGCTGAATGTTGTGCCATTAGAATATTTATATGCGGTAGCTCTATTTTTTTATGTGCGTATTACTGCTAGCTCGTCAACCTGTACGCACTCGCTGTCTACCAACCGTCTACCTATTCCAGACACCTTCTCGGATATACCCATTTTTGAACCCTCACCTGCCATTACCCAACTCCAAATGCGCCAATAAATGCAAGAAAGACAACTCTAACTGCGTGCAGAGCGACTCCTACGCGAACTGCTGCTTCAGCGCCTCGTAGATGGTGAAGATGAAAGCCGAGCTCGGCGCGCTCCTACAGACCGTGATACCGCAGCCCCTGTACATGCCCTTGAGGCCTTGCTGCTGCCATATGAGCTTGCCAACAGACCAGAAGCTGCGCTTGCCGCCCAGGCTGACGTCCTCGGTCTGCATGCGGCTCTTGATCGTATCGGCAGGGTAGAAGAAGAAGTTGTAGCTCATGCCAGCCATGGCACCGCACGTCATCTGCTGGTGGATTGGCAGCGGCTCATTGGCCGGCTTGTCCTTGTGCATGTTGCGGAAGAGTATGCCCATGCCTTCGTAGCCTCCGAACCAGGCGACGCCGCCGCCCGTTTCACGGATCAGCGTTCCCAGCTGTCCATGCCAGAAGCCTGCGATGCCCTGGTGGCGGTATACCGATGCAATGAGAGCAAGAGGTCCCGGCCTGGTCACCCTGCCGTCTGCCATCTCCATGGGCACTTGCATCTTGCATTTTATGAGCTCGATGGGGGTGAGGAGGCAGGAAGTAAAGGAACCAGAGGCAGCACCGCAAAACAGGAGGGCGCTAAACGGCAGAGGCTGCTTGGCGGGATAGAAAGAGGCCTGCAGCATATCTTGGAAGAGGCGGTACTGTGTCTCTGTTAGCCGTTGGGCGCCTCGCGCAATGGCGGGGAAGATGGCGGAGAAGATTGACTCACGCTGAAGAACAAGCTGCTGTTCTCAATGGCAGCGCCAAAAAGCGGCGCGCTGATGCCTCTGTACAAGCCCATGACACCGTCCTTGGCCCATGATTTCTGGAAGCAATCCAGCGGTCCGCGGTACAATTGAATGTGGTCGGGCTGCGACTGCAGGCGCACCTTGACCGTGTCGAAGGGATACTCGATGAACTTTCCAGCGATGCCGGCCACGGAGCCGAAGACAATGTCCTTCAATGCCTCCTTGCCCTGGTCGGCGAGGGCGTCCCTAGCGGCAGTGTCGGGGACAGCCATGATGTTGGGGTCGGTGATGGTGGCTGTTGGGCGCTCGGAGTAGGCCATTGTCAGAGGGTAGAGGGTAGAGAGAAGAGAAAGATAGTCAAAGGAATGGCGTGTTATCGGGGCAGCATGGCGGGCGGGAGGCAGGTGTTAGGTACTAAGAAGGAACGCCCCGTCCCGAGTTTTCCATGATAGTGCGCGTCACAAGCAGGCGCGGAGTCAGGCACGGCAGCCTTGGGCAGAAAATTTGGGCACAGAGCGGTCCCTTCGCCTACTGCTGCGGGGCTCGGGGCCGGCGCTCTTACCTTAATGCCGTTAGGGTTATCTGATGATCTGATAAAATATGATCACTGTGGATTTTTCTTTGTAACGGCCAGACGCGCTCCCACCTCCCTGCCACTCCTGCCCGCAGCCATGTCCACCGAATCTGCCGCCGCCCCTGCTCAAGCGCCGGCTCCGGCCATGCGCAAGAACGGTCAGTCGCCGCCCAGGCCGCCATCGCCTCGATCCGCGCCCGCTAACACGTTTCCCCCTAAGGCAAGCAATGGCACCAGCCGAAGAAGGCCTTCCGCCCCGGTTCCGGTCTCACGTCCTACGAGAAGCGCACCGAAGAGCGCAAGGCCCTCGCCGCCGTCAAGGCCAAGGAAAAGGAGCTGAAGGATGAGAAAGAGGCCGCGAGACAGGTGCGCATACAGCTCGACAGAGCCCGAGTACTGTGTCGGATACGTTTCTGACTTTCCCGACCTAGGCACACGTCCAGAACATCAAGGACAGGCGCGCGAAGAAGGAGGAGCGCGAGAGGCACGAGAAGATGGCCGCCAAAATGCACGCCAAGCGAGCCGAGCGCCTGAAGAGACGGGAGAAGCGCAACAAGATGCTCAAGTCTTGAGGGAGGAACGCGAAGTCGGCATATTACAAGCATAATACAAAAGGCGTGTGGGACAATCGGCTTGTTAGACAGGATTGGCGTCAGGCGTAGGACTACACGCAATTCGCGTTGGGTTACAGCAGCATTCGAACTGCGGCATTTTCGAATTTTCTGGCAGGCAAAGAATTTAGCCTGGTTACCGAACCCCGCCTAGTAACTGCTCGCCTGGGGAGGGATCTAGACGCATGTTCGCCAAGAGAGGGAAAGGATTGTATCAGCGGTAAAAGCTAAGCAATCGACATATCGTACCCATACAACGCCACGAGCTTGTCGTATGCCATATTGAGGCGGGTTTGGTTTGCTGTAGGTCCATCATGACCGAGCAGAGGATTTATACTGGCGACACAACGGTCGTCCACAAGAAATTGGAATGGGAAACTAGGTATATTGACAGTTTCTATCAATCGTAGTAGCACCATGACAGTTTCGGTTTTACTGCAGTCCATAACCCCACAGTGAGTGATACTTCGTAGAAGGGAAGGCATGTCAAATCACCCTGATTTAAAATATGAACTCACGTATAGGAGCATATAGGTATGCTTGCGGTACCTTTAAAATGCTCCCTACAGGTTACTTCGTAGGTGGACATAGAGGTTGTGCTCGTGGTGGGATGGGTTGCTCTCGAGGAACGTGTAATTATAACAACATCTACCCCTCCGACGGACCGTAGTATGTCAGAAGGCTTTTAAGTCCAGTCACCCCAACTAAGTCCAAGGGGGATTCATTGGCCAACGAGACAAGGCTTAAGCACCATTTTAGTCGCTCTTGTTTTGAAAATCTGATATTATCTCAATACTTTAATGCCCAATGATACAAGCAGTCCCTGTTGAATATTCCTTGCCTAGATCTAAGCCTAAGCCCTGGATAAGTGAGAAGATATTAGAACCTACACTTACTTTATATCTTAGCTTGGTTTTGTTTCCACTCCATATAAGCATCATTTTCTCGTTAGGCGGTGAATCTTTCCTGATGGTAATAGATGCGCTAGCCGCGGATTTATATACTGAACGTTCTATCTATATATACTTCTCGGTATATATCACATTTTTAATCGAGAAATCCAAACTTGTCTGCTGGGTGACAGCGAAACGTCCAACATCTACAACTTCGGCTGCACTGGAGCTTCGAACAATGTCTCCATTTTCCTTTTCCATAGCATCGCCTTCTCCTCATCTATAGCATTGCCATCATACGAAACGTTGAAGTGCAAACCGTCATCCATGCCCCAGCTGCCACAGAGGAATTCGTTATCTCTTGCACGAACGCCAGTCATGAGATTTTCCATCCTGAAGTCTGCGGCAAACCCCCGTTCATCCATAGCAGCATCATCCAGCTTGTAATGCCCGGGTGCTAAGAATTTCCTGATCAAGCCCACAGAACTGACGCCGCAGGTAGCGGAAGCAAAATTGACGTTGGCCGGGTAAGCGCCTTGAGGGTTGACGCCTGTCCGCAAATGCGGTGGGCGCTTCTGGTCGGCGCGCTCAATTGCCGTGATATAACTCGATGCGATTATGCGCGCTGGGTCGGTGGGATCAAAGCTGCCTTGAAGCTTGTCACTCCGCAGCCGCTTTTGATACATTCGCAACTGTCTGTGCGCCTGGCGTACGAGCAATTTGAACCGGCCTTCCACAGGCAGACTTGAGGGGAGGAAAGGTAGCCAGATGCCATCGCTGAATGCTAGCATGCAGGAATCTGCTGGGCCAGTGTAGCAGAAAAATGGACGAGGATTTATAGGGAAAGATCCTATAAATGGACGACGTTGGTCAAGAGGGATGGACGGATTACGAGCCTCCTCTATCTCCATCATAACCATGCCGACTACAGTGAAGCATGCAGCACCCACGCTTGCACCCACGCTTTTTGCCAGACGCTCCAGACGATCTGTGGTGCTACGTGAGAGCACAGCCCCTACGCTAAAGCTATTCATTGGTGGTCTACGCTCCGGGGAGTAATCCAAAACATCAGAATAGGTGGGTGGCAACGGCGTGAACTGCGCTCGTCTTTCAGGGTGTCTAAGTGGATTGGCAAAGGCCTGCGGAAGCGGTTTGCGGACGTGGCGGAGTATTCTCATGATAGCCCAATACCAGCGTCGCCTGGCTACGTTGCCCTGAACCAAAGGGTAAAGATCTTCCTGTGCTTGGGGTAAACGTTTCCATAGACGTTCTGGCAGTCGTTCAATGCTCAAGCTACGTCGTAAATCCATTTCAGAAGTGTTAAAAAGCTTCAGAAAATGCGGTTCCCAGTTCGACAAGACTACTACTCCATCGCAGATCTCGTGGGCAGCAATGATAAAGAAGCTCACTCGAAATCTATCATGGGAGAGAGGCGTTGGTGGCAGAACGAAAAGCCGCGACAGACTCTTTTCGGAGTCGATGATCCTCGAGCTGTTCATGCAGTGGCGGTACAAATCGTCGAGCGGGAGATCCTTTTGATGATCGCCCAGGAAAGTGATCGACTCTTCTGCATTCTGCAGGACTTCAGTGTCGTCCTTCGGAATTTGGACGTTGAATTCTCTGGAATCCGTCGCAGCATCTCGGATGACGGTGGCCAGAAGCATTACATGCTGGAGCCGCAAGCTCGCCCAGGCGAGGACCAGCCGCGCGCGGAACTGGTCTGGCGGCAGGGTGCTTCGAATTTCGACGGTAAATGAAGAATTTACATCTGCTCTGCCGCCAAAATGAGCGCCGTCGACGTCAAAGGACTGCTCGATGAGGCCGAGCGGCCTGGTGTAGGCGGGCCTGCCTGCGACGTCGACTTTGCGCCAGGCATGGTATGCGGTAGCATATCGCGCAAGCCAGTGGTCCGGGCCATGCTCGTGCATGGTCGAGCGAGGGTGGCACAAGTGGTGGTCGTTGGGAGGAGCGCAGGAGTTTTGAGCCAAGCGAGTCACGCTTGCGAACGGCAGTCAGGATCCCTGTCACGCTTGTATAGCAGACAGGAGTTGGCCGCAAGCGTGCTGTGGCTGCTGGAGGAAGCACTTCGCAGACATCGGAGGAGTTTCGAGGGCGGCGATCAATCACACAGGCGCGCGTCATTGTCGCCCGGCTGAGACGGCGACGAGCACGGGCCCGCGACAATACCACTGCAGGCAGGCGCAGCTGAGTGCGCGGCCAGAGGTTAGCGTTAAGCTGTCATCTCAAGCTTCGGAGCTCCATCCTGTTGATTCGACAACCCCCTCGATGCAATCATGATACTTTTGAAAGCCGTGTGGCTGCTGCTGGCCATCGGTGCCGTAGCCAAGAAGGCCGATGGCCCTACGATTGAGAAACGCAAGTTCGACCAGCCTCCCTCTGGTCTCTTCTTCTTCGACGACACCGAAACCGCCATCGTCACCGAACTAGAGTCGGGCAAGGTCTGGCGCACCACCGACGCTGGCCAGGAATGGGAGGAGATCGAGGCCCTCAAGAAGGGCCAGGTCAAGGCCGTCTACCACCATCCATTCAACAAGAAGGTTGCCATCGCCTTTGGCAAAGAGCAACACTACATCACCTACGACTATGGCGAGACTTGGAGGAAGTTCAAGATGAGCGTGTCTCCGAACCGCTACTCACCCATCAGCTGGCATGCAGACGACCCGAACAGGATACTCATCAACGGCGATGACCGTTGCGACATGTGGGGTACTTGTGTTGGGACGGTATGTGAGGTGGGCTGCGGTCTGCATTTCCGTTGCTAACCATTGTCGCAGACCTACTACACGACCGATGGCTTCGAACACGTCAAGACACTCGTCGACAAGAGGAAGACCTGTATGTGGGCTCGGAACACCGACCACTTTACCTCCGGTGACGAGAGCGTCGACAAGGACCGTATACTTTGCGTTGTCGAGGGCAAATTCTCCAGCAAGAGAAAGGACTACCGATTGGTCTTAACGGATGATTTCGGCGAAACTCTCAGGGAGCCTCCAATGTCCAGTGGCCGCACTGTGGCTGGTATGGCGCATTTGGCTTCCGCAAAGGGCTACATAGTCGCGGCCGCGAAGGCTGAGGGAACCGACGAGATGGCACTCTATGTGACGCATGACACCTACACCTGGCACAGGGCCGAGTTTGGCAAGCACAAACTGGAGGAGGATGCTTACACCATCCTGGAGTCAACCAACTACAGCATCCAGGTCGATGTCATGTCCTCGAAGCTGCTTCCTATGGGAAACCTGTTCACGAGCAATTCGAACGGAACCTACTTCACCAAGAACATCGCTCACACCAAACGCGATAGCTATGGCTACGTTGACTTTGAAAAGGTCACCAACATCCAAGGCGTCATCATTGTCAACACGATCAAGAACTGGAAAGAGATTGAGGACGACTGGTTTATGGACCCCGAAGTCGTCTCACAGATCAGTTTCGATGATGGGCGGACCTTCCAGAAGATGAAGTCGAAGGACGGCAAGGACTTGCATCTTCACTCTTACACGGAACAAAGAAACAGCGGCAAAGTCTTCTCGAGCCCTGCACCCGGCCTTGTTATGGGTATCGGTAACCTCGGCGATCACCTGAAATCTTATAGCGACGGAAACCTTTGGGTGTCGGACGATGCGGGCCTTACGTGGATCAAGGGTCTGGACGAAGCACACTTGTATGAATTCGGCGATAAAGGCTCCATCCTGGTGGCCATCTATGATGAAGGAGCAACCAACAAGCTCCGGTACTCATTGGACCACGGCCGCAAGTGGGAAACGGTTGAGCTTGATCAGAAGATCATTGCCGAAGAGCTCACCACCATTCCGGATTCAACAAGTCTCAAATTTGTCTTGGTGGCGTCAAAGGGTGATGGCCAAAAGAAGGAGTGGTTTATCTACTCGTTCGATTTCGAGGGACTTCACGAACGGAAGTGCGAAGAGAAAGACTTTGAACTCTGGCATGCTCGTGTAGACAAGGACGGTAAACCAAGCTGCATCATGGGCAGAACCCAATCTTTCCGTAGGCGCAAGGCCGACGCCGAGTGCTTCATCAAGGACGAGTTTGTCGACCCTGAGCCAAAATGGGAGGTTTGCAAATGCACTAAAGAGGACTATGAATGCGACTTCAACTTTGTCAGGGATGACAAAGGCGAGTGCGTACCTTCTAGTCATCTGAAAGCACCCAAGGGAGAATGCAAGAACCCAGATGACAAATTCAAAGGAAGCTCCGGTTGGCGCCTCATTCCTGGCAATATGTGCGAAAAGGAGGGCGGTGAGGTCAAGGACGAGCCTGTTGAGAGGCCATGCGGAGAGACGAAAAAGCCAGAGACAAGTGGAAAGATTGTGAAGGAAATCACAACTTTCAAAGCCGACAGATTCCTGGAGTGGTACTACCTCGAAAGGACTGAATCAGCGTCCGAGTCAGAGGATGACGAGACAGTCATCGTCCTGGATGATTCTCATACGGCTCATATCAGCCACGACCATGGAAAGACCTGGGCGCATGCTGTCGATGATTTCGTTCTCACCATCTATCCTCACCAATACTTCAACGACTATGTTTACCTCCTCACTGGCGAAGGCAGGATTTACTACTCGAAGAACCGTGGGCTTCACAAGAGCTTCAGCGAGATTAAGGCTCCGTCTCCTCCTAACACTGAAGAATTACCCATCATGGGTTTCCATCCGCACGAAAAGGACTGGATTCTGTGGACGGGTAAAGGAGACTGCTCCGGTCCCAGTTGTCACTCTGTTGCCTATGTCTCCACAAAGAATGGCATGGGTGGAAGCTGGACCCCCATGCTCCCCTTCGTGCAGAAGTGCCAGTTCGTGTGGAGGGAGGATCGCGTAGGAAGCGAGCAGCTTGTGTTCTGTGAGCAATTTGCGAACGAGGATACGACGAACCCGCTGCAGCTTCTTTCCAGCAATGACTGGTTCGAGACCAAGAATGTCAACTTCAAGGATGTTGCCAATTTTGCGACCATGGCCGAGTTCATCGTCGTTGCAAAGAGGACGGAAGATCGCAAGTGGCTCAAGATTGATGCCAGCATTGATGGAAAGACCTTCGCCGCTGCTGAGTTCCCTCCAAAGTTCAACCTTGAACATCGTCAAGCGTACACCGTGTTGGACAGCTCCACACATTCCATCTTCCTACACGTCACAATGAGCAACGAGCAAGACCGGGAATATGGTACCATTCTAAAGAGCAACAGCAATGGCACGGACTACGTCCTTAGCATCGCCGAGGTCAACCGCAACCGGTTTGGTTATGTTGATTTTGAGAAGATGCAGGGCTTGGAAGGCGTTGCTCTCATCAACATTGTATCCAACACCAAGGAGCTGGAAAAGGGTGCACCCAAGAAGTTGAAGTCCATGATTACTCACAACGATGGAGCCGATTGGGATTTCCTCAGAGTTCCGAAAAAGGACTCGGATGGAAACCCGTACAAGTGCGACGTTAACGATGTTGAGAAATGCTCCCTGCATCTTCATGGTTTCACTGAGCGCGCGGACCCTAGAGACACCTTTTCATCTCCATCTGCTGTCGGCCTTATGATGGGCGTGGGCAACGTTGGCGATTCCCTTGGTCGTTACAGGGAAGGCAACACGTTCATAACCAGAGACGGCGGTGTCAACTGGCACGAGGTCATGAAGGGCTCTTTCATGTGGGAGTACGGCGACCAGGGCTCCGTCATTGTCATTGTCAAGGACAGAGATCCGACTACTGTGATCTACTACTCACTCGACGAGGGTGACACATGGAAGGAGTACGAATTCAGCCCTGGTAAGGAGATTATCGTCAAGTCCATCACTACAGTTCCGAGCGACACCTCCAAGAAGTTCCTCTTGTGGGGCCAAATGACGGGCGGGTCGATGAAAGCAGTCACTGTCCATCTTGACTTCACGGGGCTGTTTGAACGCACTTGCGACCTTGACGAGGAGAAGCCAACGGCAGGCGACTATGACTTGTGGTCGCCCAGCCACCCTCACCAGGAAGACGGCTGCCTCTTTGGTCACGTGGCCATGTATCACCGGAAGAAGCAAGGCGCGGAATGCTGGAACGGTCGCAGCATCCAGAAGTTCCATACCATTGAAAGGAACTGCACTTGCACCAGGCAAGACTATGAATGGTAAGGGCCCGATTAATCCACCAATTAGATAATCACGGGATATGCTAACTCGATGGCTAGTGACTACAACTACGAGCGTGGAACCGACGGTTCCTGTAACCTGGTTGAAGGCCTTTCTCCTCCTGACCCGGCTGCAGTGTGCAAGAACCCCGACGTGATAGAGTACAAGGATGTGACAGGCTACCGACGCATTCCCATTACGACCTGCGAGGGCGGCAAAGAGTTTGATCTGACAGCGGGCACACTCCCCTGCCCCGGCAAAGAAGAAGAATACCAAAAGAAGCACGGCATCAGCGGCGTGGGGCTCTTCTTTGCCATCACGCTGCCCTTCGCTGCCGCGGCAGGCATCGGCTGGTGGATCTGGCGCAACTGGGACGGCAAATTCGGACGCATCCGGCTGGGCGACGCGACGCCGACATTCGACAGCGACAGCCGGTGGGTCGCATGGCCCGTGGCGGCGCTGTCGGGACTGGTGGCCGTGCTGTCGGCTGTGCCGCTGCTGGTAGGCAGCCTGTGGCGCAGCGTCAGCGGCCGCTTCTTTGGCGGCGACGACGCTGCCTACGGCGGCTACCGCGGGCGCACGTTTACCTCGCGCAGCTCGTTTGCGCGCGGCGATTACGCTGTCGTGGATCCGGATGAGGGAGAGTTGCTGGGTGAGGATAGCGATGAGGAGGTTTGAAGGAGTAAATGAATGAATGAGTGGAGGGACTGGGCTGGATTGAAGTGGATACGTGGGTAGGGAGGGGCGGATTTCGGAGGGTTGGTGAAAGGAGAAAAGGGTGTGCGGGAGGATGCAAAAAGATGGGGAGTTGCTGCGGCGGCTGCTGCTGCTGCTGCTAAGGTTGTTTCCATTGTTCAGTGCGTTCTTTCCTGTATATTTAACTACGACGTTGGATGGCGGGCGGGCGCGCGCAAGCGCACTGCCAGCATTTGGTTGGTTGGGACTGAACGATTGGATTGATGGATGGACAGATGGGAGCAGCGCAGGGAAGGGGGGCGCGGCTATGGCTAATGACGGCTTTGGCTTTGACGTTGCGTGCGGTGCTTTCTTTTATGAACGGTCGTTGTTTTGTTTGCGTGTTTGTGGCTTTTTTCTTCTCGTGTTTTTATGTAGGTAACGACTGACTTTTTCTTATATTCTTAGCTGAGCGCGCGCATATATGTAGAAGGGTTGTGAGTATGTAGTGGGTTTGATAGGTATTACGAATTTCAGAGTTAGATGTTAGATGTGATGATGGGTGGGGGTGGTGAGGTTTGGGTGAGGAGGTGTTCGGAGTGGTGTGTGAGTATCTGGAGTGGATAGCACGTTTCGTAGTATGGTAGTGACACTTGAGGATGGCGGATCAGGGCTTGAGATGATGACATGAATGTTCTTTGCGTATGTGTTGCATTTGGCATGCAAACACAATGGAGAACTGCATACGTTCACTGCAGAAAGGGGAGACATTCAAACCACAAAACAATTCAACGCTACCAACCGTCATCATCACTGAGCAGCCGCAGCAGCCTGGTCCGGCATCTGGAACCCATCCCACGGCGACCCGCAGTTATGTCTCAACCACGCTTTCCACTCTACGCAAGATCAGCCATGGCCATCCATACATCATACACGGACACGCCAAACCAAAAACCTCAAAAAACCAAAAACGCTCTTCTTACCCCGAATCAACAGCGGAGCTCTGCTGCACAACCTTTCGTAGCATGGATAGAGGTACTGGTCCTTAAACGCCCTGACTTCGGCCTTGTCCGTCTTGCAGAACCGCTCGGCTGTCGACGCGCTGACGTTGTAGTGCCTCTCGTATTTGTACATGCAGTCTTGCTGTCGTTATATGTTAGCTAGTCGCTTACAGGTAAGGTACTACATATCGGAGTATGGATCTGTGCGTACCATGCACTCTGGAAGGCCAGAGATGTCGAGGTTTCCTGGGGGGTACTCGAATGAGTTGACGGTGCCTGCAAAGGCCATTGCCGCGGAGATGATTGCGAGGAAGCGCATGTTGGAAACTTAGGAAGGATTTGGGGCTGAGGGAGGTGGCACAAGAGGAGCGGCGCCATTTTGTATACCTTCTTCGACGCCAGGCTTGGGTTGGACTCGCAGGTTACCAGTTCATTGTTGGACTTCCGTGGTATTTATCAAATATATACGACCCGTGGTTTAGGGCCATCTTAGGGTACCAAAGAGAGGATTTTGTGGTCTTTGACAGTGTTTATCAATGACGGAACTCTAGCAAGATACGCACAACATGAGGTAGCAGGGATCAATTGATAGTAGTAGCTATGTTATACAGTTCTTTGTTGCTTTTAGAGAGCTAGTTACTAGTACAACTGATGTACGATTCCCTCTGCCATAGCAATCGAGAGTCGTTCAATTTCGTTGGTTACCGGATCGTGTACGTCAGCTGAGATCATTGTTTACTGCTCCTTGTTCTTCGAATAGATAAAGTTGGCAGCTGTCCAACGGTCAGTATTGGAACTACCATATGTCATCTTTTCGTAGACGACTTACCAACTGGAACAAGGCCATTCTGCTCGGCCCACTGCCTGACGCCATGGCCCTTCTTGCCAGTGCCCCAGTGCTGACGATCCTTGGGCTTGGTCAAGTCCAAGGGCTGACTGGTGCTGTTCGCAGGAGCAAAGGCCAAGAACACATAGCGGTGCGCCCCGGTCTTGGGTGGCGGTCCAGGAGGCTTGTACTCGATGATCTCTTCGAGCCCCTTGGCAGCGATCTGAGTTTCGGTCTCAGCACTGCCGGCACTGCCTTCTGGGAGGCAGGATGTGCTCGTCGAAGTCAACGGGACGCCGGTGATGATCCAGTGGCAGATCTCGGACCACTCGGGGTTGTCACGCGAGGGGGCGTCTGGATCCGTCAACGCGACAGTGTAGGTCATGTTGGACTTGCAGTTGTTGTTGGCGGTCGCTGAGGTTGGCTCATCATCCAGAGTCAGGGAGGGAGCCTTTTGCAGGTCTTCGGGCTTAACTTTATTACCCAAGTCTGCTGTCTCGTGAGTCGGCCATGTCACGTTCAGTGTGAGCTGAGGCAAGAAGTCGTCGATGACTGTCGGCAGTTTGTCAGTCACAATCGTTTTCGTTAATGTTGAGCTGAAATGCAGTTACCAGTCGGGATGATTTCAGCTTTCTTCAACCTGTTTACGTTTCAGCAGATGTGCATATATGTTGTGGCCTGGGGAAACGTACGCCGCTCGCACAGACAGAATACTCTTCGACGAGGCGGAGTCGTCTTGTAAGATTTGCTGCTCGGTAGGCAAGCCATGAGCTCCCAAGCATAAGAAAAACAATTGAAGGAGAAGCATGCTCAGGGAGATGTTTACTAGAGACATCCTTGGCGAGATCGTCAAAGCTCGTCTGGCCGAAGGAAGCACACGGGCCGCATGAAGCGGCATCCTTGTCCTGAGGGTTGTAGAGAGCATTTTGGTGACAAAGGTACTTTGGGGGAGGGAGGGAGATTGCGGACCAATGGATGGGTTGTGGTGTTTAGGCAGGTACGACGTTGAAATGCGGGTTGGAGCTTTCCCCGCGTTTGTTGCGTCATTGTGTCGCAGTCGCCCTGCGCATCGCCAGCACGAACCTGCGCGACTGCACTCGTCTTCCAAGGCACTTTGATTCGCGCATTGTGTGCGATAAGGACTGCGAAGGCTGTTGTGTGAGCTGCACGCTACCGCCCGCGATTTCCCGAGCCCAAAGCCAGTCGTTGCACCGTGGAACCGCGGGTTAGCTCGAGGTCTAGAAGAGCGTTCCCCTTATCGCCCGACCAGCGTTGAGCGCAATCTCGTCCTCTAAACGCGGTGTGCCTCAGGAGTTCGACAAGGTTTGAGAAGATGTTTCATTGCTGATACCGCTCGCCTGTAAATATTCCCCAAAGCAAACCATTGCAACCTAACCGTGCTGTAATAAAGCATTCGACTGAATAAGACCGAGCATCCCGGGTATCTCTCGCGTCCGCAACGCTAGCCGGCGAGGCAAACGCTAACACACCTGACCTGTTCCGAGCGCCGACGCGTGTGTCAAAGAAAGAAAACTTGCAGAAATGAAGCTCCACTTGGGCACTCAAAAGCTCTCGGCAGCCACGAAGGATTGGCTGTCGGTAACAAACCCCATGTTGGTGGCGATGTTGTAGTCGCTAATAACTTGAGCCTCCGGTCCGGTCATTGTTCCAGAGCAGTCGCTGAGAAGGATGCAGTCGAAGCCCCAAGAGTATGAGTCCGTAAGGGTGCCAAGCAGACACTGGTCCGTGTTGACGCCGGCGAACAAAATAGTCTTCTTCTCACTCTCGCGGAGGTACCTGTGCAAAGGCTCGTCAGGAGACCACATGCCGCTCATGCGGTTCTTGTCGAAGAAGAGGTCGTTCTTGGCTACTACGGCCTTAAGAGGCTCGTAGAGATCGGCGTTCCAGGTTCCCTTGAACAAGCATCGGCCTTGACCTTCGGCCAGTTGGGCACCAAGACCGACGTGCCATCCATGGCCGCGTCCCTGGATGAGGTTGCGACTGAAGCCTCGCTGGACGGCGGGGGGCATGACACGGAGGTCGTATTCGTCGATTCCCCAGTTGAGCCAGGCAACCTGGATACCCTCCTTCCTGCACTTCTCGATGACCCTGATGGTGGGATCAACGGCTGCAAGACCAGGTGCATGGTCGCGGAAGACAGGGTGGATGAAGTAGTTTTGCATGTCGATGACCACGAGAATCGTCTTTTCGGGGTCGATCACACATCCGCGGTGGTTGCGGATGCCATCGTCGGCGTCGAGGACCAGCCTCCTCTCAGATCCCCGGGTCAGGTCGAAGCGTCTGGTTTCTGGGATGTAGAACCACTTGTCATCGCCGCCGAACGGGACCGGGTCGGAGCAGGCCTCGAGCGGCGGCTGGGCGACGGGTTTTCCCTTGACAATGAACTCTTCAACAACGTCGATAGCGGATGGGGCCATGTGTCTGGCTGAGAAAGGTGAGACTTAGGGGGAAGGCAGGTATAGACTCTGAAGGAAGGAAAGAGAGTTTAGGGGTTAGAAGCAGCGGGAATGGTCGAGGGGAGGAGGGTTTATATGGGAGCAGCACAGGTTAGTACGGTGAAAGGGACTAAGAGAAAAGGAGCACAGAAAGTGTTTGCTCCTTCCACGATAACGGGATTTCCGTCGGTCATGGAAACCTGCTGGGCCGGTGCAAGACCATTCAGCCCGTGTGGGCAGCCGCATGTAGTGCCCGTTCCGGCCGATGGATGGTTGAGCAGCCAAGCAGCTGATAAGCGGTTTTCAATACGCCCCGCTCCAGAAGGGGACTAGCGTGTTAGACCGCCTCTTCCAGAACCAGCCGTGCCAGCCTGCGTGCGACGGCGAAACGGGCCCGCCAGCAAAACTGGGCTATCGTCACAGGACACAGGGCGCCATACCTTACTGCTCCTTCTTCACCTCTTTCTGCCATCTCTTGGAAGCCTGGCCTGTCTGCCGTCGCCCAGCGCCCTCTCTTGCCCGTGTGCTTCTGTCGCGCAACACGCAAAAGAAAAAAACATCCGCAACCGCCTTCGCGACCGCCGTCTCCCCCGCGCTCGTCTTGTTTATCCGCCATAGCTTCCACCAACTTATTTTCCTAGACGGCCAGCTGCCGGGCGGCGCATACCATAATCATGTCTTTGGGCGAGGACTTGCTCAACATTGTCAACAAGCTCCAGGACCTGGTCTTCAACACCATCGGAAATGATTCCCTGGACTTGCCGCAGATTGTGCATCTCACTTCCCACGGCCGACGCCACCCGCGCCATCACCAAAGCTAACGTCCATCGCAGGTAGTCGTGGGCTCTCAGTCCTCCGGAAAGTCCTCGGTGTTGGAAAACATCGTTGGCAAAGATTTCTTGCCTCGCGGAAGCGGCATCGTCACCCGGCGGCCCTTGATCCTTCAACTCATCAACGTCCCCAGCGAACGCGAGGACAAGCCCGGCTCGGACGAAGTCCATGTACCCCATACCCCCGCCAGTGTTGCAGGACAGGAAGAATGGGCCGAGTTTCATCACATTCCGGGGCGCAAGTTTCACGACTTCCGCGAGGTCAGGCAGGAGATTGAGAACGAGACTGCGCGGATAGCAGGAAGCAACAAGGGCATCAACCGCCAGCCCATTAACTTGAAGATTTACTCGCCTCATGTCCTGAGCTTGACTCTGGTGGATCTGCCGGGTCTTACTAAGGTCCCCATTGGCGACCAGCCCTCGGACATTGAGAAGCAGACGAGGAATCTCATTACGGAATACACGGCGAAGCCCAACAGTATCATTCTCGCCGTTTCTCCTGCAAACGTCGATCTTGTAAACTCGGAGGCGCTCAAGCTCGCTCGCCATGTCGATCCCATGGGTCGGAGGACGATTGGTGTGCTCACCAAGCTTGACTTGATGGACCACGGCACCAATGCGCTCGACATCCTCTCAGGGCGCGTATACCCGTTGAAGTTGGGTTTCATCGGTGTGGTCAACCGCTCTCAATATGATATCCAGGAGTCCAAGTCCCTCTCGGATGCATTGCAGGCTGAGCGCGATTTCTTCAGGCATCACCAGGCATATAGGAACATGTCTAACCGATGCGGAACCGAATTCTTGGCAAAGACGCTGAACCAGACGCTGATGTCGCACATCCGCGAGCGTTTACCGGACATCAAGGCCCGTTTGAACACTTTGATGGGCCAAACACAGCAAGAACTTGCGAGCTACGGAGATGTCGCTTTCACAGGAAAGGAACACAGAGGATCGCTCATCCTTCAGCTGATGACCCGCTTCGCGTCTTCTTTCATTTCTTCCATCGACGGTACCTCTTCGGAGATCTCGACTCGGGAGCTTTGTGGAGGAGCGAGGATTTACTACATTTTCAACTCTGTTTTTGGTAATTCCTTGGAGACCATCGACCCTACTACGAACCTGTCTGCAGAGGACATCAGAACGGCTATTCGGAACTCCACTGGACCTCGCCCGAGTTTGTTCGTGCCAGAAATGGCCTTTGATCTGCTCGTCAGGCCTCAGATTAAGCTGCTGGAATCCCCAAGTCAACGATGCGTCGAACTTGTTTACGAGGAGCTGATTAAGATCTGCCACACTTGTGGCTCGAACGAGCTCAGCCGTTACCCTCGCCTTCAGGGCAAACTGATTGAAGTTGTTTCCGACCTCTTGCGCGAACGCCTTGGCCCATGCTCCGGCTACGTAGAGTCGCTGATCGCCATCCAACGCGCGTACATTAACACTAATCACCCTAACTTCCTTGGCGCAGCTGCTGCCATGTCATCGGTGATTCACGACAAGCAGGAGAAGGAGAAGCAAATGGCGGCACAAGCGGCAGCGCAACAAGCGGCTCTGGAAGATAAGAAGAAGCGGGAAAAGAAGCGGATGAAGGAATTGAACGGCGTTAACGGAGCCGAAACGCCCGATGATAGCGAGGAGCAAACGGAAGCACCTGGCGAAAAGGCCGCTAATCTCACCATTCGCGGCCACGCCAGCAAGAACAGCAGGAGCATGTCTCCCGCTGTCCGTGCAAACGGCGCCCCAGCTATCACCAGCCAATTGAACGGGGGCCGCTCTTCGTCACCGCCAAGGTTCCAAGCGCCAGGCTCTACGCGCGACACATTCCTTAACTACTTCTTCGGGAAGGAAGGTGGATTGCCGACAAACACATCAATGCCATCGTCATTGATGGACAGTCGACCTGGTAGCAGGCATGTGACTCAGAACTCTGAGCCTAGCTTCACTGGTAGTCTCAGACGTGGCGACAACCGTGTTCCTGATCGCAGCATCATGGACATCGCCCAGGGTAACCCAGAACTCGCTCTTCCTAGGAGCGAATACGATACTCCATTCGTAAGTTGTACCTTTTGAACCATGGATTAAACATCTACTAACATATAACAGCCTGAAGATCCCACGGAACCCGCTCTCACCGAGCGGGAAGCCCTCGAAACCGAGCTCATCCGGCGCCTCATCTCGTCTTACTTTAACATTGTCCGTGAGACCATTGCCGACCAGGTTCCCAAGGCCGTCATGCACCTTCTGGTCAATCACTCGAAGGACGTGGTCCAAAACCGTCTCGTCAGCGAGCTCTACAAGGAGCAGCTTTTCGAGGAGTTGTTGTACGAGGACGACGCTATCAAGTCGGAGCGTGAGAAGTGCGATAAGCTGCTCAGGACATACAAGGAGGCGGCGTCCATCATCGGTGAGATTCGGTAAAACATCTTCGCGAAAGCGGAGACGGAGCGAGCGGTATTACGAAAGATAGACGGGCTCGTTTTGACAAATGATTGTACGAGAGATTATGGTTGTACTTTATTGCAAGGCAGCGTTGGGGGGCCGGAACGGAAGGAAGCGGGGAGTGGGTTGTTGTATCTTGGACCATGCCCATATTTATGCTCGCTGGATCTCCGCAAGCCAGTTTCCTTAGAGCAGACGAACTGGCACGAAGGAGAAGGGGGCGGGGAGCGGGGAGGGCGTTTTCTGCTGTTGGCAACTCAACTTCTTGGCGCGGACGTCAGTCTGATTTCCTTGCTGTACTACCTACCTTACTCATATGCTGCTGCGTTGTTCAGATATCTTTCTCCTCGTCCAATTGTACATCCCGGCACCCATTCCCCACTCATTTTCCACCACGAGCGCCGGTCTTTTCGTCGCTTTCGCAGTCCTGGCGATCAGTGTGATTCAACCATCGTAAGTGACGTTACGCGCACTGGGCTATCTCACGCGTCTTTTTGGACTCATCATCATAGGTGGTTGGCGGGCTTGATCCGCTGTCGCTGCGATGATTTGTTCGCGGTGGATTCGGAGATGATGCGCAGGTTGGAGATGATCCTCTGGGGGCTTGAGCGCGTGGAGATGAGCGATTGGCGAATCTTTGTTAGATGAGAAGATCGTGCTAGGCTGAGTGGATTCTTGCTTACTGATTTACGTGATTGACTCGCAGACTTGCAGGTAAGAAAAGTTTAGATGGCTGGTTAAATTTCAATGCCTTCATGCTATGTCGGGTATTATTAGACTCAGCAACGGGAGACATGTACACGGAATCTGTTGTTTAGAATGAAGTGCGAAGCACAGTCGAATGAGTACCGACGGGGTTGTAACTATGCAGCACACTTGCAGCCCTCTCGCAGCTCTAAATGTAGCTCCTGAAATGGTGGATGGAGATATGATAGCATTTTAGGTCAGACTTAGAGCACGACGCTTGCTATCAAACTGACTTGTTCTCTTACCGCCCCATGAGGCTAGTTGAGACATTTCCAAACGCCAGTTTGTACTTATTAACACTCCTGAGATGCACCTACTACAGGTGCACCGTAAAGCTCTCTCTAATCTTTTCTCCGTACCAGTAAAAGAGGATTGGGGCAGGGGCGAGCGCGCAACTAATCAAGGCAAACGTCGAGATGCCCCAGCCATACCCGACCTCCTTGAAGAGTGCTGGCGCGAATAACGGCACGATGCCGCCGACCACGGAGCGGAAAACTGCGCCTGCAGCAATGGCGGATGCGGCATACTGCTCAAAGGTGTCGATGTAGTAGTTCTGCACAGGGTTGGTGATCATGACCTGGCCAATGCCGTAGAAGAAGGTGCTAATGGTGGAGGCGACCCAGTGCGTGTGAGCTTGAACGGTCCATGCAAACCTGGCTGGTGTTAGCACTGGCCAACATGTATGCTTTGAACTGGTGCAGAGTTTACCAAAACAGGGATACCGGTATAAAGACCGATCCGATGTTGGCTAATGGAAGCCTGAACTCGGGCTTCCCTACGCCATTGTTGCGGGCTTTCAACTTCTTGTATATCACGTCTATCTTCGGAACGAGCAACCGCACCGCGAACAGATACCCTAGGCCAGGACTGAGGTACAAGAGACCAATCTGTTCGGTGTTGAATCCGTACTTGTCTCCGTAAACGTCCTGGAAGTTTGTGTAGAGGCTGTACGTCGTGCTGAAGATGACTGCTTGATACAGCGACATGGTGAATACGATGGGGTGCGTAAAGATCCGACCTGGCCGCGAAAGGGAGTATGCGAGCCTTTTCCACAATGGCCGAGTGTCCTCTCCCTCGATCCAGTATTCAGTGTCGTCATGGGGGTTTTCGCGTATCCTTTCCTTCCTCTTGTTGTCTAGTAGGACTGGAGCATACGTCTCTTTCAAAAATATAAATCCCCCTAATGTGTTGACTCCGCAGATCGCAGTCAAGATCCAGAAGATATATCTCCATCCCAGACGCCGGACTATCACACCTCCCAATAGCGGCCCTAGGCTGGGACCAAGCAATGGTCCTAGGAGATACCAGCCGAACACACCAGCTCTTTCTTCTTTTTCGAACATGTCGCCAATGGTGCCGCCTCCATTCGCAATGCCCACGCTACCGAAGAACCCAGACAGGGTGCGCATAGCCAGAAGCGTCTGGATGTTCGGACTCAGGGCACAAGGTACCTGCAAGAGGCTGAATATAGTGAAGCAGGTGAGGTACAGTCTTCTCCTTCCGAAGGTTTCGGACAAGGGCGCGAGGACCAATGGGCCGATCCCCAGTGCTATCACAAAGCCCGTCGTGGCTCCTACCACGACCGCGGGGTCCGTGTGAAGTCCCTCGGCGATTTCGTCCATGCCTGGAGTGAACATTGAGCTCGCGAGTGGGCTGGTGACTTGACAATGCTGTCAGTACAACTAAGTTTGCGCAGAGGAGAGGTGATGGCGTACCTGCCATTGCGGCGATGACGGCGACATTGGCAAGCTTCTTGCGTCTCGGCCATGCGCGCGGGTTGTCTTCCTTCGAGAGAGTGATTTCCTGTCACGAAGCCGTTAGGACTCACGGGAGTCTACACAGGCTCTGCTCTTATACACGTACCTCGCGGTGATCGGGGCCATATTCGGCATGTCCATTCTCCAGGAGCGGCGAGCGCTCATCGTATTCATCATGCCTCATTTTTAGGGGACGAAGGCTGTGGGCGAGAGGCAAGAGAGGCAGCAGAGACAGGTCGCGTGCCCGGTATGAGTATGGTGGAGCTGCATGTTTGTGGAGTTGCGGCAGTTATCGGGGTGAGCATGGAGAAGCTAAAATGTCTAGGCTGAGATGGCGTCGTCCCTCCGTCGTCATTGATCTCTGCGGCCCGCTGCGACTCCCGAGATGCCGGGTCGCTCGGCGGTACTGAGGCCGGTTGTGGCTGAGGCGGCGTGGGGGCATCCAACAGGCAACAACAATAAATAGGTCTGGTGACAGTAAATCAACCACCACAACACCACAACAACAACAAACCAACTAACCCGCAACACTCGACAAACATGACCCAGGAAAACATTCCGCTCAAAGTGCTCATCGTGGGAGGCGGCCAGTACCTCGAACCCTTCTTAGACGGCGAGCCGCTCTACATACGCTTACTGTTGCAGCTGCGGCTAGCATGCACCGAGGCGCTTGAATTTTACATGTCCGTGAGAGACATGCACGAAATCCTCCGCCTACCAGTCCTCCGAGGCCAAGCAAAAGAGGTTGCTCAGTTCATGGAACCCCCGCTCCGATACCTCTACACCAACCAGCAAGATACTTTGCCGGATGCAAACCCGCCCGATTCCAACAAGCCCAACAAGCCGCGTGAATGGGATCCTCTGCTGGCTGCGCACAGATTGGACCGCACTTGCCGCTGGCTCGTAGTTAGTTGCAATTATCCCCTGATTCAGTCGACAGACATACGCCAGTTGCACGACAGCTATGAAGCGCCCGTCACATGCTTCATGAAACCCGGGCACGGCTACCCCGAGCCTCTGCTGGCCATCTGGAGCCCGGAGTCTCTGAAGAAGCTGGAAGATAATATCAGTAACGGTATGAACTTTACCGTGGTGGCGATGAAAGTGGTCGATGCTTTGAAAGGGAAATTGATCCGGCCGGCGCGCAAAGAGTCGTTGTTCCATACATCCAACTACGAGGACTGGGCGGAAGCTATGACGATAGCATTGAGGATGATTATTGAAGAGAGTGAGAATACCTCGTGAGGGTGGGTAGCATGGCCCTCAAGCTTCAGTCCATTGTTTATCAGGCTATACATGATGCAATTTGCCGATTATTCTGCGTAGTCGTCAACGGATCGCTAATGAATTATTCGACGCTGCCCGTTGTGCCCCTTACCTTCCATAGATATTCACCGTCCAACATGGTATGGAGCACTACTTGCCTAGCTACACGCCTGAGTCTTGGATATGAGTGAGAAGATGTGAGAGCGCACACAGATTATAAGTATCTCAACTGGATTTTGTTTCAACCCCGTCTAAATATCATTACCTCGTTAGGTGCTGAATCTCACATGACAGTGACGGATGCTTCTTGAGACATAACCTGACGCTAATTACGGAAGTTATACAACAAAAGACAGTTGACATCCCTCAAATCTCCGCCTCATATTCGCCACATTTATTTCAGACGGTCATCTACTGTGAAGCTCCTTATGTACTTATCTCTTAGCCGTTGCCGACATACCTCGTTTATTCGATCCAAAATTGGCCAGGCCCATGTTCGGTTAGAAAAGATGGTGCTCTTAAGATCATGTACAAGGTATGCGACGTTATTGAACACCTCTGACAGAACCTTTTCATCGTTTCCGCTGTGAACTTCGTCTTTGTACGGCGAATTCTGACAGAAAGCGACCAATTCGCTAAACTCCAGCGAAGGTAAATCATTGGGCCTTGCGGTTCCATGCTCCGAGGACGAGCTATGAGAGCTTTCCCCGATATGGAATGGAAGCACGCTGAAGGTGTTTAGCAAAAACCAGCTTCTACAGTCAATGGCATAGATTAGGAGAGCGCCTCCAATGGGCCAACGGAGTTCAGACCGAGGAAAATTGGCATAGCGCTTCATGACGGCCTCCATTGCATTGAATTTGCGGGAATTGATGGCCTCCTGAAAAGCCCAGTTGTACGAAAATATAGCCTTTTCACTCAAGAGAAGTCCAAGCGGCCGAACTGCACGCGCATGGTCGAAACCGCACAACCGAATGGCATATTTGAGTGACTCTTGGAAGTTTTTCTCAACTTCATCTTCTTGCTGTCGGAGAGTGGTGGTTTTCGATGTATATCCGTCGAGAAGCGCCTTTAAAGTTGGTTCGATTGATGCAGTCAGAATGGCCCAAAAATTGTCACTGTCTAGCTTCTTGCTGCCTTCACGTAGGCACGTACATATTGCCATTGATAGCGAAGCTCCATCAAAGCTCTCGAGATTGCAGACGCGTAAAGAGACTAACTCTTCCACTGCTGCTGGAGAATGCACTCTACTCGCATAGTAGAGCAACTGCTCAGTGTGTAAGTGAAATTGGGGTAAATCTTGCAATTGATCCCCCCAAATCAGATGAAAAACACCTCGAATGTCTTCGTGTCTGTTATGGGTCATAAGGAGATGCAAAGGCGAGAGCATCGATTCATCTTCACCCAAGAACGGATCGGCTCCATGGTGTAGTAGCAGTCGTGTGGTTTCGATTGTATAGTTGAAATCGTCATATCCTTGGCGGAACAAGTCGTGAAGTAATCCGGTATGGCCAGGCCTTTCCAATTTCGCAGAAGCTCCGTTTTGAAGGAGACGTTCAATTGCTTTTGTGTTCTTCGTTGATAAAGCAAGCGCTAGGGCGGCTTGCCCTGAAACATCCTGCCAATCCAATGAGCTCTCTGCCGGAGTTGTTGAGTCGTGCAACCAGCTAAGGGCTAGCTGAAGTGCAATTTCGTTCCCTGATTGAATGGTGAGGTGCAGGATTGACTGGCGTCTTGAGTTCCGCCTCCATGGCTTTGCTCCTGCTTCGAGAAGATCTCTCATTTCCTGTACATTCCCTCTCGCTGCGGCTATATGAAGCGGAGTATCCCCTCCGTGGTCTTTACGGTCATGATCTACCCCCGAGAGATACAGGGTAGAGATCGGTGTGGCTCTCGAAAACCCACTGTCCACTAGATGCCAAATGATGTTACGGCCATTTTCGTCCGTTGTGTTTGGGTTTCTCTCTAGAGATATCAAGTGCGCGACGAGTAGTCTGTTTGATTTCCTCATCGCAGCTACTGTTGCCAAAAATTCCGCTGATGGCGTGAGATCAACACTTATTTCTGTAGCAAACTCGATAAACTCGATAGACCGACATATGTCCATGTTTATCGGTGCTGCGACTCCAATAGCAGCATCAACGAGTTGCCTCCGTTGAACCGGGGTAAAAATATCGGAGCAATTCATGCCGGCAAGTTCGTGACATGTTGCCCAAATGTCTTTGGCAAGCCCCAGATCATGAAGCGCCATCACATCACTCAAGCCATTGCACAGCTGTGAGCACCATGACAGTCCGGGTGCTTTGAATTCCTGAGATTCTTCGGTTTTCTCAGGAGTTGGGGCGCATAGGAATGTCCGAAGTTCGAAAACCTGAGCGATTACTTCCCGCACGATGCTGTACTGTGCGTGCCTTCGACCGTGTCCATACAGAAGCTCCTTCTCCAGACGAGATAGCAAAGCCATGGGGCGGAACAGTTTGATGCCTCCAGATGCTAAAGCATCTGACAACTCAGCCGCTCGTCCTGACTGAATAACACTGTTCCAAAGAAAGTTGAACTGAACAGTACGATGATAGGCAATGGCGAGCTCTAAAGAAGAAAGGCCCTCAAGGTTACTTTCTGTCGTGAGCCCTGGCAGGGGCTTTTCCAAAGGATCTGATTCCGACTGCAGGCGAAGCTTGACAGCAGTCTGTGCGGCCACTGATACGGCGAGCCCGAGAGAAGAACCAACGGGGCAGAAAGGAAGACGGAGATCAGTATCCTCTTTTTCAGAAAGTGTACCTTCCACGATACTCTCTGAGACCTCGTCATCGTCGCCATCGAAGAAAGGAAGACAATTGAGTGGAAGTACATCAGCATCTTCTCCGTCTTCCACACAGAAATGTGAGAAACAACGGAACTCTTTCAGCTGAGCTCTTGATATAACGCCATCTTTAGCCTGATCGAGACGGTCCTCAAGCGGCTTGTTCGTTTCCATGGGCAGACGACAGAGATTTGGAGTGGGATCTTGCGCCAAAGATACGTTTTGTCGCTCCAATAAATCCACAGAAACATCTCGTTCGCAAGAGCCACTCCTACGCAGGAGTTTCAGCAATGTCTTCGCAGAAGTCGACCCTAAGCTCATGCTGTCCTTGGTATATTTCTCTGCAGCTTCCATGTCGAACGTTGTTCCGAAGCAATTCGCATGCATCAGAGCAAGCTTCAGATATGCTGAAGCAGCTACCTCACCTTCACCATCGAGCGCGTAACGTTTTGTTTCGACATATATCTGCTGCTGAACTCGCGAAGGGAGTTTTGAT
This sequence comes from Aplosporella prunicola CBS 121167, assembly GCF_010093885.1. Lineage (NCBI taxonomy): Eukaryota > Fungi > Ascomycota > Dothideomycetes > Botryosphaeriales > Aplosporellaceae > Aplosporella > Aplosporella prunicola. Next base: position 754,520 of record NW_022983530.1, on the reverse strand, counting down.
GCATTTTGGGGTAAGAAAGTCTATGATTTGTCAGGAAGGTGTTGCTTTCTCCCGCTACAACTGACCACTTCCCGGGAGACTTACTTCGTATGTCCATTTGCCTTCCACTTGAACTTCTTGAAGTGGAGGGCGTGTCCTCGCCAAAATCCCACTAAATCCTTGATCAGAAATTTCCTTCGGATATAGAAAGTGAACCGCTCATGGCTTACTTATGGCAATTATTCGGACAACGCCCATATATGAAAGGCAGTTCATCCACATGGCTGGAGCGTCGACGTGGATCAGGATCCAGTGTTTTAGTGAAGAGACTCATTGCTAGAGCGAATGGAAGCTTTCCATCGTTCCTATCCATATGGCGGATGTTCCTCTGTTGGTCATCTTTAACTAACATGTGCCACGTGAGGGTCGATCTTGCGTAGGTTGACAGCCGTGAAGAAAGAGCATTCAGCCCCAGTTGGAGATCTGGGGTCATTTCGAGGTCAATCTGTTCGGATATATGCTTCGCTTCGGAAAAAGAGGTGGTCGTCTTCGCGATATTGTATTTGATCTCTCGCTCCAACTGAGGAAGGCGGTAGTATCGACATCCTTGGAGAAGTATTTCCCAGGCTAGTAGACCGAATGCCCAGATATCGCATTTTCGCAAATCGATTGAAGAATTCCCTGATAGGAGTTCTGGCGCTAAATATCTGTTTTAATTTTCAGCACCAGACATTTCCCACTCTTAGTTTGCTTACGCTCTTGTGCCATGGTAGGTTTGACTATGCAAATTGCTCTGATCTAGGGAAGGAAAACAAGCGTGTTCAAAGTCTGCCTTTTACAAAGAAAAAGAAAAGAAAAGAGTTAGCTGGTGTGACTTATTTTGTTTTAGTTTTCTTACAATTTTGGCTATTACGTGATTCTCGTGTTCCGGGGATGCGTTCTTGAAGACAAGAATATTCTCAAGCTTCAAATCGCCGTGGACAACTGTGGAGTCGTGGACTTCGCGCAGACCACAAGCAACTTGACCAACAAGGTCAAAGCAGGCCCGAATGGAGATATTTTCTGAGCAAAGATACTGCCTAAGGGTTCCAAACTGCGCAAATTCGGTGACTAGAAAGGGTACGACGCTGCCTTCTTGGTGAACCCAGCCGTAGCCCATCATGGTGAGGATATTTTCGTGGAGCAACAATGGAGTATGCTGCATGATCTCGAGGTCTTTGACCACACATTCTAATTGGCTTAGAGTTTGCTGCTCTTCAGTCAGGTCCTTCGGGAGCTTGACCTGCTTTACTGCTACAACCTCGCGGTTGATGGAATCTTCGCTTCTAAATACTCGGCATGATGCGCCTTCACCCACCTTTTCCCAGTTGAGAAGGCGGCCGGCATCATAGACAGGGAGTTCTAACGGCTCGATGGCGGTTAGCAACTGGCTGAAGGGACTCAGATTTGGCTGAAATCTGCGAGAAACGCTAGAAATGAATGTTACGCCTCGACTTTGCGATTCTGGAAACTAGAAGGAAATCAGCTGAACTACCTATGTGTTTAAAATGGGAAGAAAAACCTGCCTCCAAACTCCGTGACATTATAGAAATCTCGTTCGGGTAAAATGGACTTTCCAGTCGTGTTGTCCTTCAAAGTGTTTCTGGGTGTTTGCAGAAGGGTTCTCAGGGGTGCCCTCACGGTTATCAGGTTCGTGCAGCCCTTGCTTGGGAAGGCTGACAGCCTGTTACAATTAATGACGGCAAGTTCAAATATTGTGCAACGTCAACTCCGCTAGTATGTAATCGTACGACTGAAGTGCACGAGCTAGACAGCGTAATTTAAAGTGTGAATTCCGAGTTTAGTGAGAAAAATATCTCTAAAATCATAGAGATATCGGGCGTATTTCACGGAGGAGACTTGATGAGTTAGACCATAGCCTTATTGAGCTCAATGAGACAGCTGGCTCCGTTGGTTGTAAAGGTTACACTCGCGAACGCAGTGATCTTTTGTCTAAGTTACTATTGGTAGATAGTTAAATATAGCGTGTGGCTTAGTTACTTACGCAGCCTTGCGGTTCGCCTTGTATGTGTCGATGATGTTTGCCTGCGATGTAAGGACATATAACAACGGTCGTTGCCCGCCACTTTCAGGGCCTAACCTTGATATCTCTCACACTGTCCTTCTCAATGATATATCCACTCAGTATAGCAGGTATTGCGTTGGCCATCATCAACCAGGTCTTAAACCTGGGCGAGAGAACATCAAATATAATCAGGGAGCTCAAGGACTTTGAAGAGGTATAGCCACTTACTCCTGAAACTAAACACGGTTTTCGCTAATTAGCAAAGGACACAAAAAGCCTGCTCGAAACCGTTGAACACCAGACATGGCGAGCTTCGGCCTTCAAAGCTTTATTGTTTGAGGACCTACCTGTGAGTAATGGTACACTGGAAATGACAAGTGCTGCTGGCTAATGTTTTAGATGCATGAGGGCAAGACCCTTTTCGAGCATTTCGACAATACCGCACAGGAGCAAATCAGGCTGGCCCTCGATGACATTCTAGATGCAATTTCCGACGCAAGCAGGCTCATGGAGCGGCAGCTTCCACTGTCCAAGCACATCTCCAGCATGCTCCAGATCCCAGTGTACACCAAACTCCGGTGGATCTCCCACGACAAAAGACGCGCCTTGTCTATTATAACGCGAGTAGTGGACCTAAACACCCGCTTGCGAGACAAGCTAGAGCTTCTGCTCATGGCCTCCACTGTTGGCGGCGGACTCCAACATTTGAAGCGACTTCAAAGCAGCCCGCATGCCCGAGAACTCGGTTTCCAGGACGATGTGAACCTCCGCATCGCAGCAGCAGAATCAAGCAATGCAGAAGCCAGCTTCGAGCTCCTAGATCATTAGGACATCGTTTTCGACCGCGAAAGCCGGTTCACGAGTACATGCCGAAACGGAAACCATGTCCTCGTCGAAAATAGCGGGCCTGTGGGCGAAAGCTTTAGTGCTTTGACGGGGCATATGAGACATCGCGTGGAAGCATTGGCCGGGTTCTTACACCAGCCAAAAGGACAATCTTTCCGGATTCCGCGCTGCTTGGGCTGGCAATTTGTCCCGGAAAAACAGAGCGTTACTCTCGTCTTCGAGGCACCTGGAAACAACGCAATGAAGCCAATTAGTTTACTGGAGATGCTTCGGACAAAGTCGATCAAGCCTTCGCTTAGAGACAAGTTCCAAGTGGCTTTTGGCCTGGCGAAAAGCGTAGCTCAACTTCACATGGTGCAGTGGGTATGTGCCCTGCTTACAAACTGCAGTCATTCTTTGAGTGTTGTTCATACTCATATGCATTAGGTTCATGAGAGTCTGAGGAGTGAGAACATACTGTTTTTCCCCAAAGCAGATGTGGAACCCACATCACACCGCTCTTCCAAGTCGATACTGTTCGAGGAACCTTGGATACTTGGGTTCGAGTTCAGCCGACCAGACCCTTTCTTTTCCTCTGGATGTACAGACACAGATATGGCGAGCAATGTCTACAGACATCCAGAACGTCAAGGGTGGCATAATGGAGTCATCCATTTGTTCAAGAAAGAACACGATATCTATGCACTCGGCGTGGTGCTTTTAGAGATCGGTACGTACCCACTGATTATCTCATACGTCGAAATCCTCACCAACAAGTCCCAGGTCTCTGGGAAACCGCACTCCAGCAAGACAGCCGAAAATTCGCCAGCGTCGAAAGTCCCGCAGCCGTGCAACGGCATCTCACAAAAGTCGCCGAAAGGAGGCTCGAATCGCGAATGGGGCCCAAATTCCAGGCCTTAGTGCTGAAATGTCTGTCGGGAGATTTCGGTGTCAAGGAAGACACGAAAGAGGACTTGCACCTCCAAGAGGCTTTCCGGTCTCAGGTTGTAGATGTTCTGCAACGCGCACTCGAGAATGTTTGATGTGGAAGTTTCCTCTGGGGATAATTGGTTAGCAAGTCTTTAGATTTGATTGTTAAAATAAGAAAACACTTGCTCCAACTGGATGCCGCTTAACGTCCCTGACGCATGAACGAACCTGATCGCTCAACGAGCGCACTAATTAGAACGCGTCTTCGTGTGGTGGGTGACCCTCTTGCTGACATCAAAACACGTAAATCTCCGCCAATCCACTACCTTTAGGGAGCCCATCTGATTGGTGCGCTCGCTGAGGGATCAGGTTCGCTCATGCGTCCAGGACGTTACTGCGAAACGAAGGGAATTTCATTGACTTGTGCTCTAAAACAATAGTACGATACGACGGCAGAACACTACATAGCCATCGTCAATCACTCAACATATCAGACTCTCACCAGAAAGACCATTGTCATCCTCAATGATCAGCGACCGCGGCCTTCTCCGCCGGCGGAGGCGCACCGCCCGTCGTCGGCAGACCCATGAAGATCTTGAAGTAGTCTGATTGCAAAATTAGTACAACTCCAGCATCCCTGCAAACAGCACAACTCACCATAGATCATCCACTGCAAGCCCGTCAAAGTACCGATCATGACAATCCTCACCGGGAGCCCATTCCAGAGCCCCCCGAAGCCAATATCCTTGTAGATGCGGCCCATGGCAGCGCCAAACGCCTCGCCGGGCTGGCGGTTCGCGTTGAGCTTCGAGACCATGACGTCGGCGGGGTGGGAGACGATGGCGCACAGGATACCGGCCATGTAGCCGCCGGTGAAGGAGACGGCCGTTTGCGCGCCCTTGCCGTAGTCCTGCTTCGTGCCGGGGAGGTAGCCGTAGATCATCTCGACGATGGTTTCGAACGACGCAAACTTCATCCTGTGCTGTTTGTTAGAAGACGTAGCGCCGAATGAGGGAGCTTGGTTTTACATGGTGTAGGGGATTTGTCGCCCCCATAGCGGGTACAATCCCTTGTAAAGTCTGCGTTTCAATTAGCAAGTTTTTCATAAGAAAATAATGGCAACAAACACTCACCCGGCGAACCCTTCCTTGCCGGTGATAGTGTTGATTCCACCCAGAGTGGTCTTAGCAAAAGGTGGAATAGTCGTCTGCATGCGAACCTTGACAGCTTCAAATGGGCAAAGCGCAATATCCGCAAAGAACTCGGCAGAAGCGCTAGCAGACAAGTAGAGCCAAGTCTTGTACTTGTACGCGTTCTCCTCTCCAGCTAGATCAGAGTAAAAGTGCTTGAAAAATTCATAGCCACCATACTTTACTGCACCTTGAGCCTTAACACAACATGATTAGTAAGCAAGACCTTAACACAAATCATCACACGCAGCTTACTGAGTACCCCCAGAACGTCGGGCCCCAGCCAGTGTAGATGCCGCGGAACCCTTCAGCGCGCGAGATCTTGCCCCACGCCTCGAAGTTGCCCTTGTACATCTTGGCGTCGACCTGGCGGCGGCATTTGACCAAGTCCAACGGCGTCACGGCCGTGTGAGTCAGGCCCTAGGTAGATTGATCAGTTTTTCTCCGCTACAGGCGTTTCAATCATCATTCATTGAGCAGAGCAATGCGTACGCAGGCCAGAAGACCACCGAACGTGCACGCCGCGTAGTATTTGGGCGAGTAGAGCTCGATTGCCCCGGCCTTGGCTTGGGCGGCGTGGCTGGCCTTATCGAACTCCTTGATCGCGGCATCGCTGAGCTGATGCGCTTTGTCCGACGCGCTCCACGTCCCGTACAGCTCTTGTCGAGCCTGGTATTTGGTCCTTGGCGGCTGTGCGGGCTGTTGCTTCTGCATGGCCAGCGAGGCAGGCGAGCCGAAGGCGTTCCTGAGCGCCTCTTGCGACGGAATGGTGAGACCCATGGTGTTGAGGTACCTGGAGGCTGCTTAGCGCGCTTATCCGGATGCTCCGAACTCAGGAATCTTTGCTGACGGTTGTTGAGAGGAGATGAAGTAATGACTGATGTCGGAAAAATATGAACTTTCCTACTGCTCTGTTCTTTTAAACAAAGTACGTAAGGTGAGGTATTTCCGCGAGGTGGAGACGGTGATTCCTGAATCCCCAACCTTGTTGTGATACGAAGTACCCGGCGTCATCTGGCTCGGCAATGCTGAATCCGGGATCACATGCGGAGTTAACCGGTAACAACGCCTGCCACGCCTGGCACGCCGTGGGGGCTGGAGTAAGAGACCACCTCGAGGCTAAAAGTTAGCTATCCACATCTTTGGCTTTAATTTCACGTCCCATGGCAGGTAACGTCGCCATGGAGCATTTAATTCACTCAAGAGTAGAATCGGGCGTCAATTTCCTAGATCGAAATCCTTTCAACAACCTTCAGCTACAAACGAAGCGCTGCAATTCATCTAATGAGTCATCAACCTACTCTCAGTCAAATACCTGACTCACAGCGAAATGACTCCAATCCTCATGGGCCTCCAAATGCTCCTTCACCATGACGCGTTTCATCCTCTAAACTTCATTGCTCTTCGCTGTCCTCCTCTTCCAACGGGTCTTCAACCACACTCGCATCTCCATCTGTCGGTGCAGACGTCACGCTCTTCCTGAGCGCTGCCAATGTACCCTCAGCCCCGGAATTGCTAAACGATTCCCGCGCACTCCTTGGCTGTGCGCTGCTACGACGCCTTCTGCTGACCACGCCAGGGAAAAGCCTCGGTTCTCCTAGGCTCATTGGGTTGGGAGCGTGTGATGATGGCGCCGAGGTCGTGCTTGGTTGCGGACTGAGAGGGGGTGCAATGGTTGGTTGAGGCATCGGCACGACCGAGGGCGAGTGCGCAACCATAGAAGAAGAACGGCCCGTCTTGCGGGTGATGTCCATAAGCAGGCTCGACCCCCTCTTCTTTGAGCTCGGGTTTTGGCTTGCCAAGTCCCCATGCGAGGCCACAGGGAAAAGGCCACTCTTTCCATTGGCGGGGGATTTTTGCGGGACAGCTGTCGGCGGAAGACCAGAGAAGAGCCTGGCAGAGTCGACATTGGCAGCCGACATATTAGTGCGCATGGAAGCAGTGGGAGATGCAGCGACTATTTCCGGATTGGTTTGCTCGGGTGGCGTTCTGGGTTCAAGGTTGTCTGCCGTCACGGGCTCGGTTTCAGCTGTACTCGTGTATCGCGATATCCTGTGTTGCCTGTTAGTGGTTGTTGCTGCTGGACCATGGTAGGTACTTACATGGAAAGCTCGGCTTGTAACGTCTCGTGACGGAAGGCTTCCCGGATATTAGGCACGTTGACCTTGGCCATGTCATTTCCAGATACTCCAGGCAGGTGGTAATTGGCACCAAGCCAACGTTGCTTGACAATATGTTCGAATCCGCTCTGTTGAACAGAGTTCTTGGCCAGTTCGCACATGTCCACGGCGCTGAGCTTGTATATCTGCGCTGCCACAGAGTATTCTTCAATGAGTGGCTCCTTGGTAAAAGCAAATTGAAGCGGATCGTCCGTAGACAGCGAAACGTTAAGGCCACGCTTGAAGTACGACAGGAAGGGGTTCCGCTCGTACGCCAAGAACAGAGCGTTGTTACTCAATGGCGACATAGCGATGCCAATTTGCTCCAGATAGAACACATACTGAAGCAGGGGTACTTTCCTGAGCAAAAGACCGTGACTGATACTATGACAGCAAAGTACGGCCGCTGCTAAGTGGTCCGTATCACCAGCTTCACCACAGTGAGGCCGGAGAAGGAATGTGTTGAATCCACGCTGCTTCCGCCAGATATTCAGCGACGAGATGTTGGCGAAGAGGTAGTACAACCAATAGCTGTAAGGTGGGTTCTGCTTCGTGTTCCACATGCTTGGCTTAGGGAACTTTCTGTAAAGGCGTCTCTCCGGTTTGCTTTCGTCGTCGACGCTGTCAAAACCAATGACTCTTTGGAGGAAGATATGCAGCTTCGGGTGGCTTGAAGGATCCTTGGTGACTTCGAAAAGAGGCTGGAATATGTTGACGACAATTTGCTCAAAGTTCTCCATCAGGCTAGTGCCCTTGTAAACGTCGTAGAGACGTGGCACCTGTATGAGCCATCTCACGTTGGGCGAGAACAGCTTGTTGTCGACGACCCAAGCAGCCAGTTTGTCCCATTCATCCAGATCACGGCCGTAGATGGAGATTCGCCATTCCACCATCTGATACTTGCTGGATTCAAGATCAGACATAACCTCCTTGGTGATCTCCGCAAGGTAACGACCGTGGATGAAATTGTCGGTCTTCAAGAAAATGGTACGAAGTCGGGACTCTCCCACAGGATTGTATTTCAAGTTGAATTTGTCGAAACGATGGAAACTGTCGGTGTGGGCCTGCAAGCGTTAGCTTGGTCAATTCGGGAAACAACATATCTGAATACTTACATGCATATCAAGGGTATCAATACTAAGGTCGTATGCCGTCAGATTGATACTTTCAAAGACCTCTCTCAAGGTCAGATGCTTGCCATCTCTGTACAAAACGACCTCGTCAGGGCACTTCTTCATCTTGCTCTTGATGAAACGCAGCAGATGCTTCTGGTTCATACAAGCAGAATGGTGGACGTGAGTGTCGACCTTTCGGACGTTGTAAAAGTCTCTGTGGGGCACTTTTTTGCTGTCCGCAATCTCCTGATACTCGTTCAAAAGATAGTACAGATTGAATTTCCCTTCAAGATACTGTAGCCGCCGGAACGCGAAACTCTTGATTGGCCCATCGGTAGAGACACTGATAATCTCATCCAGATCCATGTAGTACTCACGGATGTCGGGAATGCGCACCATCGGTTGATCGAGGTCTGCTGACGCCGCAGTCTCGTAAACTTGGAAGACGCTGTTCTCATCAAGCTTGAAAGTCATCTCTGAAACCTCCGGCATAGGCAATTGCTCCTCCATGTCAAAATCTTCTCCAATGTCCACGCCAGCCTTCCTAGGGGGCTTTGGAATTTTGGGAGGGGACGGTTTCTCCAAGATGATGCTGTTATTCAGGCTGTTCACGCCGGTATTGACACCAGTGTTGACGCCGGTGTTGAGACCATTTGTGTTTGTGTTGTACCGCTCATGGTCCCAAGCGGGGTCAGGCAGAGGTGGGTAGATGCTCCAAGCGGGGTCATCCCTCGGGTTGTCGAACTGGCCTTGAAGAGACAGTCGAATGTACTTGTGCCGTATGTCGAGGACCTTCTGAATCTCGGTATAGATATTGATGAGCTCGGCCGTAACGCTAGCATCATCTGCGGCATAGCCTCCGGCACCGCTGCCCATCCCGATTCCCGCGCCTGCTCCGTGTATCCCTTGCATTTCTAGCAGCGGCTTATGTTCATGCGGAAGACCAGGATGGGTATTGTGTGCGCGAGCTGACTGATCGGCTTGGAGAAAAGGGTCCTCTTCTACGAGAGCATGGGCGTAGACGGGATCATCAAACCCTTGCGCCGGCCCACCTGCAATGCTGGCAGCTTTGTCGGTGGGGGCGTCAACCTCAATGGGTAGCGACGATCGATAACTGTTTCCCCTGTTGATTGGAGGATTATGCGCGCTACGGTGCGACCTCAAGCTCCCCGTGCGACTGACAGCGTCTGATTCCAGGCCCAGGTGAGCGGGGAAGCTCTTGGGTGGGTAGGCTGAGCTGTAGCCGTCTTGTGACAGGGCGCTTTGGCTTTCGAGCTGATGGCGTTGGAAAAACTGCTTGGCCTCAGAGTGGCTCATTTGTTTCTCGGACGCGCGATCGTAGAAGGCCGTTTTGCGCTGTTTATCCCGGGGCAGAATGCCTGTTTGTGCGCCATCGGATGCACCGTTGGCGCCTGCGTCCATGCCATTGTCGGCCTCAGTCCCGCCAGACCCGCTCTGCTTGCCCTTTGTGCCATGGCGGCCTTCGTCGCTCGTCTCGTCAGCGTCGAGCTCGTATTCTTGCTCTTCCTCCTCGGACGAGGAGCCAGCGACGGGGTCGATGTAGGGCGAGTCGTCGGGCGACTGCGGCAGCGTAGCTACGAGGGCGCCGAGTCAGCATGTGATGTAAGGCCGCTGACCGCAGGGGGGACGAGAGTCACCTTTCGACATTTTTTCTCGAGCAGGGTTGGGAGGCGCGGCGCCTGGTAAAGCTGTCGCGGATCTCCCGAAGCTTGGGCGAGTAGGCGGCCTTGGCGGAACAGGGCGTCGAGGGGCAAAAAAGAACGAACGTTCAGAGCTACGCGGAGGAAACTGCGCCTGGCATGCTTATTATCATCGTCCAGGCCCTGACTCGCCACCCGCTTTGCTTTTGCCAGTTCCTAGCCACCTAGCGCCGCCTCCTCATGGAGAGCCCGTCGTGAGGTCAGGTGGTTGGGCGCGCGGTCATTGATCACTGCGTGCTGTGGGGTTGACAGACCCACTATTGCGTGAAGAGAGCGTGAGGGTGCGGCTATTGTGCCGAAGACAGAAGACATCTCCTTTTTGCGCCGTCGATCCACAGATCTCTCTCCCGTGAGCCATCCTATCGTGCCTATCTACCTAGCTTACAGCCGCCGGTTTCTATGTATCTACACTCACGCCTTCGTGGCTGGCGGGAAGCCGTGTGTCGAGCAGGTTGTGGTGTGCAAGATTGATGTGTCCCGCCCACTCCTCCGACCCCGCAAACTTGGCCCCACAATCGATATGCGGGCAAGTGTAGTGCGCCGTATGCTGGCTAGAATGCATCCATAGCTCGGTCTCACTACGAAAGCGCTAGTTGCTGGAATTAGCAGAGCCCTAGGTGGGGTCGGTGATCTCCTTCTCGAAGCGTGGGAACATACCTCATGACAGCTGACCCACGGACAGTGAAAGGGAGGTGGCTCGAATTTCCTTTCTTCTTCGGGTGCTGGTGGTTGCTTCTTCTGCTCTTCATGTACGTGCGTCCTCGCGGGCTGATGCAATGCGTGCCGGGCCATCTGCTCATGGCTGTAAATGCGGGTAGGCTGATGCAATTGGTGCAGATCTTCCATCTGCATGCTCATGGAGTGCTGCTCGGCTGCAGCTTTTTGCCCTATTGCAGAATTCGTTTGAGCGACGGACGCTGTGGATGTTGCGGAGTCGCTCACTGTTGTGCTTTCGACCACATGGCCGAGAATCATTCTCAACCGCGCGACAGCCTTGCTATCAAGCCGCCCTGCTCCCGCTTTCACATCTTCCAACTGAGTTCTGGCAGCCTTCACTGCGGGGAGGATGTCGCCCCACACTTCGTCGGTGTAACCGTTGAGGACGTCGTTCCATTCAGCAAGTAGATGTTGACGCCGTAGAGGATCGTTCACCATAAACTGGTCTGCTCCGAGAGTCGTTGCGAGTTCAGCTATTTCCTTCTCCAGCTGCGGATTGGTAGTAAATGAAAACCCAGGGCGAAGATTAAAAGGGTTCTCGGTAGACACTTGTCCATGTACAGGTGGCGGCGGGAGCGACGATTTAATCTTGTCCACGGCCTCCTTCTCTTCTGGCGTAAAATTTTGTCCAAAAAGATCGTTGACAGTGTTAGGAGTTGGATCCTCCATGGTGATTTCTGACGGGTGGTCCTCTGCCGAAAAGTCAGGACTGGAAAGAAGATTCCTAACGTCGGCACCGTCATCATAGTTTGTATTGCTGGCATGACCCCAAGAACCGTTCATGCCTCCAGTCGCAATCTTCTCCTGCTGCCTTCGGAACATCGTATCCTCCAGTTGCTCTCTCGATAATCCGGTTTCAGCCATTGCATTTTCCAACTGTTCTAGCGGAAGCCTGCTCGTAAGGGGATAACGATCCAGAGACCCGTTCGTCGATACAGAATGAGCAGGTTGCTGGAATTCCTGTGACCATGATGGCACTCCGCTGTTGATATTGCCATTGGTTAAATTACTCGCACCTTGACCGAGGTTAAATTGATAAGAAGTGTCCGTTCCTTCACCGCTGATGAAGGCGTCAAGGTCGGACCCTGAAGCCTGCTGAGAATAATTTAGGTTTTCTCGGAAGCCCTCCCGAGGCTGGGTAAGCCCGCCATTTTGAAGGTTACTTGACGAAGACCCGGACTGTCGTGCTGGTAACGTCTCGGACCAAGTGGATGGACCAGCTGCACTTGAGGCTCCCTGACTTTTGCTAGCCAGACCGGAACCTGAAGCAAGGGTAGCCGATGCATCGTTAGCGCCTGAGCCGCCGACGAGGTCTTTTGCGAGCCCGGATGCTGAGGCGGCAATCCTGGAGGCTACGGAAGGCTCTGGTTCTTTGCCAGTACTGCGAGAAGGCGCAGCTTCTTTTTGATTCTCATTTTCAGGGCGACGGTCCATAATGGTACATTGACTTAAGAAAAGGAAGAACTAATTTTCTGTGCTTTTGATGAGCCGAAAGTTAGGAATCATAGGTTGCGGGGAAAGAGGCGGGTCTAGGTGGAGCTAGAAATAAGCGTGCTTGCCGTGAAAATTCAATCGGAAGGAAGTTCTGTCATGACTAAGGGAATCAAAAAAGCATACTTTGGCAATATTTTACGAATTTTTGAGGTTTCTGCGCACTTGGATGGTAGAGACGAAAAGGTGAGGGTTGCGGCCCTGTTGCCGCACCCATGTGAGCCCTCGTGCCATCGCTCCGACCCGATGAAACCGAGCTTAAAAGCTGGAGATAAGATTAGATCCGCACGAGCGGAGGGCTTCCGTCTCACTTGGAAGCCGCACGAAAGGCATCAACACCAGTACTAAGCTTTGCTGAAATCTTGTATATGACCCTTCAGCTTCCATGTTCCGGGCTTCTCCGCGAGACGGGTTGAAAATGCGAAGGACCGAAACAGTGAGAAACTTCGGCTACTACAAGCGGGATGCAGCCCTACCCTACTACCTCTTTTGTTTGCATATGAATTGTGCTTCCAGCTCAGCCTTGCCAGCTCTTTATTTTCGGAAACATTGATGCCAACTTACGCAATTCCAGATGTCTTAGCCAAGGTAACAGAGCCAACGCTCATAGCATACACGCACTGCTAGTGAGAGAAAACAGACTCAGTGGAGAAGTGCGGGGTACACAGGTACATGCTATTGCGGTAATAATGGAAATTACCCCCTGGTGCCTTATTAACCAACGCTGCAGCCTGTCCACGAACAAGCAACCGAAATTACAGTAGGTCCAAAATGATTTTATGCACTCTTTTTCTATCCCTTTTGAACGAAGAGAAGACTACAGCAAGGAAAAGCCGCGACAACAGTATGTTTAAAAGTTTAGCCACAAGTGACACGGCGTGAATGGGTATCTTTCAATCGATACAATGCCAAAGGAAACCCCGTTGCACCAATCAAAAACACCTAATTTAAAGACGCTCAGGCGTCTCGCGAAGTCCGTATTCTGAATGTTTCGGTTCGGCCGAAAGATTGCGCTCTTTACCGTCCGAGGCGCATTTGGGCCTTGGCGTACTTGTGCAGTCCGCGAAGGAAGGCCTGGTAACCCACACCTGACGTGTCTGGGGAATGGCTATCATAACGCATATTAGCAATGGTCCGAGAGCGCAATATCGCACCCGAGTCAGGGAGTTTCGAAAGGAGAAATGAGTGACGGGGGAAAGGTGAGACTCACAAGATCTCTGTCAATCTGACTTGCCATGGCGGATAGCCCTTCAGCTGCACTCTCGGTCCAAATATCAACAGCAAATCTGGCTCTCCCATAACGCTCTCAGTAATTTCCGCATCGACCAGCTCTGCGCTAATGTCCGCCGGTGCCACCTTCCCCTTCTGCGCCATTTCGGCCAGCGTCTTGGTCAGGTCCACCAGCGTGCTACGGCCATCGTCGGCGGAGAGGAGGAGAATGGTGAGATGCGGCGGCGGGTTGCTCTGGCTGCTGCCGGGGCGGCTGTCGGCAGGTTCTTGGGGCGGCGTAACAGGCGGGCTGAAGGACGGCAGGTGCGGTGCGCGCAGGGAAAGCGTAGGCTTGCGAACGGTGCCAAAATAGGACTCGAGAGTCCGGGAGATCTTGCGATGGGTTTGGGGGATATACGATTTCAGGATACCTGTTTGCAGAGTTGTAAGTACCAGATGGCTTCAGAAGCAAAATAGCGGGAGCAGTGCGTACCTGTCTTCTCGTAGACGCTCAGTGCCGGGATACCAGCGCTGGCACACCAGGCAGCCACCTCGCTGATATCATTGATCAAGCCCTCGAGCCCTGCGCCTCGCTGTTCGTCGTCGTTGAAGTCAAGGATGATGCTCAAGTGTTGGGGCAGCCTGTCCAAGTCCTTGACGTCTTTGCGAATGAGTTGGGGCGAGCGGTGGTGGTAATACAAGATTGCGAAGATCTTGTCGGCGACAGCATGGTAGGTAGTACGTATGCGGAGGTAGACGGAAAAGGCGAATTGGATGATGGTGTAGAGGAACACGTGGAGCTGAGTGCGCACAAAGCCACGTCGGGTCTTTTTCAGCGGCACTTTCTGGGAGAGGGCGGGGTCCACGGTTTCATCGGAGTCATCATCGGAGGGAAGGTATGGCTTGAGGAGCGACTCGCGCTCGCCGGCCGACAATGGGCGGCCGTCAGGACGAGTGCCTGCATGCAGGGCGGTGGATTCGCGCAGGCCGACCATGGTGAGGAGAATGGGGAATAAAAACGAGGGTAGAGAAGGGGACGGGCTAAATCATTGCGGCACGACGGGTATGTACACTGGGAGAGTTGTTGGGGGAGACGTCAGCGCAGAGGCGCAAGAAGTTCGGGGCGACGCGACGATCATAGGCAAGGGCTTGGCGCGGGAGTCGAACGACTGGAGGCTCTGGACGAAAGGGCCGTGGGCAATGGGGGCAATTCGGCGCGAGAGCAGATGTGGCGCCCCTGGCGTGTGGGTAATGGGAGCACGATAGCAAGTGGTGGTTCAACCGTGTGCTGGCACGCTATTGCTTGCAGGAAGTATTTATTATTGCTCAAGGCCCACGGGTCGCCCTCTACTGGCCCTCTCTGGCATTTATTTCCGCTCCGGCCCGTGACGAAAAAAGAGCCCGTGCCAATTTTGGCGAGCCCTTGGACAGTGGAAGCTTGATTTCCCTGTTAACCACAGGGTTCAGCTCTCTGCACTCTCTACTCCCGCTCTTCCTCTTCGCATGCCCACCAGGAGGAAGCTCACGGTGCTGCGCCTGCGACAGAAGCTGCGCGAGGTGCGCGTGCAGCCGCGGCAGAAGCTCGTCCGCTTCGTGGCCCGCCTCAAGGACATGCTCGTCCTGGTCTTTGTCTCCAGCTCCAGCTCCAGCTGCGCACAGGCCGCCGACGACGCCGAATCCATTAGATCCCGCATCACGCCGCCACGACACACCCCGCCAGGCTACCAGTCCATTCGCTGCGTAACGCCCTTTGAGTTCGAGCAGGGCCTGCACGACCACCCGCCGCCCGGCGTCCCCTACCAGCAGTACTTCCCCTTCCGCTCCTACGAGGATCTCCGCGCCGTCCAGGAACACGCCGCCCGCGAGGAGCTAAGGGAGGCCCGCCGCCGCCCGTCGTCCGCCTTTACGCCCCAGTCGCTTATGCCCGTCGCCTACTGACTGCACCACCATGCCTGCCCTCCAGCCCGACACGGCCTCGGTCGTCTCCGCCCGCAGCGCCCGCGGCATGTCCTACCGCGGGCCCCAGTTCTCCCTGGACACCTTCTCCACCAACGACTTCATCGTCAAGGACTTTATAGAAACCCTCTCCGACACCGCCGTCCCTGTCAACCGTCGCTCCCAGATCCCCGCTCGCCAGGTCGCCTTCGACCCGAAACCCTTGATCCGCAACTTCGAGGCCGCCCTGGCTAGGCTGGGCAGTTTGTCGGAAGAATTGGAGCTCCAGGAAAACGAATTGTCGGGTTCGGTGCGCCGCGCCGAAGCGCAACACAACCAAAAGGTCCAGTCGCTGAGCGTCAAACTTGACAATGCTGTCGAGTCTTTCAACCAGCTTGACAGCTCGCTCAATGGTGCCGTCACCGACGGTGTCGACGGGGAAACCGGAGGCAATGTTGCCGTGAGGATAGGTGAACGGCTAGAAGAGCTAGATCGGCAGAGGCAGCGCGCACAGGATGCCAAATTCCTCATACAATGCTGGATGGAAGTCAGTGAGCGCGGGGACTTGTCGTCATTGGAAGACGTCAGACGGTTAGGGGGTGGAGACGGCAAGGTCCGCTGCGCGCATATTGCTCGGCAACTGCTCCGGCTTAGCCATCGACTGGATCCGGAAAGGTCGACTCAGGTCAACGGCAACAGACAGACGAATGGTGCCGACAACGCCGATGCGCCATCAAGTCCGAAGAAGCACAACACGAGAGAGATTATAGAAAAGTTCTTGGAGATGCTTGAGAAGGACTTGCTCAAACAGTTTGACGACTTTTACCGGAGGCAGAACTTTGACGGAATGAGGGTGCGAATCACACTGGTATCAAACGGCAGGCTTTGGATATATGCTGACTATCACAGGAATGCGCTGCTGCTTTACGCGATTTCAATGATGGTGCAAGTGTCATGGGATTATTTGTCAACCAGCACCAGTTCTTTATCGATCGAAGCCAGCTTGTGACTGAAGAGCTCGCGATAGATCCTGAAACGTACTTTACCAAAAACCGAACCATATGTTTTTACTCGGCTGCTAACCTTCCGTACAGATGGGACCGACTTGCTGACCCCGATACGGAACCCCCCGGCGTTGAGCCTTCTCTGCAATCTCTTGTGGACGAGGTGAGGCTAGTTGTTCAGGAAGAATCGTTTATTATCAAGCGGGCCTTCCCCTACTATGATGAGGTTTTGGTGCGGTTCTTGCAAAGAGTCTTCCAGCAATCGGTATTGCATCCCTCTTCGTCCTCCCCGATTAAGCTGACAACAGAGAAAGATCCAAGCCCGTCTCGAAATGGTCCTGGAAAAGGCCAATTCGATTTCGTCTCTAGCCTTCCTGCGATCACTGCAGGCTGCTAGGAGCTACATTGGAGGATTAGTGGATGACTTGAAAGCACATGGATTGACTGAACACCCAGAACCCATCTCGTCACAAGTGGCTGCAACCCTGGACCAGCAGCTGGATGATCTCTTCGTACCGTACCTACTTGGTTCGTCATATATCGACCGTGAAAGGAAGAACTTGGAAGAGCTGTATTCCTCGCTGCTATTCAAGTTTACTCTATATCACGTAGGTATCCGTCGTCACCTCGTCGGTAGATATGCTGACACAAGTTATAGTCGAAAAAGCGTAAGATTCCGACGTCTTACCTTGGATCGCTTGGTCAGAGAGGTAGGGAGTTGTTCGCTTCGGCAAAAGATGCTTACATCGACCGACTCGGATCGTCCGACTTGCCAAGTTCGCAAAGAAATATGATGTTGAAGATTGCCGACCTCAAGGAGGCAGACAGTGACAAGGAGATCGAAGTCACTGAAGAAGATGGTCAATTAAGTTTGGCAATCTCGAAGCGTATGCTCAAATGGCTTGCAGAAGGTGTAGGCAGAGGCCTTGAGTTGAGTGCGAACAGCGAAACGCCGAAGGATGTACAGGCGCTGCTCACGCTCTTACTCACCCATCTTGGCGAGGTCTACCTGGAAACGGCACTGGACGCGTATGTTTTTCAAAATTCCCCATACCTACACATTAGTCACTGACATCCCTAGAACCGCCGACTTTGCCACTTCGCAAGAAAACACCCGTAATGCCACACCCGAAACATCATATATGTATTCACTGCGTACGTCGATTGGCATCCTGCATCTTCTACAGATGTCTATCTCAACAGTCCTGTTGCCGCTGGCATCACCCAGTCTTACGACGCGCCGCGAGATCGAAAAGGCCGCCAACGCCACGATCACGAACCTTGAGAACAAGATCTCCAACATTCTGCAGAAGACGATCGATGTGACGCTGGCGTGGACGACTAAGCTGCTGCAAGGCCAGAAGAAGACGGACTTCCGACCCAAGGACGACGACCTGGTCTCGCTGGGCGCCGAGACGCCAACCTGCCTGGCAGTAGACCGCTTCCTGAACGGCGTAGCCATCCAAGCCAAAGCGGCGATCGCGCAGCCGGCACTGGGCCTCTTCCTGAGCGAGCTGGCAATTGGGCTGCGCGCCCTCCTGCTCGACCACTTCCGCCGCTTCACCGTCTCGCTGACGGGCGGTCTCGTGGTCAGCAAAGACGCGACCAAGTACGCCGAGCTGGTGCGCGGCTGGCCGACGGCGGGCAGCGGCGGGGACGGCAGCGGCGTCGGCGGCAGCGGCACGGGCTCCGGCGCGGATGGTGCGAGCGACTCGAAGCGCGGCGGGGGCGGCGGCGCAGCGGGCGGCTTCGAGAAGGGCGGCATGGACGTGCTGGTCGAGGTGGCGAACCTGTTCGTCATTGGACCCGAGGCGCTGCGCGAGCGGCTGCGCGGCGTGAGCGGCGCCGAGCGCGAGGGCTTGCGCGGCTTTGTGCGCAATCGCGAGGATGCGGGCTCGGCGGGGGTGCAGGGCGTGTTGGCGGGGCTGTGAGGCGTCGGCGTGGAGTAGGTGCTTGTGTGTGTGCGTGTGTACTGCTCTGCTCTGCTCTGCTGTGCTTTGCCCGCACCGCTTGGCTGGACAAAAGGAGCTCGCTGCTGCGGATGTGTGCATGCGGTATGCTCTTTTCTTCTCAACCAACACGCACTGCACTCTTAACGCAGGTCAGTCAGTCAGTCAGCCAGTCAGCCAGCCAGCCCACGTGGGCGAGACCGCTACCCGGCTGGCGCGAGCACGTCCCCCTTCCCCCCTCCTGCAGTCCTCGACAGGAATCAAGGGATGGCAAAGTAGGAAGGAAAGAAAGAGAGAAAGGAAAGAAATATGACCAAACGAACGAACGATGGGAGGGGTGGCGCATCCGGATGGCGTCAGGAAGGGACGGGAATGGAAAGGAAAGCAAAGGAAAGGACGAAACAGGAACAGGGACGAGATTTACGCGTGGGTGGGGCGACTTACTTCCATCATCATCATCACCATCATCACTGTTTGTATGTCTTGCGAGCATGGTGATGGCGTGTGGTTGGTCGTTTTGCTTGGGGGGACAGGGTCAGGGTCATGGTCAGGGAAACGCAAAAAAGAGAAATTGCCTTGGCTTGGCTTGGCTCCTGCTGCTCCTGCTGCTGGTGTTGCTGATGTGCTGTTTGGTGGTGGTGGTGGGAGTGGTTGTATATCGATGCCGAGGTACAGTACATACATACATAGGTGTGTGGTTGGGAGGGTGGGGTAGGAGTGGATGAGGAAGGAGCGGAGAGGGAGAGTCCGGAAGAGAAAGGCGGAGAGAAGGAAAAAAAAAGGAAAAGGAAAAGACAGGACGCGGCAGTTGGTCCATATATACATACATATATATATAGTTACATACATACATACCCTAATATCGAAAATAAGCAAGTACGTAAATAAGTAAAGAAAGGCAAAGTAAAGAATGGCAAATCGGTTTCATATCTGTTCATACCTGGCCCTCACCTCACTGTGAAGAGAGGAGGGGAGATATTTAGTGTTTAATGAAGCAGAGAATAACACAGGCGGTCCCTATGGGGTACGCCTTGTCCAGCTAGCTAGCTATAAGCCTGAATTCTGGGTATGGGTGAAGTGAGACTATCTTAAGTTGTACGCATACCCTGCTTGGTATTTTAATTTTAGGTGGTATGTAGTGGGTAGGTAGGTAGGTAGAGTTGAAGGTCAAGCTGCGTACAGAGAAAACATGCACGCATGTACCCAGGAAGCCATCCAGAGGTCTGTAAAAAGCGTCACTGAACCAGTATAGCGAGCCAGTCTTCCACGCTCAACAAGTACTGTAGTAGTATAGTAGTAGTATTTGGACGGGCCTGTCTGGTGACTGACTGGCTGGCAAGCTACCGCCGCTGCTGCTCTTTAGACATGATACTCGATGGGTCGATAGGTAAGTAGGTAGCTCTCTTCAACGACGCGCCGGCAGCTCTACGCGTCTCGCTTCATTTCTCTTCCCGTCAACCCTGCCCTGCGCGCCTGCAAAAACGCCAATCGCTATGATCCACAAACATAAAAGAAAAAGCCCGAACGAAATCCCTTTTTGCTTCCCCTCGTCGTCATCGCCGTCTCGCCCTAGCCAGCCGCGCACCCACGCACCCAGCTGCTTCAAACAACCATATGCTGCGCGTAAAACTCCGGGTGGTTGCTCTGGATCATCGTTGTGACGCGCTCGACCTCCTCCGCCAAGCCGCGCACATTGTCGTCCCACTTGCGCAGCTCCCCGCCCACCAGCCGCTCCACATGCCCCGTCTGCTTCTTCTGGCCCGAGCACTCGCCCTCAAAGTATATGTACATGGCGATCTGGTCGATGTAGCCGGCCAGACGGCCCTGCTCGATCATCTGCGCGGCGTACCCTTCGGCGCGCTCGGCGTCGATGTTGAGCAGGTCGGCCAGCTGGGCAATCCCGATGTTCGTGTACAGCCGCGACGCGCCCAGCAGGTTATGCTCGAGCACGGCTTTGTCGAGGACGGTGCTGCCGTCGGCTGTCTTGGCCAGCTGGTGTGGTTGCAGCTTCGCGGCGAAAGCTTCGACTTCGGCCGGGCTCAGCAGCCGGTCCAGGAAGATCTTCTCCAGGATGCCGTATTCTTCGACTTGCGAGGCGCGCTCGTCCTTGTAGAGTCGGGCGAGAGTGCGACCGCGCTGGGGCCCTGCGGGTGCGAGCACGGCGCACACGATTGCTGCGGAGAGGGCTTGCAGCCGTTCACCTTCTTCGATGATGGTCTCGGCGCTGATGCTGTGGTAGGCGGCGCTGGCGTCGAGGAACTGGCGCTGCGAGTCGTAGATGCGGGCCTGCGAGAGCTGGAACTGCAGCTTGGTCGCCTTGTCCGACACGTCGTGGAAGACCGTCTTGACGCGGTTGAGGTATGTGCTTGCGGACGTGGGGTCGTCCTCCTCCAAGTAGCAGCGCACGATGCGTGTCCACACCTTGGCCTTGTCGTTGGCGGAGATGGCGCGCTGCGAGCTGTCGAGCGTAATGGTCTGGAGGATCTTGGCCGAGGCGACAAAGTCCTCCTGCTCCTCGTACGAGTCGGCGAGGATCTCCTTAATTTGCGTGTCCTGCTCTTCGTAGGAGACGACCTTGGGGTGAAGCAGCTCGAGCGCGCGCTTGCCGGCCTCAATCTTGACGTCGGGGTCTTTTATCTGGCGGAACTGGGAGACGAAGGATGCGAGCAGTGGGCGGGAAGCTACTATTCCGAGGGTCTCGCCCAGCAGCGATTCCAGGAAGGCAATTAGGTTGGCGGCGAGGGTGTCGGGCGTGGAGGTCTCCAGGACCTTGGTGAGCAGCTCATTGTAGCCGGCGGGTTTGGCGGACGGGTCTGCGGATTCGAGCTGCTGCAGAGCGGACGTGACGTCTGCCGAAGCGAGGGTATCGGGATTCATCTTGGAGGTGGAGAGAGGGAGAATGAAGTGAAGGAGGGTGTTGCGGAGAGGCAGCAGCTGTCGTCGTTGGCGGAGCTAGATGCGCCTATCTTATCGCGGCGGCTTGAGTCATGGGCCAGTGAATGGAGTACTTGACTGACTCGGTTCCGCCTGGTGAGCGCAACCGCGTCCCTTTGTTCATCCTGCTGCCTCTTCTACCGTAGTAACCCTCAATGGTGGGTTTTACTGCATGGATATGCTGGCCAGCAAGGAGGTGACACTGTGAGCAAGTCAATAGGTTTTGGGATAGGCAGAGGATGCCAGTCCATTACTTCTTCTAAGTTCTGCCGCCTGCCATTATTTGTACTTTTTTCCCATATAATTATGACTAGTCTAATTCTCCTTAACTATCAGATAGTTCTCTAGGTACGGACATCCAAGCTCCATCGAATTGTATCATGGATTGTTAACTCAGGTGCGTTACACCTAACCTTTCGTGCAGTGTAGTCGTTCACATCTTTCAAGGGGAACTTAGGTACACACGACCTTTCAGTGCCACCTCCCTATCTGTATTCGCCTTTGTTGGTCGAGAAATCATGATGCCAGTCCGTATTTTACTGTGGAATAAGGCGTGATATAAGGAGAAATGCAGTCACTATCACTGAGTGACAGAATCAAGATTATTTGACCTTAACGAGGAAATAAAACACTTAAATATACAAAGATAAGACCACCTCACACGGCCTATTCCCTGCTCCACACCTAGTCTCACATTCAAGATCATACCCGCAATTAAACCCATTCTCAATTGAACCGCATATAAGAGCTGAAACATTATATGACAAAAGAAACATGTTTGTTGCTATCGGGAGTACCTAGGACAAGACTGTGCCATTTGCCTCTGGTTCCTACTGAATTTTGACAGAGTAAATACAGGAAAAAGCACAACCCACAAACAACAAAACAAACGACGCTGGACCGGAATTTCGTTTTCAAGTCTTACCAACGCCCGAAAAGCTGAAAAGGATAAATGCAATATGTGAATGGCAAAGCCAATGGCGCGTGAACAGGTTTGACTGGAAATGAGAGACACGATAGCCAAAACTTGCAGGTTCAGAAGCTCTGGGCATCCACGAATTCGTCTTCTTCATCTGACCCGGAGCCGCTCTCTTCGTTGATTGTTGAGCCGCTGCCTTCTACTGAGTCCGTGTCGTCTGTATCGTCAGAGAGTTCGATGATGGGGGCTTCGGCATCGTCGCTCGATGTTGACGTGACCTTTTCCCATAGGCGATAGAACGCGTCGGTTTTGTCTTGGTCGAATTCCAATGCCTCCGCCAAACTGTTGTAGTAGTCAAGAGCGGTATCTCCCTGCTTGTTTCGAGCCTCGGTATCGATTCCTGAGAGGCCATGAGCCGCAAGGTTGTCCAGTAGCGACGCATCTCCCTTCTCAGCAGCATGGTGTAGTATAGTTCTGCCTTTCTTGTCTCGTACTGTATAATCAGCACCGAAACTTAGGAGAAGGTCTACACAGTCGAGGTTATTTCTTTGAACTGCGAATACAAGCGGTGTCCGACCATTCTGATCTGGAACGTCCAAAAAAGATCGTGAGTTTTTCTGATACGCTTTTAAGGCCGTTTCTGAGTCTGATGTTCCCCAGAAGCAACTCAATCGTTTGCTTAATACCGCTCCCAGCTGCATTTTGAAGAGGTGTATAGCCGTGATATCGGCCAATGATAGTGGCATCTGCTCCGTGTTCGAGCAATAGGCGCATTGCTTCGAAGTTGCCTGACCTTGCGGCCCACCATAACGCTGTTCTGCCCCTAGAATCTGTAGCATTTATCTCAGAAATATGGTGCGGAAGTTCCTGAGAAAGGTCGCACTCAAGGACCCCAGTGACAATTTTGTGAAGACGGGGTAGCTGCCATTGGTCATCCAAGAACGTGATGTCCGTTCTAAGTAACTCCCGGATACGCATGCTGTCTTTGTCTTGCAGTCCCCGAGTGAGGATTTCCAGCCACCCCCAGTCAACGAGAGTTCTGTTATGAACTGTTAGCTGGAGATGAGAATACTGGGGGAGATATATCATACGCCCCGTATTCATCACTATTATTAGTGTTGGCTCCGAGTTGGATAAGAAATTCGCATGCATCCCATTGATTGCTTGTCATTGCATTCTGTCGTTTCAAGTGGCTCAGTGAAAGCGCCAATAACAGCTTCGCTACTTGAGTGTACCATGACTTACATAAAGTGCGGTAAACCCGTCCCAAGAGCTGACATCATTGAGATTCGCCTGTCTTGTTTCGAGAAGCAGTTTGAAACTGTCGACATTACCGGTTTTAGCAGCGACTATCCAAGGGGAGTTACCTGGAACAACGTTCCGTATACTCAAGAACAGTGAAGGGTCCGAGAGCGGGCTCCAAGTGAAAGCAAAGAAGATGGCCTTATAAAACATCCAATTGGGAAAGTAGTATGTGAGAGCTAGTTGAAGGGGTTGGTTCTTGCATTTCCGGTTGCATGTTTTTTCCGAACAGACTTGAGTAGAAGATGGGGAGCCACAGTACCCGAGAAAGAGGGACCCAAAGAAGCGAGTTGTCAGTGATTGCGTTTTCAGCCGAACGTGGCATGTACATTGACAATCGCGAGGGTAACGGCGTCCAGAGGATCTGCGGACGGATACAGCAGCATAACTCGACTTAGAGTGTATATTTCGAGTATTTCCGGCAACGGGTACCGCAGCCTGGCTCTGTAGCTGCACCGGTCCCTGTTGTATCTGTTCGAGTAGACGATTCTGGTAAAGAATGAGATTTGTGATCTTTCCCAGCTCAAGAGCTGACGCCAAAGTAGTGAGATCAATCTGCTGAAGAACTAATCCCGTCCGATGTACCTTAGAACTGTAGAAATATCAGATATGGTCCTTTCTTACAGACCAACTAGGGTTTATACGAAGTGTTTGTAGCGAGTAAAGCACTCAGTTGAAGTCGTGCCTCGCGAAATCCGGATTGCAACGCGCAAACCTTGCTTCGATTTCGAACCCATCTCAAGCGATCTTTGGCTCTGATTTTAGAGATGTCGATTTGTTGCAAGAACGAGTGTAAAGCTTTGATTTTGTCGTCTGCGTTCTGAAGGCTGCCGGCGAGGCTGAGTTGCAGTTCCGGCTGATCTGCTGTTGCCTTTTCGATTTCGGCCAGGAGAAGGCGGAGATCGTTTGCCTCGTTGGAAAGCGCAAGGAGTTCGTCCGGCGCGTCAGTCAATCTGTTGATCAGTTTTACCAGCTTGGCTGCTGACTCGACCAAAGTGGCGACGCTTGCAATCAGACCAACCACTTCCGCCATATGCACACGTTGAAGGTTCGTTACTCTGTAAGAGGGAGCTCATTAAAGAGGGATCAGAAGGATTTGATAAGAGAGCAGAAAAAGAGGAGCAGAAGATCGAGGTTTGAGAAGAAAAGGATATGTATGAAGAGCTGAACACCGAAAACTGGAAGACTATAGATCCCGATGCAGTGCATTTGGAAAGGCCACTCAGACTGAGCAATAATAGCTCTAAATAGTTAGCCGTCTTACATGCAGAAAGTGATCTCCGCCTCCGAGGTTACACAAAAAGCAACAAAAACAGGTCACCAGGTGTTATCTCACCAAGCCACAGTGATATCATCGACAGTAGTTTGTATATACGTGTAACTTAGCTCACCTATACGCGGATTTCACCGTTTAGCGAGCGCACTGACAAGAGGCTCGGAGAGAGCCTCTAGTTGGCAAACAGATAAAATACTGATTATCTAGATTATGGTTAGCAGCATCTTTCTGTCCTCATATATTCAATTCCTTCTCTTAGATGTGTGAATGTTGTGCCTAATTAGAGTCCAGCGATAGATGATGGCTGTGCCAAAATTATACATGTGGGTTGTTGTGTATGTATGTAGATTATCTCTGACGTAGCCATCAGGAGCGTCTAGGTAATTGGTGCGCTTGGCGAACAGTGAAACTCGCTCGTGGGCGATGAACGTTAGGTGTGTTAGGAATATGTAGTAAGAGTTAGAGGAAGTCAAGCCAACCCCGCTAAAAAGACCAGCTCGGTCACCGCGCCCTCGGCCCGGGTCCAAGCTCCCCGAGCCACGGAGCTCCCACCCGCAGCCCTCATCGGCAACGCATCCGAGCATGGCCTCCACCACCTCCTCTTCTAACCACCTCCTCCACCCGCCCTCACTGCCTCCTTTCACCCTCTCCCAGGCCCCATCTCCAGCACCATGGCCACCTTGAACGCCATCAGGAACAACTGCCGCAAGGTAAAGAAGCCACCAAGCCCTTCCCCAGCAGCAGCAGCACGCGCGCGCATACGCGTCGCCAGCCGCCGCGCCACGCTTTGAAGACAATTGCTGACCCACGAGCGTGTCTGCGCAGGTCATGTGCATCGGGCGTAACTATGCGTATGCGACTCCGTCTCCCGAATCGTAATTGGCGCCGTACTCATGCCCGCGCAGCGATCACATCAAGGAGCTCAACAACCAGCGGCCCAAGCAGCCCTTCTTCTTCCTGAAGCCGCCCAGCGCCCTCCTGCTGCCCGGCGAGGGTCCCGTCCTGCGCCCGCGCGGCGTTACAATGCATTACGAGGTTGAATTGGGCCTGGTCATGGGGAAGAAGCTCCGCGATTTCGATCCCAATGACGACAAGGGCGCTTTGGATGCCATTGAGTGTGAGTGAACAAGCCCGTGAATTGCTGCCTACCTAAAGTAACTGCTATGACCCATTTACTAGCCCTAAAAAAGCAAAAATGCTAATATTACCGTCAATATAGCGTATCTCCTCACTATCGATATGACTGCCCGTAACGTCCAGGACGAAGCGAAGAAGAAGGGTCTTCCATGGGCCATTGGCAAGGGGTTTGACACTTTCCTACCCATCTCCGGTCCGATCTCTAAGTCCATAATTACGGATCCGCATAATGTGCACCTGAGTATGTCTGTCAATGACCAGGTCAGACAATCTGACAACACTGAGTTGATGCTGTTCCGGATACCACGGATTCTGGCAGATATCAGCAAAGTCATGACGCTGGACAAGGGTGATATTGTGCTTACCGGCACGCCGAAAGGAGTCGGATCCGTTGGCACCGGTGATGTCATGAAAGCGGCCTTGAGCGTCGATGGTAAAGAGATTAAGGAAGCGGGACTGGAGGTTGAGGTGAGGGACCGGGAAGGCCCATATGAGTTCAAGGAGACGTAAAGCCACGGTGCGCCGCCAAAGACAAGCTTTGAGCAGAATTGAAGAAAACTGTACAGTTCCCTCGCAGGATGTAGCTTATTCGATCAAAGGCGATAGTGGGTAAGGCTGAACAATTTCCCTCTTTCTACGCTTTCTCTGTGGAACATCGAGCTTTGGCAGGTTCTGAATTATTGACTGCGAAACAAGAGCAGTGGATGGAGTCTTGTCTAGCTGAGGGTATGCTTGGTTCATGTGCATCATGTTGTGTAGGTCTTTGGAAGATGGTTTGACTGCTGGTTCCTGTCTCACTGGTTGCATGGTGGCCTCGTCACGGACAATCGCTGGTCTGCCCGCACTTCTAGAGGCTCTAGGCTCTGCTTCGGTTCGTGTTGTACGCGTATGTGAATGAACCTGCCGTGTTGGTAAGTGACGCGACGGTAGGTGGAGGTCCGTCCTTGCTCCATGGGTTGTTGCTTTCGTTGGTGAGTGGCGATGAATGGGAAATTTGCGTCGCACTGCATGGCTGTTGTGTTTGGTCTATGTCAGCTTTGCTCTTTTCTCAATATTCGTCACTTAAGGGTTTGCCGATTTTTATTAGGAAGCTCCACAGGCAAGCATTACCTTCTTAGTATTCGCTGATTGCCCTTTTGCACTGGACTTTGCGAGGGAGGGGTCGAGTGACGTCCTTCTTCACTCTGGGGGGTAGTCTGCAAATCATGAAGTCGGCTTTCGGAATGGTCGTTTTGAGGTTTTGTGGTCGACATCTTCTCTTCTAGTTTCTTGTACCGCGTTTGCCATTCTGTGTTCGACTCCTGCAAGGTTGACACTTGGCTTCGCAGATGCTTGACCTGTTGGAGATCCTCGGTCCTGCGGGCTTCTAGTACATCCATCCGCTTTTCCAAGGTCTCGACGATACGGTTGTCGCTCTTCTTCATGAGCTTGCCGCGACCTCTTGACAAAGTTTCTACCGAGGTCTCAAGCTCGCCTATTCTTTCAATCATCTCCTGCTGCTGATCATGTCCATCCTCAGGTCTATCATTCGTCTTTCTTTCCTGGGTCTCGAGCGTTTCGACTCTAGTTGTTAAGATCTTGATATTCCTGTCCACCTCCTGTAAGCGTCTCGTCCTGTCTGCAGACAGTTGGTTGATGCAATGTTTCATGTGTTCATCGTCTTTCTCAATGGATGAGATCAGTGTGGAGTGTTCTAAAAGACGAGTCTCTTGTTCCTTCAGTTGTTCTCTGCCAGTCTGTTGTCCCGTCTCTAGAGCGAGCATTCGCGTATCAAGCTTTGTAACATTTTTCTCGGATACTTCAACTCGCTGTTCCAATGAAAGGTGTTCGCGTTTGAGTTGATGTGACCAGAGCAACGATGAGGGACTGGTGGGCCGTTGTACCATTGTGAAAGTTTCTCTGTGGATGTCTGCCTAGCTTGCTGGTTAAACGTAGGACTAGAAGTTCGCGACAGCTCCCTCGAATGTATGATATTTTCCCGAGGAAGAACAGCACCGCTCGCTGTATTTGTCTTTGGACTACTCTCTGACGCGGTTAGCCTGAATTACTGCACGAAACCCTTTGATTGCGTAGGAAATACCGGAACTAGCGCCGCTGATGGCCCCGAGAAGGAAGAGGGCGACAAGACTGCCGAGGAGACACCCGGACGTTACTGCATCGACCATCCAATCAATGTAGATGCCGAAGTAATCGTGAGTTACGAGGACAAGTCCGATGACAACAAAGAACACTGCAATGGAGAACCTAGACCATAGAGTGTACGTCTCAGCGGCCAAGAGCAACGGTATGCCTTGATGGTTGAAGAAGAGAAAACTGATGTAGAGAGGCACTCGGAATTCTGGGTAATCTAGGCAGAGCCAGACGACCTTGCCACACAAGACAATCGATTCCAGAAGTATTCGTAGGAGGAGTAGCCGAGCCCTTCGAGCTGCAAGGAGGCGTGTTGTTATCGTGACCAATAAGTGAAGCCACATGAACTTCTTGTTAATGCAGCAGGCGAAACCGCAATGGCCAGCCGAAAATTGTGTGTAAGTCGCGAGTGGTTGAGAAAGAAGCACTCTTGTTGCTGCGGCTTTTGTATGAGAGCTTTAAGTAGTTTGTGTTGCGTAAGTAGTCGCGTTGGCGCGATGATGCCGTACCCGTTTCAACGAGTACGGTGGGATGTTGGTGTTGAAGTCAACGTTGGCTAGGTTGAGAGAGGGAATACCTAGGAAATCTGTGAGCTCCATGTTTGGAGGGGGCAGGCAGCTGCGAAGCGCGGCGCTCTTGGATTGTCCAGGGTTGCTGAAAGGGAAGTCGCGACCCACGAGCTCACAAACACCATTGCAATAAGTACCTACGCGATACAACGAAATATGAATTTCTTGAGGTAGGTTAGTCTGCACGAGATTTGATAGCCTGTCTTGCCCGAGAGCCAAGGAAGATGACGTTGCCCTGGTGCAATGAACTGAAATTGAGGGTTGATGGGAAATGCACAGCACGAGAGATGACCGCAAAGCAGAGCTTGGGTTAAAAGACCATTGGGAGCATGCAACATCACGAGTAGTACAGTATAGAGCATGAACCATCTATTAAGGAAATAGGAAAGCATTACCGTCGTCTCAAGCACGCCTAGTCGTGGAAAAACATCCACAGCCGTGCCCAGAAAACTAAACGCGGTGCCCCTACATACAACGCAGAGCCGATGTAAAGAAAGCCGAGTTCTCAAGAAAACCATAAAGTCAATGATAACTCGTCCATTTCTAAAAGGCACCCGTTTTGTGGAAATCATTTTGACAAGAAAGCACTCAACGCCGAGATGCAAACACTAAAGTGCCCAAGGTCTCTCAGCTTTTTTGCGACAGCTCGCAGAACTGCCAACGGTGCGGCCGCAGGCAAAGCGCACCTGAAAGAGACCACCCAGCCCCGCGACGAATGACTCGAGGAGCGCAAACACCAAAACAGTCGTCGCCAAGACTCGTGATCTATAATCGTGAGGGGAATCGTTTAGATGAGATCTGCGCGTACAATGGTCAGTATACATAGGCATGCGGTCGAGCAAAACTTGAACTTACCAGCGACGTTCATGGGCATCTCCTCGATCTGGGTGCTGTAGAACTGCTCAATCTCGCGCATCATGCGGACATCTTCGGCGGTGACGAAGTTGATAGCAACACCCTTACGGCCGAAACGACCACCACGACCGATACGGTGAATGTAGTTCTCACGGTTGGCGGGGAGATCGTAGTTGATGACCAGGGAGACCTGCTGGACATCGATACCACGGGCCAGAAGGTCAGTGGCGATCAGGACACGGGAAGAGCCGGAACGGAACTCCTTCATGATAACATCACGCTGAGCCTGGTCCATGTCACCGTGCATGGCCGAGACGGTGAAGTCACGGGCAGTGAGCTTGTCGGTGAGCCAGTCGACCTTTCTGCGGGTGTTGCAGAAGATGACGGCTTGAGTGATAGTGACGGTCTCGTACAAATCCGACAAGGTGTCGAGCTTCCAGTCCTCCTTCTCGACGGCAATGTAGAACTGCTTGATACCCTCGAGGGTGAGTTCGGCCTTCTTGACCAGGATACGGACAGGATCGCGCATGAACTTGGTGGTAACCTCAAGGACGTCCTGGGGCATAGTGGCGGAAAGAAGGACGACCTGGGTGGACTGGGGAAGGAGCTGGAAGATGTCGTAGATCTGCTCGGTGAAACCGCGAGAAAGCATCTCGTCGGCCTCGTCGAGGACGAACATCTTCATGGAGTCGGTCTTGAGGACGCGGCGCTGGATCATGTCGTGGACACGGCCAGGGGTACCGACAACGACCTGAACACCAGACTGGAGGGCCTTCATGTCGTCACGAACGCTGGTGCCACCAATACAGGCGTGGCACTCGATGTTCATGAAGTCGCCGATGGCGACAACGACCTTCTGGATCTGCTGAGCCAACTCACGGGTAGGGGCCAGAATAAGGGCCTGGCACTCCTTGAGGTTGGCATCGAGCTTCTGGAGGACGGAGATGGAGAAGGTAGCGGTCTTGCCGGTACCGGACTGAGCCTGAGCGATGACATCGTGACCTGCAAGGTCCAGATTAGTCCTTCGTCCATTACACCGTTTTCGGGATGTACCAACCCTTGATGACGGGCATGATAGCGCGCTGCTGGATAGCAGAGGGACGCTCGAAACCGTAGGCGTAGACACCACGGAGGAGCTCAGCCTTCAGGTTCATAGAATCGAAGGAGTCGGTCGTCTCATCGTAGTTGGACTCGATCTGACCTGCAAAGCGTGGCGATCGTCAGTTTTGCGCGGACCAAACGAGGGGTTCGCAGTTCGCAGCGCTCCGAAATGCGCTTGTGCGACCGGCGACCAAGGACTCAAACGTACCCTCGGGAACCTCCTCAAGACCTTTCTGGTCAGCCATGATTGCGATTTGGCGAAAAGATCACACGCGCTGCGCTGCGATCGGGAGCTTGTCGTGCGTGGTGGGGTTACGAGCGGAAGGGATCCCGTTGGATGCCGCCGCTGTGCGAGACTCGAGATGCGCTGAAAATCTAGATACCGGACTCTCGAAGATGAGAGTCAAGGGATATCTAGTGAGGTAAGGGTATATCTGGGTTGTGGTTGACTGGTGGATGGTGGAGAGGACGGGAGGACAGTGTTAAAAGTTTTTGTAGAGGCGGGCAGGCGAATTAGCGAGGCGCTAGTGGAGCAGTGAAGGTGGGTTTCCAACGGCTGTGTTGCAGGCAAACCACGAACAGACTTTTCCCTCCGGTGACTCTTTGCCGTTTACCTGGTGGCTTATTGCCGGTTTGCCACTGACTAGGAAGTCTGCTGAAGCCCTCTTTGCAGACGGGGCGCTGCATTTGCAACTAACGGACGCACACCCGTTTTCGGCTTTCGGTCAGATCCATTGTGCTGGGGCACACAATGACCCCTTCAGCCGTGCCAGTAGAAGGCTATTCTGCCGATGACTCCACGCTCGCAAGGCCGACCAAGAGGCTCCGGCTTGACGCAGCGGATCTCCAGTCAGAAGCCGATGCTGAAGAACCCGCAGCGATTCCGCCGCATCCCTTGGGCGTCAAGCCTTCAGGGAATGCCCTGACAGCAGACATCAATCTGAAGGCCTCATGTGGTCATTTTGCTGCCTTGTCTGACGAGCTGCTCGCTCAGTTTCTGGAATTTTTAGATGCGCCCTCACTGATGCGCCTTGGAGGAACATGCAAAGCCCTTTTTGCTTTCACTAGGTCAGATGATCTCTGGAGAGCTCTTTTCATCGAGTAAGTTACAGTACAATTTTTTTTCTTTCTTTCTTTCTTTCTTTCTCTCTTCACTCTTTTTCTTTCTTGCGATTTGGAAGTTCTATCTCCTCTACAACTGTCAGATCATTTCCATCCTTTCTGTTTGTATTTCAGGTGGTGTAGAGTTAAGGAAGGAGGCTACACAGGATGTTCACATGTCGAGTGAACACAGAAAGATGAACCATACGTTGAGAGTATGATATAACGCAATGGAGCAATGTCTGTTTTGTATAAATGCCGTCCGCGATACTGAACTCTATGCCAGATCTCCTCCATCGGATTTTCAATGGCGCGGTTCATGGCGATCCACATATCTGTCTATGCCGGTGACCCAAGAAGCCCAAGTGGACTGCACAGGTCTCTTCTCTGATGTCCTTTACCGGCCGTTTCAGTGCACTTATACACCCTTGAGGCCATATGCGGCCAACATCCCACCGCAAAACCAGATCACGCGCTTGAGTGATCTCACCACGGAAGAGTTTTCTACCAAATGGACAAACAAACCGTTCATCCTCACATCCCCAGTCAAGCAGTGGCCCGTTTACGGCAAGTGGACCACGCAATCACTCCTTCGAAAGTATGGTGATGTTGCTTTTCGCGCTGAGGCTGTGGATTGGCCTTTGAAGAAGTATGTCGACTATATGTACAATAGCAGCGATGAGAGTCCTTTGTACCTTTTCGACCGTGGCTTTGCCGAGAAGATGGAGATTTCTGTGGGTAAGAATGCAAAGGATGCCGCTTACTGGGCGCCAACGTGCTTCGGCGAGGATTTGTTTGCTGTGCTGGGAGACAAACGACCAGACAGTCGTTGGATGATCATGGGCCCTGCTAGGAGCGGAAGCACATTTCACAAGGACCCTAACGCCACAAGGTAAAGAGTACTTGAAGTTTTCCCAAAGAATCACTGACTCATTTCCTATCCAGTGCGTGGAACGCCGTTCTGACAGGCTCGAAATATTGGATCATGTTTCCCTCATCTTCAAACTTACCGCCACCGCCAGGCGTGATAGTTTCCGAGGATCATTCCGAAATTACCTCACCACTCAGCATAGCAGAATATCTGCTGTCTTTCCACGCTCTCGCACGCGCCACCCCCGGATGCTGCGAAGGGATTTGTCATGCTGGCGAGGTCCTCTACGTCCCGTCTGGATGGTTCCACTTGGTCTTGAACCTCGACGAGAGCATCGCGCTTACGCAAAATTTCGTCCCTAGAGCCAAGCTTGCGGACGTTTTGGGCTTTCTCAGAGATGAAGCCGGTTCTGTTAGTGGGTTCAAAGACGAAATCACGGACCCATTTGGATTGTTTGTCGAGAGACTAGGGGATGCGTACCCGGAGCTATTAGAGGAGGGGATGAAGGAGCTCGAAAAGAAGGGAAGACCCAAGGGAAGAGGGAAATGGGAGAAGCTGGTAAAGGGTGACGATGACGCAGATGGTGAGGAGCAGGGTGGTTTCACGTTTGGTTTTGGTGGAGACGATGATGAGGAGATACCTTGATATGTTCTCAGTCGTGGATCTGGGCGTACGTAACGCTAGCATACAGCGTTTTTTTGGCTTTGTAGAGAAAGCGATGTAAGCAACATAGACATGTAGTTAGAGCATGAAAAGACGATTTTGTCTTGGGTAGCCACGTCTCAGTTGTGTAGTCATATGGATGATATGACTGCGAATTCAGCCTGTGCAATGCTACCCCGGTTCGGGAGGCTCGGAAAGTGAAACAAAGCGCTGACTCACGGTAGCGGGCGGCGACAACCAAGCAAGCAAGCCAGCACAAAAGACGCTATTGAAACCAACTCATGCAAGGGAGCCCGGGCTGACGGATCGGTTGGTGATGCGCAATCTGCAATGCTGTACGAGCGGCGCACGATGCAGGTCGAGGAAGCGTCTGGAAAAGAAGGGTGGCCAGGCGGAAAGGGCGGGGGAGGCAGCAGCAAGAGTAGAAGACGGCTACATAGCTGGGAGTCGAAGCTGAGTGTCGAGCTGAACATGTGAAGGAAGAAGCAAGCACAAGCACAGGCTCCCGCCCCTCCCCACACTTCCAGGCGATGATGCGCGTCCGTTAGGCTCATCTGGACCCCCGAACACCTTTCACCGACCACCCTCGATCCCTGTTTGGCCAGCTGAGCGCCGCTGCTGTCGTTTCCTGCGTGCCTGTCCGTCTCTGCTTCCACGTCAGTCACTTAACCCCGCCGCACCTTGAGCCGCTCGCCTCAGCGACTCATTGCGCCTCGCCCGCTCGCCGAGCCCCGAACCCACACCAGCTGGAACACACCACCCACCTACCGACCTACACGTACCTGCTCGCTCGGCCTATGCCCTTGGCCGCACTCCCGACCTAAGCCCCGAGAATGGTTTCCGACGAAGTCTACGAGCTTTGTCTGCCCGTCCTCCAGGACGACTCGCTGGAGGACGAGGACAAGACGGAGAAGCTCGAGGAGCTCGTCCGCAAAGAGACCTCCCTTGACGGCAAAGCGCTTGAAGACGCCGTTCTCGACAGCCTATGGCGCTTTCGCGGCGCGACCAACACGTCCGCCTCTCCTCCTCCCGTCCGCCATACCATCATACGTCGCTCGTCGCCAGCTCCTTGGCAAGTCGCACGAACGCCGACTCCGTCCAACTCCTCGCCAAGGATCCCCCCACCGCCGGGCTTTGGAGTCGCGCCCCCTGGCTTTTCTCGGGCAAAGTCCTCCACGGCGTCGCCCTTTACCTCGCCCCGACCGTCCCCCCGACTCGCCTACGCGACCCCGCATATTCCTCACAGCCCAAACCTGAACGCTTACGAGTTCAGCGACTCAAGCCCCACTCCTGAAATCTATGGCGACTATGGCAGCGACACGGTAGACTGGCTGGTGAACGACGATGTGGCGAGCGTCACCTCATCCTCCGTCCAGGGGGATGGTGGACTGAACGGGGCAGCTGCCGAATGGGTCCAGCCGTACACCATGGACATGGACCCCTACGACATGCTGCGATCAATCCTACGCGACGACCGTTCGAACGAAGATATCGAAAAGGCCTTGGAGTCAAACGGCTACGACTTTACCGCCACCGTTCAGGCGCTGATGGATTCGCAAGGCATGACTTTGTCCCACTCAACACCGACCAGTGAGCCAGAGAGGACCGTCTTGGTCGGTAAATCCATGAGCCCTGCTTTTAGGCCTGCGACACCTGCCGGCCAAGCCAAAACCCATATTCTTTGCAAGTATTGGCTTGCGACTGGGCAATGCGCGAGGGCAGACTGTAGGTTTAGTCACGATCCGAGCAAGACTGTCTGCAAGTAAGTAGCAAGCCCAACTGCGATTTGCATGAATTGAGTGGCTAATTCTGTCAAGGTACTGGTTGTCTGGGACCTGCCTTGCAGGAGACACTTGTCTGTTCTCACATGATCCGACCAACCTCATGGCCAAGATGATGCTTGAGGGAAACTCTACCCCGCCCACCCATAGCCCTCAGCCAAACTTCCAAGTTCAAGACTATGAGGCGTTCCCGTCGCTCCAGTCTACCGGGTCCCACCAGTTCGCGAACCAATTCCAAAGCACGCTAGAGCCTACGGCTTTGGAACAATTCTATGGCTCCGGTGGAGTCGTAGCACCTCCTCCTGGCCTCAGCCCTTTCCCCACTTTTACTCCAAGTGGAAGCCGTAGCCATTCACGCCCTTCCAGCAGCCGCCAGGCCTCGCATTCTCGTGCGTCTACACCGTCTGCGCCATCGGCTGACGATCCTGAAGCATTCCCAAGTCTGGCTTCAGCTGCTGCTGCAAAAAGCGGAAAGAAACATCACGGCAAGCGCGGTGGCCATGGACACGGCAATAAAGAGAATGGTACCCCCAGCACCCTTGCGGATGTCGTGAGAATGTCTCCTTCACCAGGGCCTGCCCAATTGCGTAAAGGCCTGCGGCCGGCGAGGAGCTTCAATGGAAGCCGTGAAAATAGCGCGGCTGCTCAGTCTATCCCTGCTCCCGAGCATATTCCGTGGCTTGAGAGTGGCGATGCTGTAAACAAGTCTTACCTTAAGGCCAGGCAGGAAGCCTTTAAGCATGGTGGTTTGAGGAATAAATTTCTACAGAGGTTTGTAATCCACTAGCTGTAGAAAAATCCGTTTGTCACTGACTCGGTTACAGCGCTGCTCAAGCATGGAACCGCAACGATTCCCGGGCTGCCAAAGCTCTTAGTCTGCGCGGCCAGAGCGAAAACAACCTCATGCGTGCCGCTCATCGGGAGGCAGCAGAGCACCTTTATAACGAGCGCAATAAGGACAACGGCCCGAACGCCAAAGAGCTCTATGTTGATTTGCATGGTAAGTTTTTTCTTTCTTAAATTTCCAGTTAGTGCTTGCTAACCATTACCAGGCCTTCACCCGGAAGAGTCTGTCACTTACCTTAGCAAGATCCTGCTCGCGCACCAAAGCTCATCTCGACCGGTATATGCCATCACGGGCACCGGCCATCACAGCAAAAATGGCAAAGATAAGGTCGGCAAAGCCGTGCGCGGCTTCCTGAACGAATGGCGCTACGTGTTCCGGGAATTCAGCGTGCCCGGAGACCGCGGCAACGTCGGCGGCATCCTGGGCATCGACCCTTCGTCCTGGGACCGGAGTTTGGAGGGGCGAGAGCGGGACAGAGACAGCGGCGTTGGCAGCGAAGCGGATGGCTTGGGAGAGAAGCCGGGCGAGAGTACAAAGGTCAGGGTTGTCACTGCAGCTCAGGCGGGATCTCAGGGCGTGCCCACGGGGCCGAGGGTTAGGTGACAGAGCGGGCGGGAAACGAAATGAATAAATCTCAAATCATATACTCTTCTACGTTTGCAAAGTACGATAGGTTTTGCGTAGGAATATAGCAAGTTACCTAGAGCTAAGGTATTTTTGGACTAAGAAGTTGGAGGGGCGGAGCAGTATGCAGAACGTGACATCATACGCGAGGGCGGCGCAGTACGGGCGATGAAACGCAGCCAATCTCGAGGGAAGAAAGCGGGTGGGTTTGAAACAAACGCATCGGAGGGCAGACGGGCGGGCGCGGGCGTTCATCTCCCGCCTCGCATCTGGGGGCCATTTTTGGCATCAATGGATGGATTCCATTTCACCCTAGTGACGTATATTACGTGATCGGCCTCGCAGCTGGAGCGGGAGCGCCATGAAGCAACAACGCACGACGCCGTCGCCGGTAACTTCCTAGCACGAATAGGTGTGGCCGCCAACGCAGTATCGCTAGCTAGCTAGCTTCCTACCTCTCTCTTTCTCTCTCTCTACTCTACTCTACGTCCCTACGACGACACCCTTGGACCCAACCTTTCTCCTCATCGACATACCTATCTCCTACGTCCTCGTACCTGCCTACCTACCGACCATTCATCCTCTCCCTTCGGCCGTGCCCTCGCCGCCGACTCATCCGGCCGACCTCACCTAGGTCAACGCCGTACCTCCACCAACCCACATACATACCGCCGCTCCTCCCTCCCACACTCTCCGAGAGACTCCGCCCCCACACACCATGCCCGCCTCAGACGAATACGACGTGCGCGCGCTCGCACTGCCCATCGACTCGCCGCCCTCCGAACACCGCCGCAGCTTCAGCCCGACCTGGCAGCGGCAACGACGGCACCGCTCCTCATCCGCCGCGCTCCTGTCGCCCGTAGCAGGAGCCTCGGCGACAACGGGTCTGCGGGCCACGGCCGAGAAGCTGCAGCGGCAGGGGGCGCGGCTGTATGCGCGGCTGACGCCGCTGCAGCGCGCGCTGCTGGCCGTGGCTGGGCTGGGCGCCATGGTCTTCGGCGTCCTGTTCCTCGTCTATAATGAGCGCATTTTTGGCTATTTGGCGCCGTTGGCGGCGCGCTGGCGGGAGGTCAAGGGCGGCTGGTTGGTGCTTTGGTTCATGACGTTTTTTGTGAGCTTTCCCCCGCTCATTGGGTATTCGACTTGCGTGACGCTGGCCGGGTTCGTGTATGGCTTTCCGAATGGGTGAGTGCTGTTTGTTTTGTGTTTTGCTCCCTGGGGCATCTGTTCCCTTTCCTTTTCTTGCCGTGTATGCTGACTTTACACACTCAGCTGGTTCATCGTAGCCAGCGCGACCATCTTCGGCAGCACGGCGTCATTCTTGACGACGCGGCTGGTGCTGCACCGCTTCGTTTCGCGGCTGATCGCCAACGACTCGCGGTTTGCGGCGCTGGCGCTGACGCTCAAGCACGACGGGCTAAAGCTGCTGATCATGATCCGGCTATGCCCGCTGCCATACTCGCTCTCCAACGGCGCCATCGCCACGTTCCCGACCGTGCACTGGGCGGCCTTCATGTTCGCGACGGCGCTCGTCAGCCCCAAGCTGCTGCTGCACGTGTTTGTGGGCGCCAAGATTGGCGAGCTGGCCGAGCACGGCGGCGAAATGGACGCAAAGACAAAGGCCATCAGCTACGTGAGCATCGTCATTGGCCTTGCGGCCGGCGTGCTGACCGGCTGGCTCATGTACCGCCAGACGAGCGCGCGCGCGGCCGAGCTCGAGCAGGAGGAGCGCGATGCCGTGAGGGGGCACAGCAGGCAGGAGGTCGGCCGCGACTATGCGGATGATCCGGAGGCGGGCGCCGCGGCCGAGGTGCTGCGCGAGGCGGAGGACGATATCAGCTTGCATACCGAGGCGTACTATGCTGATGCGGCGGAGATTGGGTCGTACCATGATGAGGAGGGCGAGGATGGGGCGCAGGACGACGTCTTTGATGCTGGGGATGGGCTGAGCACGGATGATGAGGGGAGGAAATAGAGGAGGGGAAAAGAAGGGGAAAAGAAGAGGCTTTGATTGATTGATTGGTTGGGCGGCAGGTGGCGGCGGGGGTCTGTCTGGGCTTGCTTGTTTGGTTGTTTGGGCATTCGTTCGTTATGGCGTTTTGCTGGTGAATGGATGGATGGATGGGTGGGTGGGTGGGTGGGTAGGCATTGTACGGGCATCGGAGTGTTGGGACACGGGGAGGGGCTTGCATGTTGTAGAAATAGTGTTGTTGTTGTTGTTGTTGTTGTTGTTGTTGTTGTTGGTGTTGGTGGAGGATTAGAAGAACAAGCTTCCCCGGCTGTCTAGATGCGGCGGCCAACGGAGACGGAGTTGGAGATGCCGCAACCCGCCCGCAAGCGGAGCTACATAGGTAGACGTCCTGCCTGCACAATCATTCATTCCATACCTAGAACCATTCATTATCATTTCCATGCCGACGTCATCGTCATCACCATAGGTTGTCACTACCAGCCCAATCCAACCCACACACCCTCACACACCCTCACACACCCACCCCCCCAACAGCTCGCCCCACCCGCTCCCGCACCGCGCGCATCTCGGCCGCGAGCCCTAGCTCTGCGCCTGCGCCTGCGCTACTAGAGCCAGAGCCAGAGCCTTTGAACCACGCATGCAGCGCTAGCAGGTCTTTTGCGCGGCGGAGGTCTGCGTCTTCTTCTCCTTCCTTGCGTTCTGCTGCCGTGGCTGCGGGAGCGGATGTTGAGGTGGACGTGTCGTCTAGAGTTTGTGGTTGGTGCGGGGGCTGTGGATGCGCCAACGTGACTGCGCCGGAGGCTGTTGAAGTTGCTGAAGTTGTAGTGGTGGAGGAGGAGGAGGATGCGGAGACGAGGGCGAGGGCCGCGGCGGGGTCCTGTGTTGCGTGGTTAGTTAGTTTGTGTGTGTGTGTGTGTGGGGTTGGGGAAGTGAGGGGTGAGGGGATAGATGGGGGAAGAGCTTACGCAGACGCGCAGCGAGGTCAGGTCCGAGAGGACTTCTGCTATGCGCATTGTGGTGGCTGTTAGGTTTGTGGTGGTGGTTTTGCGCGCTGGTTGGTAGTTGTAGGCGCGCGAAAGCGTGCGTGTGCGTGTAGGTAGGCAGGTAGTGGATAGTGAGGGCGAGAGGCTGCGTAGGTAGCTATGCGTGTGTGTACTCAGCGGTGTGTGTGTGTGTGTGTGTGTGTGTGTATAGATGTGGAAGCTTGTCCGTAGGTTGACGTCGAAGGCCGGCGCGCGCGGAGTTAAGCTCGCAGCCGCCGGCGTCATACCTATGTAGTTGCCTCAGGCACGCATGCACATACACCTAGTGAGGAGGGTTCCGGGTATAGGTGTGGTGTGGGTGAGGTACCACCATTGTAGCATAAGGTTAGTAGTCTAAGGTTATGATGTATCTGGGAGGCGGAAGGTATAGGGAGGTTTGAGAGGCGTGATCAACATAGCTAGGTAGGATAGACACGGTGAACCACCTCTCTGTCCTTTATACTCATACTCACCACCACCTCAATCCAAACTACACTCACACTCACACTCGCACCACACAATCATCAGAACCAATCAATCAACTAAACAACCACACTGTAAGTACCAATGGTATTAATTGTCGCCTCTCCTCCCCCACCCACGCCTCTCTCACCGACCTCCCACCTCCCAACCCCACTGCCCTACTACCCATCGCCACCCCTCCCAAATCTCCCAAACCCACCAACGTCCCTCCTAAAAAACTTGCCAATACTCTTCAAATTCTCATTCAAATTCGCCGTCGTAACCGCCACGCCGCCGACGCCCTCGCCCTGGCCCTGGCCCGCCCCCGCTCCCGCCGCACCACCACCCCCTAACGCGGGGCTCGCGCTGCCAAAGCGGTCCACGCCGTCCTTGGCCGCGCTCATCAGGCCGGACGCAAACGTCGAGGGGTCGAAACGTCCTCCCCCTGCCGCACCAATGCCCATGCCCATGCCCATGCCCATGCCCATGCCCATTCCCATACCAGCACTCGAGCCTAACGCGCCCGCCCCGCCGCCAATCCCCCCGCTGCTGATCTGCAGCGGCGTCAGCAGCGGCGAGTTCGCCGGCAAGTTGGCGTTGGCGGCCGAGGCGCGGTGCGCGGCGAACAGGTCCACCAGCGCCGCCTGCTCCGCCTTGCGGATGCCCTTGAGGTCGAGGATCTTGCGGAAGTTTGTGTCGGAGCGGTCTGAAATGTGGATGAGGTAGGCTTGGACGAGGGCCTCGGGCGGCGAGGGCCGCACTTGCAGCGTCTTGAGGAGGGGGTCGAGCTTGGACATGGCCGTGTTGACGCGCTTGACGAAGCTGCTTGCCGTGGTTAGTGTTTGTTTTTTGTATGGAATGCTGATAGAGGGAAGACTTACGCGGCGGGTGCCTGAGACGGCGTTTCTTCGTTGATGGTCGACAGCTCCGTGAACCCCTTCTTCAGCACGTACGAGTCCAGAAGCATCTGCTCGGCGCCCACCTCCGACACGGGCTTGCACTGCACAATGCTCAGGATGTACGTGCTGACCATGGCGTCGACAAGGTGGTCGCAGAACGCCCGCGCGTACTGCTGCTTGTGCAGGTACTTGAGAATCTCCGCCGCGCGCTCCTTGACGTGCCGCAGCAGCTCGCCCACGTAGCCCGACTGGTCGCCCACGCTTTCCAGCTTGCTCCACGGCGTGTTGCGCATCTCGCGCCACCCGGGCTCGCAATCAAGCTCTACTTTGCGCACGAGTGCGCGCACGCTTGCGCTCGCGATGCCCATGAACGCATCTGCCTGGCTCTGCAGATCCACGGCCGGCTTGTATTCCTCGTCTATCCGACTTTTGATCTTCTGCTCGAGCTGGTCGCAGGTTACGTAGCAATAATCGGCGGTGTTCAAAATAAGGATGATGTCTTCGATAGGCGGCTCCTGCATTCCCGTCCGGCCTCCAAGGAAGTAAAACAGTACTTGCTGCCCGTATAGCTCCAGGTACCTAGAAAATGTCTTCGAAAGCTCTAGCAACCGTACGCCAGTGGACAACTTGGCGCACTGAGATAATGTCTGGCGGTAAAAGTGGAAAAGCTCGGTGGATGAAGGTATTACGGATTGCGGCGAGAATTCTTCGTCGGGGTTGCGGAGTGGTTGCTGTCTATACTTGGGTATCAAAGCGGCTAGCTGCTTGTCCTGCGATTCGATCCAAAGACTCATGTACGGCTCGAATGCCTCGGAGATGGCCTGTGTGAAGGTTGTAGTGCTCCTCTCGTCTTTTGAAACCACAGTATCCATCGACGACCGCGATTCGTTGTTGTTGAACCGCCGCTCAATGCTGTGCTCAAAGTCAAGCGTTTCCTGGAGACATGAAAGCAAAAGATTGACGTCAATGGTCTGACCTGGTGTCCTCGTCGAGCGCTGCAAAATGCCCTTAAAGTCCTCTCTAGTGCCCTCGCAGAATGCGTTTGCCAGCACCTCGTTGACCCTCCAGGAAGACGGAAACAGGGCCGCATGTTCGCTGTCATAGGTCTTGAGCATCCGGTTGAACCAGGAGTATCGCCGGGAAATGTTATCCAGGGAGCCAGCCTCATCGTTTCCGCGGAACACCTGCCGGTATTCTCGCAGCTGAGTGTTGCAGTACCAGGTAACGAGTCTTGATCGCGCATGCTCTCCCAGAGCGTCCATGACCAGGCAGGCCTCCGCAAGCATCCCCCTCTTCTGAG
Source organism: Aplosporella prunicola CBS 121167 (assembly GCF_010093885.1). NCBI lineage: Eukaryota > Fungi > Ascomycota > Dothideomycetes > Botryosphaeriales > Aplosporellaceae > Aplosporella > Aplosporella prunicola. The sequence continues at coordinate 712,466 of NW_022983530.1, read as the reverse complement.
CAACCTCGCTCTTCGCAAACGTAACCTCAAAGTCCTCGCACACTTGTTCCAAGAGCCCCGTTTGTAGATCCGCCACATTTCGGCTCAGCGTCGCAATCTGGTCAATGGACCTGTAGCTCTTGAAATGCGCCACGAGCTGGATGACGGCCTGCAACAGCTGCGCGCAGTCCCTGTACTGGCGCGCCTTGCTCAGCCCCCGGAGCTGCTCGTATGCCGTCGTCAACATCTGTAGCCTCTTGAGCGCCGTCATTGATAGGGTCAGGTTGCGCTTGGTGTTGTCCAATCGCTTGATGTCGGCGGTCATCTCCGTGATGGACTGCTCCGTGTGGACGGCGCGGTCCCGGACGTCCTCAATCTTCTTGAAGAGCACATCGAGCTCAGCCTTTGCGTTCTTGATGTGTCGCACGCTCTCGGCGTCGGAGGTGCTCTGGGCTCCGACGACGTCGGCGATGTCCTCGTCCAGGTCATATTGGTAGTTGCGGAGGGCGGCGGAGGTGGACGAGACGGAGGAGAGGGTGGTGGGGTGGGAGAAGATGGAGTTGAGATGGTCGATGGGATTGTAATCGGCTTTGGACTGGCATCAGAGGGGTATCCAACTTTATAGAGGGTGCAGGAGGGAATGTTACCCGAATCCAGCGACGCTGACGTTGCTGCCGGCATGAAGTCAGTCTATGCCTGCATTGACCCAACACAGAATCGCGGTAACCTTATGGGGAGATTTGGAGCTCGTGCGAGGGTGCGAATGACTTGGGGGATAAAGGAGAAGGTGTGTGGGGTTATGGTTGGATGCAGCTTGCGGGAAACCCGGGGTCGGAGCTGTCCAGAACGAAGCCAGCGCGCGGCCCTTCCAAAAGCTCCCCGCCAGCTAGATTTCCACCATGTATTTGTACCAACACAACAATATGGGTATCGCCATTTATTCATTCATTGCGTTTGTATATATGTATATACCATCCATGTCTTTTTTTCGCCTTTCTTCTACTTTCTCTCTCTCTACGAAACCTGCGGGATGACAGGCGGCGAGCCGGGCACATCGTCCCTGTCCTGGACCTTGACCTCTCCAACCTTCTCCGTCACCGCCTCAACATCACTGTCACCAGCCTGCTTCTGGTTGTAAGCCGTGAGACGGGAGCGGACCTCAGCAACCAGGTTCGCCTTCTCAACCATAAGACCCTCCTTCTCCGGGTGGCCCTCGGGCAGACCCATCTCCTTGATCTTGACCTTGCCCTCGCGCAGCTCATCCTCTCCCAGGATAACAGCAAAGGGAACACCGCCAGTCTCCGCGGCCTTGAACTGCTGGGGCAGCTTCGGCTTGACCTTCCAGCTGAACTCGGCCTTGATGCCTGCGTCCCAGAGGGTGCGGGCAACAGCCATACGCTCGGGCAGAAGGCCCGTGAAGCCCTTGCCGCCGAAGGCCATGACGAAGACGTCGACCTCGTTCAGGCGCACGGTGTTGGCCTTCTTCTCGGCCTCCATGCGGGCCTTCGTGATGCTGAAGATGCGGTCCACGCCAAACGAGATACCAACACACGGAATCTGCTGCTTGCCGCTGAACATGCCGACCAGCTCATCGTAGCGGCCGCCAGCGGCGACACTACCGACTCCGACGCTCGGGTCGTTTGACCGGTCCTCCTCTCCGTCGGCTGCCGCCTTCTTGTCCTTCTTACCTGAGCGCTGCGCCTTCTGCGCTTCGGGCGCGCCAGACGCCGTCGCGGGCGCGGAGCCCTCGGTGATGACCTCGTAAATGACGCCGGTGTAGTAGTCGAGGCCGCGCGCGAGCGACATGTCGAACGAGATCTTTTCCATGACGCCGAAGATGTTGAGGTAGTTGAACAGCAGGCTCATGTCCTCGAGACCCTTTTGCGCCGACGCGTTGCTCGTAAGAGCTTCCGTGCCCTTGAGCTTTTCGAGGAGGTCCTCGCCGCCCTTAAGATTCACAAATTCGCCAATCTTGTCGGCCACGGCGGCGTCGAGGCCCTTCTCCTCCGTCATTTCGCGGCGCACCTCCTCCCATGGCGACTATGTAATCTGTTAGCCCATGCCCTCTCATGCGCCTGCCATTGCCCGTGTCGCAATGCCTACCTTGTCCAACTTGTCCACGGCGCTACTGATGGTCCTGATCTTCTCCTTGGGCACGCCGCAGACCTCAAAGATACCGTCGAGGATCTTGCGGTGGTTGATCTTAATAGTGTAGCGGCCCTTCCAGCCAAGCGCCTCGAAAATCTCGCTGGTGATGCGCAGGATCTCGGCGTCGGGCAGCATGGGGTCGTAGGTGCCGGCAATGTCGAAGTCGCACTGGTAGAACTCGCGCATGCGGCCCTTGGTCATGGCGGGCTGGTCGCGGCGGTAGACCTTGGCGATGTGGTAGCGCTTGATGGAGGTGACGGAGCTGTTCTGGGCGAGCCAGCGCGCGAAGGGAACGGTCAGATCGTAGCGCAGCGAGCACAGCTCGCCGCCCTGGTCGGCCAGGTCATAGATCAGCTTGCTGTCCTCGCCGTACTTGCCGGCCAGGATCTCCTTGAGCTCGAAGACGGGCGTGTCGATGGTGACGGCGCCGTGGCGCTTGAAGACGTCGGTGATGGAGCTGAAGATCTTGTCGCGGATGACCATGTCCTTGCCCTCCCAGTCCTTGGTGCCCTTGGGCACCTTGAGCTGGAAGTTGGACTTCTCGCCCTTGTCCTTAGCCATGACGCGGTCGATTGGGTATTGGTGGGGGCGAAGCGGGGTGCGGGCAAAGGTGCGGCGGGAGAGGACGACGATGGAAGCGGAGGGCCTTTGTGGTGCGGATCGAAGGGATCTCCGAAGGGCGAGGGAGAAGCTCTGCATACAACAAACGCGACGTCAACAACGGTAAGTGCTTTACTACCTTGGCCGTTAAGTTGAGTCAAGTGCGTGCGCGAAGAAAAGTAGCTCCACGTCAGGCGCACGGCCCGAGGCGCCAGCAATCGACACAGGCATCATCACCACCACCCTCAACACCACCATCTTTCCTCCTCTTCTTCTTCTTCATGTAGGGCCGAATAATCATGGCACCCCATGCCGCCCCCCTGAACCCGTCCGATATCTCCGATGCCGCCCGCCGAAGCTTGCTCGGGCTGCTTGAAGGCGTAAGTAAGACTCCCCACCGCCGCCGCCGCCGCCCTGCCCGCTGACCCTCTCCACAGGTACGCGGCAGGAAGAACATTGTCTTTGAGCGCTCGCTGTCAGGGCCCCTGAACCTGCTCGTCAAGTTCTCCCAATTGCAAGAATACGGCGTCGACCGTCCATTCTTCCTGGAAAATGGCAACATCGACTCCTCTCAGCGCAACGTCGTCTTCATTGCCCGCGGCGACAAGGCCAAGACGGCTCTCGCCGTAGCCGGTATGTGCATTTTGATTTCTTTTGTATCTCCTCGTCTCCTTTAGTCAATTGGGATCAAAAGAGACTGGGCAGAGGTGCCATCTCTGCGTGGTCAGTCACTTCCCTAGATCAATTCCTGCGTTTTCATGCTCTATTCATTTCGGACGGCACAAATCAAAAATTAGCCACGCAGTAGTCGCCAACTCTGCCTGGCTAATCGTGTCCTTAGGGCAATATTCACAGATGCATGGTCTACAGACCCTCCTGTCTGCCGTGCCAGCGGAGAGTCAATATTGCATGCTAACATGTCTCTTTCCCAGAGCAAATCAAGAAGCTCCGTCATAGCAGCCAGACAGATCATGAATTCTCCATCTTCTGGGTGCCGCGACGGACACTCGTAGCCGACCAGGTCCTCGAGGAAGCAGGCGTCCTAGGCGAGGTCAACATGGCAGAATGGCCGTTGGACTTTGTCCCGCTTACCGACGACCTTCTTTCATTGGAACTCGATGATGCTGTTAGCGATCTCTACCTGGTGAGTATCAAGCATTGAAGTTGTGATATATCGTCTGACAAGCTGTAGCGCAAAGACCCGACGCCGACCTTCCTCTCGGCGCGAGCACTCATGCGACTGCAGGAGAAACATGGTCTTTTCCCACGTATAGTGGGCAAAGGAGACAACGCGCGCCGGCTTATAGACCTTTTGGTGCGCATGCGCACAGAGGTGCTAGCAAGCCCTAGTTCAAGCATGGATTCGCCCCTAGGCCTTACTCCAAGCTCCGTTCTCGACAGCTTGATCGTCATTGACCGCGAAGTCGACTTTCCCACCGCGCTCATGACGCAATTGACCTATGAAGGGCTCCTTGACGAGGAGTTCTACATCCAATCCAACCAAATTGAGGTCGAGTCGTCAGTAGTAGGTTCTGCTCCAGGCGGCCCGTCGCAACCCGGCGCTTCTTCATCGACGCAAGCCTTGAAGCGCAAGATCCCGCTCGAAGCTAGCGACACGTTGTACAGCACTCTGCGAGACACGAACTTTGCCACCGTCGGCCCGCTGCTCAACAAGGTGGCTCGGCGGCTGCAGCAGTCGTACGAGAACCGCAACATTGCGCAGAAGACGACGTCAGAGCTGCGCGACTTTGTGTCGAAGCTGCCGGGGTACCAAGCCGAGCAGGCGTCGCTGAAGCTGCACACCTCGCTGGCGGAGGAAATCATCAAGCACACGCGGTCCGACATCTTCAGCCGCGTGCTCGAGGTGCAGCAGAACCTGGTGGCGGGCGCGGACCCCAGCTCGCAGCACGACAACATCGAGGAGCTGATGGCGCGTGGCGTCAAGGCCGAGACGGTGCTGCGGCTGCTGTGCCTCGAGAGCTGCCTGCACGGCGGCCTGCGCCCGCGCGACCTCGAGAACTTCAAGCGCGCCGTCCTGCACGCCTACGGGCACCAGCACCTGCTGACGCTGGCGAACCTCGAGCGCGCGGGCCTGCTGGTCCCCCGCTCGGGCGGCGTGGGCGTCGGCCTCCCTGGCGTTGTCGGCTCCGGAGGCAGCGCCGCCCGCCCCGCCCCAAGCACAAACTACAGCGCGGCACGACGCGCACTCGGCCTCATCATCGACGAGGTCAACGAGGCCGAGCCCGACGACATCGCCTACGTCTTCTCGGGCTACGCGCCGCTGTCGGTGCGCCTCGTCCAGTGCGTCCTGCAGAAAGAGTACGTGACGGCGCTGTCGTCGTCGAACCCAGCCCGCCGCGCCGAGACGTTCACGTCGACGCTGGCCGCCGCCGCCACGGGCGCCGCCTCCTCGGCCACGGGCTCGCGCACAGGCTCGCCCGCCCCGGCACCCACGCCTCCGCCTGCTGCCGCAGCGAGCATCCACGCCCAGGGCTGGCGGCCCTTTGACGACGTGCTGCGCCACGTGCGCGGCGCGACGGTCGACGTGGCGCAGCCGGGCGAGGAGAAGGCGGCGCGGGCGCGCGCGCTGCTGAACGGCAATGGAAGCAACAACAACAATCACGGCGGATCGAGCAAGACAATCGTCGTCTTCTTCCTAGGCGGCATCACGCGGGCCGAGATCGCGGCGCTGCGGTTCGTGAGCCGCGCGCTGGCCGAGGAGGGGCGGGGCCGGCGCATCGTCGTTGCGACGACGGGCGTGGTGCGTGGGGATGGGGTTGTGGGCGCGGCGATTGAGCGGGGGGCGTTGGGGGGTGCGGGGGTTTAAACAGTTGGGCGTGTGTGTCGTGTATGCGGTAGGTAAGATGTATGTATAAGTAGAGGCATTGAGCGAGCGAGCGAGCGCGCGAGCACGTCAATAGAGTTTGCAACGGCGTCTTATCCATCCATGTCACCAATAATCATTGTCCTTACTCCTGTTACGCCCCAAAACAAAACAAGCCATCCCTCTTACCTCCATATTATGTTCAAGCGTATCGTGCTCACTCATATCATAGGCAGGTAGGTACCGCATTGTCGCGTCCATCCTCACTCAAATTCACCCCCTTAGCTCTCGTGAACAGACACCCAGACAGACAGACAAGCAGGCGCATGGACAAGTCAGAACAAGGCAACACATCAGCGTATGTAAATAGCCATAGCCATAGGTAAAACAACCCCTCAAGGCAAACCAAAACCAGAGTCATTAAGTACTATAGGTACCAAGCTCACATACACGTACGCACGCACGCACGTACACTCAACCCAAACGCCACGCAGCAAAATCAGAACCTAGAGACCACGGCGAGAGAGAGAGAGAGAGAGAGAGAGAGAGAGAGAGAGAGACAGACAGAGCAATAAACCATAATACGCCCCGTCCCATTCTGTTGATCCGTTGCGTTTCATTTCGTGTCCACAACCACTCGCTCGCTCGCTCGCTGGCTATCATTCACGCTCGCTCATTCGCTCATTCGCTACAGTACCCAGAGTGACAGACACCAGAGTGCCTCGACAAGACATACCTAAGTAGACAGGCAGCTAAAAACCCCACTCCTACTCCTACTCCTACTCCTACGAGCTACACCACCCTTCCTTAAAAAGCAACAGCAAGGCAAAAGCAACAGCAAAAGAGAGACCCAGAAAGCAAAAAAAGAAGAAAAACACGAAAAACAAAGAACCCCCAAAAGAAAAAGAAAAGAAGAAAAAGCAGATATGAAAACTTAAAAAAGCTAGAATCCGTAATAACCTTGCGCTAATAAAACCTGATCCGTTTAACACCCCTGCACCTGACCCCGGAGACTGATGTGTAAGAGAGAGCGAGAAAGCGAAAGCGAAAAGCGAAAAAAGGACCCCGTATAGCCCTCATAAAAACCCCCCGGACCTGTACCTGTCTCCGTATCTCCGTGTCCCCGTGTCCTTGTCCTTGTCCTGATCCCTGTCCTGGTCCTTTTCCTATCCTGTCCTGTAATTCCGGCCTGCCTGGCATGGGCCTGCCTGTCCTGTCCTGGACTATCCTGGCCTTTCGGGCCCGTGTATCTATCCTGTCCGTTTGTGCGTCCGCCCGCTCGCCCGTCCGTCTTTGTGCCCGTCCATTCCATCTTTCCGTCCTTCCGTTATCTGTTCTTGTTCCTCCTCGTCCGTCCGTCCCTTCGTCTTTCCTACCGCCGGACCGAACCGCTGCTCTTGCTCTTTACCTCACTCCCTGTCGCTGCGCGAGCCGAGTTGGCAAACCAGCAAAAGGAAGCAGTAAGCAAGAGCGAGAACGCAGCCGAGGGCCAGGAGAGATTTGGGGAGAATAGGAAGGGTGGGAAGAGAATAGGGGTATAGAGCCACCGCGACAAGACGCGAGCGAGAAAATCCCATATCATAACCTTCGCAAAAGACCAGAGGGGGCAAGCGAAACGAGAGAAAGAAGCAAAAAACGAAAAGACATGTCCTTTAAATCGAGATACCCACTAAAAGGAAAAGAGCCTCCCTGAACCCCCAGCTAAACCCGGATCAAAATGATCGATTGGAGGGCCGTTGAGACCGATTATGCCGTGCTGAAAGAAAAGGCAACTTCAACGTAAAAGAGAAGCCCGACATGCATCGCAGGAGCGCAAAACGGTGAACGAACCGTGCTGAAGAAAAAGAAGCGCCTCGGGGATCGCTGATGTGATGATCACGCAAACGCCGAACGCAGGCGCGCGCGCTGCCTCGCTACGCTGAGCGATGATCAGGCGCGATGCAAGGCGGATGTGATGAAAGAGAGTCATGAGGTGGTCGTAAAGAGCCATAGCCAACGGCTAGGCTCGCATGAGAAACTTTTAGGAAATATCAAGCCGCATGGCCCAAGCTGCGAATGGACAATCAGCGCGTGCCAGCTTCCAGCTGTGCGGGCGTGGGGGTGGCTGGTGTGTCGTTGCTGGTGGGAGTGCCAGCGCTACGACCGAACGGACTGCGGATGCTCGGAATGGAAGTGCGAAATTGGCTGAGCCTAGTGGTCCAACTCGCGGCTCCTGGAGACTGGAGACCGGCACTGGGCGGCGCACCGCTGCGAGGCGTATGATTGCCTCTAAGGTGTTGGTGGCTTGGCAACCCTCCCGCGAGGACGATCGTGCGGGGGCCGCGAGAGCCGCGAGGGGTGCGAGGGGTGCGAGGGGTGCGAGGTCCGATCCAGACTGAGTGAGGCGCTTGCGGGAGGGTCACTCTAAGGCCCGGCGTGCGGCGGCCCGTAGCTTCGGCAGTAGTCTCGCCCTCTAGACGAGGCTTGGGGATGTAATAATCGGCCTTACACAACGGGCAGCAAGCGCGGCGGCTAGTAAGCCACGGGTCAAGGCAGCTAGCATGGAAGGCGTGACCACACTTCAAGCCGCGAACGTCATCGTCGTCTTCAAGGGTGTCCAGACAGATGGCACAGGTGTCACCGGGCGTTTCCAGCATCTCCGGAGAGGCGGCCGACTGGATTGGGTCGTCGTCGTCGTCTTCATCATCGTCGTCCTCAACCGTCGCCTGGTGCTCCTTCGGGTGCTCATCCATGGTGCTTGCGACAGTGTTGACCTTTTCCAGTTCCACGGTTTTCTCATCGGCCTTCAATGCCGATTTTTCTTGATCGGCTTCGGATGCTGCACCCGCTGCGCCTGCCGTACCGGCTGTCTCGACAGCTGGCGATTTTAGCGGCGCAGGAGAAGAAGGCGACGACGGTTCGGCGTGAGGCTGTGAATCCTTGGGGTGCGAGTCCGTAGGGTGCGAGTGTGTGCTGTCCATAGATTGACGGTTGTCATTGGAAGGTCCGATGGCTCCCTCGACCTCCTTGACGCTCCCAGCACGGCTTGGAGGAGAACTGATGCCGCCAGCACAAGGGAGGCCGTCTTTCTCTCTGCCCGAGCGCCAGATCTTGTACTTCATTAGAGGGAATCGCTCGTTGACCTCGTCCATGGTCATCAGCTTCTTTTCCCTCCTCCGGCGGCGCGGCTGCGCATGCATGGGCGGCAGGTCGATAGGGTCGCCCTCAGCATTCTGTCTGGCCTGGCGATTGCGCGCATTGTATCGGAAGCAGTACTTGACACCAACAATGATCCTGGGAGGATGTTAGCATTCAGTGACGACGAGGCCTGAAACAAAGCCTCGGAACGCCTCGGAGTCGAGGCGCGCAAACTGTTTCGTACCATAGGTTGGTGAAGACGACGCCAAAGCCCAGAGCGACGAAGAAGAGTAGCGGCGAGTTGGTAGGACCGCCGCCGCCGCCGCCACTGCTGTGGCTGGGGGTACTGGAGGACATTTCTGGAGTGGTGCTCATGGTGGAGGATCAGCGACTGCGGCGGATAGGCCTGCTATCAAAGACGGTGAGAGGTTGCGCGAGCATGTAGCGGCAGCGACAGCAAGAGATTGACGAGCGTCCTTGCTTTAGGCCGACGTAAGGATGTTGGCGGGTAGCGAGGTCACAGGCCGAGGGCCAGAAGAGCGCCACGGTGCGGAGAGGAGTCTGGGCTGCTGAGTCGGCGGCAGTGGCGCAAAAGTCGCAAGCAATTCGGGTGAATCGCAGGCGAAACTAGCGGGCGATGACGGGGACAAAGGCCGTATCGAGAGGCGGGAGGGCGGGAGGAAGAGCGAGAGAGAAAGAAGGACGAGACGGCGGGCGGGTAACGGAAGGGAATGACGGGCGGAGGTGGAGGTCGGTCACGGTCACGGCAGGATCGACGGCGACGTGAACATCTCCGCAACGCAGGAATCAGGGAATTAATACGGGCTGTCTGAAACAAGCAAATCCCGCCGCCTACTCTGCTGCCCAATTCTTCTGATACCGCATTCCGCGCATCGCGTTACGCTCGAGCGTCCCGCCGCGCCCGAGAAAGCCTGTGCTTCTTCCCGCTTCCCAAATCCTCCCTCACTGCCACCTCCACACAATGGCTGCTCTTGGCGCCCCCGGCGCCAACCCCGTCGTCTTCTTCGACATTTCGCTTGGTGGTAGGTCCAGTCGTCGTCATTGTCATTTCAATCTCGCTTTCCCTTGCACTCGTCGTCGAAAAAGCAACAGCATGGATCATCGCATGGCGGCTAAAGGCATGCGCAAAACGTGCTGACGGCCAAATCCCCCTCAGGCGAGCCCCTCGGCCGCATAAAGATGGAATTATTTGCAGACGTCGTGCCGCGCACCGCCGAGAACTTCCGCCAATTCTGCACGGGTGAGACCAAGAACGGCCAGGGTCGTCCCCAGGGCTACAAGGGCTGCAAGTTCCACCGCGTGGTAAGGTCAACGACCGCAGTGCGACAGCCGAAATTGTAATGGCTGACAAGGCCCTGTAGATCAAAGACTTTATGATCCAGGGTGGCGATTTTCTGCACGGTGACGGCACCGGCTCGACCAGTATCTACGGCACGCGCTCCTTCGCCGACGAGAACTTCAACCTCAAGCACGATGCGCCCGGCTTGTTGAGCATGGCTGTGAGTCTGCGCTGCGCCATGGCGCTGATACACGGCGCATGTTTGAGATCTGCGGGGTTGGCTGACACATGGACAACAGAACTCAGGTCCCGACAGCAATGGCAGTCAGTTCTTCATCACCACGGTTGCGACGCCATTCCTGAACAACAAGCACGTTGTTTTTGGCCGCGTGGTCGACGGCATGGACGTAGTGCGCAAGGTTGAGAATACGCGCACGCAGCGGGAGAAGCCAGTGCAGGATGTTACCATTTCGCAATGCGGAGAGATGTGAAGAGCGAGTACGAGCATGCGTATTGGAGACAGTAGCAAGTAGGAACTGGAACTGGGCTTTGCGACCTTGTTTCTTGAGAAGCCGAGTGAGCCTGAGCCATACTCGGCCCTAAATATAGCGATCATTCTCGTAGGATGAGACGAAAGGAAACAATGGAAGAAGACATGTTCGCATAAAGACGGCTTACCTACACACCGTAGGTTAAGTGCTTGCATGTCCCGATCCCGTGCCCATGACGTTACGGAAGTACGGCCGGGCAGAGACGACCTCAAGGAAGGACCCCGCAACACGTCATCCAGTCTCACGCGTCGATCAGGAACGACAACACAGAACTTAACATCGCCCGTGTTCTGTTTCTCCCCCCAGCAAAAACAAACGCACCACCCACCCTCTGATCTCCAACAACAAATCCTCATCCGCAGACCATCTGGTAAGTCGTCTCCGCGTTCACGATCCTCACCGCCCGCATGAACCATCGTCGCTTCTGAAACCCTTGCCCCACTTAGCTACCCCGCCGCGGCCACAGCCCACCCCCCATAGCCACACTACCCATCTCTATATCAGTCCGCCGACCCCTCTCCTGTGGCGCGCCAGACTTTCCTCATCTTGAATTTTGTTCCTGACATCGCGCACCGTCCAGATTCGAACAATGTCCTCCAACGAATACTACAACTCGAGCGGAACTCCGTACGCCAACGCGCCGGGCTACGGTGAGCCGCACCACGAATTCCACGGCGCGGCCGAGGAAGCCGCGGCCCACGCCGAGGGCAGCGGTGACTCGAGCTTGTTCAGCAACGTGCTGGGCATGCTGTCGGGCAAGAAGCAGGAACTTGCCAACGAGCAGGTCAATGAGGAACACGCCGTGGAGCAGCACAAGAGCTTCTACGGTGGCGGCCACGAGAGTAGCGCCCCGCAGGCCACCTCGGACAACATGGGCGCCGCGGCAGCCATGCAGGCGCTCCAGATGTTCCTGAACTCCAAGAGCGGAGGAGGCTCCAGCAGCGGTGGTGGCCAAGGCCAGTTCATTGCTATGGCCATGGCACAGGCAAGCAAGCTGTTCGACCAGCAGAGTGCTCAGGGCAACACGGTACGTCTTATCACAAGCTTTGGTGGAGACACTGCTAATGCCGTTTCTCGTAGCATGAGGGCGCCAGCAAGGAGAGCGCTGTTCAGCAAGCTGCACAGATGGCCATCAAGATGTACATGAAGTCGGAGATGAGTGGTGGCTCGTCCGGCGGCAACAGCAGCGGCGGTGGCCTGATGGGTCTGGCCAGCAAGTTTTTGAAATAAGGGTTCTTCTCGATGCGCCGGCAGGCCGGCTACTTGATCACTCTCGGCGCTCATTGCTTGATGTTCTGAGAAGGTCGGCAATGCTGACATGACATGGGATATGAGTACGTAGTCAGCAAATTGATGATGATAACGGTCTCATTGTTTGAGCAGCTGCACGCGTGTACATGAGCCGTGACAACGCAAGCACCAAGTGAATGCTTCATCTGTGAAGAAAGAAAGATAAGATAGAAGTACCTAAGGTATTTCATAAACCTATCAATGGCCGCACCGGCTGATTGTCGGGCCGCGATGCGCATCGGCCATGGATTGCCCGTCCGTCTATCCTGACGCTCCACGCTCCAACCACCGACGCTGCACACCGTGATCGCCGCTGCACCCCGCGGCCGCCCAAAATGGCGTCCTCAGTGGACATGAAGCTGCTAAAGCAGACCAAGTTTCCGCCCGAGTTCAATCAGAAAGTCGACATCAAAAAGGTCAATGTCGAGGTCATGAAGAAGTGCGTCACTTCTCCGGAGCTTGTCCTGAGCTTGCCCATGCTAACATTGCTTTAGGTGGATAGCTAGCAAGCTTCAGGAAATCCTCGGAGATGACGACATTGTCATTGAGCTGTGCTACAACCTGCTGGAAGGAGATCGCTTCGTACGGTTGCCCCCCTCCTGTTCCATTCGACATCCGCTAACGCAATCTTTCACAGCCCGACATCAAGAAGCTCCAGATCCAGCTAACTGGTTTCCTCGACAAGTCTGCCCCGTCATTCTGCAAAGAGCTGTGGAACCTATGCCTAAGCGCCCAGTCAAGCCCTCAGGGAGTGCCGAAAGAGCTACTCGAAGCCAAGAAGGCGGAGTTGAAGCAGGAAGCGGTGAGTGGTTGCTGCCACGCATAAAAAAGACACGTCTAACGTTTGCCCAACGCAGATTGAAGCTGAGAAGGCCGCCGAAGAAGCCCGCAAGCGGCGCGATCAGGACCGTACGCGTGAGAGAGACATTGATACTATCCGTCAACGGGAGCGGGGAGAGCGCGGCGAGCGGAGTGAACGCGGTCGCGGAAGAGGCCGAGGTGGCCGTGGAGGCTTCGACCGTCGTCCACCGCGTGGTGGTTCTCGTTCACCGCCTCCCTACCGTCGGGGCTCTGACGACTACCGTGGTCCTCCTAGGCGTGAGAGAGACTCGTACGTTCCTGGCGGAAGAAGACGCGACGACAGGCGCAGGCCCCGATCGCCGTCGCCTCGCCGCACGGTCTCGCGCAGCCGTTCCCGCTCTGCGGAACCGCCTCGCCGTCGCCGCGGATCCTACGCTCGCTCCGCGTCACGCTCAGTCACACCTCCTCGTCGCAGCTACAAGCGGCGCTACACCGACGACCGATCGCGCTCTCGCAGCCCGGCGTACAGAAAGAGACGGGACCGCAAGAGTCCTGCTCGTGGTGACGATCGCGCTCGATCCTCCGTATCGCCTGACAGATCTCGCTCACGATCACCTAGAAGACGACGTGACAGGGAGCAGTCACGCTCATCCGGCGCATCTTCCAGTCGCAGTCGCTCTCCACCCCGCCGCACCCGTCGACGCAACTCGCCCTCGCGCTCGAGGTCTCCTGCCCGCTCGCCGAGCCCCCGCCGTGGCAATCGCAAAGACAAAAGATCTCCTTCCATCTCCGACAACGAGGACAGAGATGCACGCGCTGATGTTCGCAAGGACCGCCACCGAGATGAACGCCGTCGCAGGCGTAGCTACAGCAGAAGCCGCAGCCCGCGCAGATACACCAAGAGACGTCCGTCGGTCGACAGGTACGAGCCTCGCAAGAAACGCAGGAACACGTCGTCAGTCGAGCCCAGCGCGTCGCCGGAGAGACGACGCCGGCCGTCGGTGGCTGCTTCGGACACATCGATGCAGGATGCTGCTGCAGCCCCTGCCGCTCCTGCCGCTGCCGATGCGGCTGCTGCTCCTCCGCATCGTCGCCGCAGCAGCGAGCCGCGCGAAGACGACGATGTCAAGGCATCGGAAGAAGAGGTTGGTCAATGACTTGGACAATGATTCCCCAGTTCCTCTGCTTCTTCTTCCTCTTCTTCTGCTTTCTTCTCTCCCACATATATGCGCCGGCGGCACTGGTGGTGCATGCCGTGCTCGGGCGGAGGTATTGCTACTGCTGCTGCTGTTGCTGCTGCTTAAGTTAAAATGCAATCATCAACCTTGTGCCTGACTGCCCACCTACCTACCTTTTTGCTTGGCCATGTGACGTTTTTTCCATTTCGTCATGCCTCCTCCGAGACCGTTTTTTCGTGTCTATGACCGCACTGATTTTACACGTTTGCTTAGGGACCCAAAGGAGGGATGGGGTTTAGGATCAGGGGCGCGGCGAGGGGGAAGGGTGGTGCGGCGGGCTGGGGCTGAGAGTAGGGCATGCTTGCTTGTTGATATTGTTGTGTGGTGGTGGTGGTATGGCAGAAGGCAAGGTTAGTGGACTGCACTGGCTAGGTCTGGCTGGGTATGGCATACGGCGTGCGATGGTCAGTGGTCCGTGGTCGGTCAGTGGTCGTTCGTGTGCATGTGTGTATGTATGTACAATACAGTGCAGTCACTTGGCGAATAGATATGATAGCTATGATGATGACGATGATGCTACCTAAATAGTTACGGCGTGCATGCATGCAAGATACCTAGGTATTTGATATTCCAAGCCCCTACCGTGTCGTTTTTCCAATAACAGTGCGGGCACGCCTGCGTATGTACCTATCTATGTACTTCCTCTGCGTTTGCGTGGTTCGCGTGGGGGAGACAGTACCAACAGTGGGTTTGGCTCGATAATTATGTAGGTAGGAGGTGATTTTGTCGCGGACATTTTTATTTTATTTTTATTTTTATTTTTATTTTTATTTTTATTTTTTCTTTTTAAACAACGGTTTTAAACAACGGTTTACAGCTCTGGACATGGCATTGGAATAGATGGTGGGTGGTGGGTGATAACCACAGCCGAGGCCATATTAAAAAATATATATATATATATCAACGTTAACTCCACTGTGCAATAAACAGGCCTTCTGGCTATGTGTATGTATGTAAAGCTGTGTGCTGCTGCTGCTACTGCTGCTGCTGCTGCACGCAAATCGGGTCGAGGGGCCTCGACGATGGGACGGACGTTGCTAGGTACTTGGCGTTGCCACTGCTTGGATTTACATGTACATAGGTGGTAAGGGAGAAGTTGAGATTTCGGTATTTGTGCAAACTACATAAGGGATGTGTGTGCTATGTAACCATCAACCTGAAAAGCGCAGCGAAGAAACTTGACTTGATCGTGGAGGTGAACGGGTATTATTAGGTATAGTGGAAGGCCAGCTTGTGTTTGTGGTGGATGTTCCCAGACGTGACTGCTGTGGTCAAGCGGACGGGGTTGTGAGAGTATCCCCATGCTGTCGAGCAATAGCCTAGTGCAGTTGTGAGTCCGGTGGTTCTTGAGGGTTTCTGCATGGCTTGTTGGTGTAAAGTGAACGGTTTAGGGAAAGAGATGAGCATGAGCATGGCTTCCTGGAGACCTGCGGTGAAGTGAAGCAGAATGAACATGGCGTGCAAGAGCATAGCAAAGTTGTGAGTCGGCTGTTAATCAAAACTCCCCGGATAACAAGCTGTCAATCGACGAGAAAGCAAGTGAACCATTGTGGCTCCGCAGAAGTGTACCAATTGATAACCCAGCATGCTATCAATAGCTGTGCTGGCAAAAACGCCATGGAAACCTTTCGAACACCTTGGTATGTTCTGGCAAGTGCCAGATACAATGTGATATACGAGGCATATCCACTGATCCGCTCAAGAAGTTGCCTTCATCGTACCGCAAGCCGAGCATGTCCACCAGCTGTGCTCCATAAATGCGCCGCACCTGGAGCAGGTCCAGCCTAACGACCTCACAGCTGGCCTGGCAGCCGGCTTGGGCGGCGGAGGCGGTGCTGAACCCCGATTGGGATGCTGCGGGGCGGGGCGTGGTGTCGCCCGTGGTGCGGGTGGGGATGGCCGTTCAATTCCACAGGCATCGCAGCAGAGATGCTGCGTCTCGTTCACCAGCGTGCAGATCTCGCATGTCCAGTGCCCGGTGTCTGGCAGTGCTGGTTCCGGTGAGCTCCGGGTCAGGTCAATCAACTCTGTGCCGGCTTGATTGGAAGGAGTAGTGGATGATCGTTGGGCGACCAGTCGAGATACGGGTTTGCCTGGCCGAGGCGTCGAAGTAGGTCTTGATTGGCTGCCCTGGGCTACCGGTATATGGCTTGCTGGAGCAGTAGATGAGCGTGATGGCTTCTTAGGTCTCGGTGGTTGCGGTGGTGGTTGGGCCTCTAAGCCTCGTTCAGGCGACCAGGTCAGACCCTCCGATTGCATTGCCCCCAGTTCCCTCATTTCCTTCTCCTCGGCCTCTTTCTCGTCTTCCATCAACGCGATCGCAATTGCCAGCTGATCGGCATCGTCCATCTCCGCCTTAGTCCTAAAGCCCAGGCGCCTTGCTTCCTCGGCCATGCGTTCCGCGCCACGGGTCCCCGAGGCGCAGCCTTTAGTGATCTTGTTCCTATTCTCGGCTGCAGCTGCAATCACCTGGCGGATGTCGGCGTCGGGTCGGGCAGCCGCTCCGCCGAGTCGCTGGCCTGACCCGGCCTGGAGAGTGCGGCGCTTCTCGGCGGCTACGCGGGCTTGTCGGCGCGCTTCCTGGAGTGGGACGCGTTTACCACCCAGCTGGTGGCCTTCCGAGAGGAAGCCTTCGCCGCTGTATCCCTGTGCTTTGAGTGCGTGGTATTCTGAACGAAGTTCGTCCCAGAGAGCGTTAAATCGGACATCGTGGTCTCCCCAAATGACGTGTGAGAGCCTGTTTGGTAGGTTTAGCATAAGCCAGCATTGCGTGAACCACTTTATGAGAAACGTAGCCAACTTTTCGTTCTGATAGTAGCTAGTAGTAATCGTACAGCAAGCTCACTTACTCATGTAGTAAGGTGTCTATGATCATGTCGTCATGAACAAACTGCTTTGGATCGTGGGTATGTCTGAGGCGCACGCATATCCTCTGGGTGTGGTTGATGTTCAGGCCTAGAAGTGCAGCGTCATTTGGCAAGAACTCGCAAAGAGTATGGACCCTCCAGTTCCTCTTCCTCATGATGGGTTTGACGAGCGATGCTATCTTCCTCAATATTTCGAGCGCCTCCTTTTCTTTCGGCAGGCCTCTGATTTGCTCGTACTCTGTGAACAGTGGATCGATCTCCCTCATGATGGGCAGCTTGAAGAGAAGTTTTTTTTTTTTTTTTTTGGCCTCGACGGTTGTTGACTTCAAAAGGACAGGCAGTGCAGATGTTTGAGCGAAGGTGTTGCAGTTTCTACTACGTACGTGGTGGAAGTTTTCAAGCTTGTCCACGTCAGCAACTTGGCAAGGGTTTGCCACGCATAATGAATCAGGATCAGGCCGAATTAAAACTTGAGTGCCTTGATGCAGATGTGGTTGTCTGCGATTCCCGAATGATCGACCGCGCAAGACGACGGTCCATATATCTGCGCACGTGGCGATAAGTGATAAGGATAGCTAGCGCGAGAGCGTTGAAGCTTGGAAGGACCGATGTCATCGGTGGAAGGGTCCCGAATCGCGCGTCACAGAACCTCTCTCTCTCCGCGATACCCCTCACGACTTCACCAGTACGATAGGTAGACCTCTCCGCCTATTGTATTCGGCCTCAAAATGACGAGCGACGATCAGCACTTCCTGGATGTCGTGAGACTGCCTTCCCCGCCTCCACCCGTGCATGAGTTTGTACTGACGGCCGCCTTAGCTTGCAGGCATCTCCAACGATATCAAAAAATTCTCTGCAGACGTTGCCGACGCCACCGACAGGCACTTTGAGTCTGTAGCAGGTTCCATCAAAGAGTCTCTAGCTACGACCTCATGGCTGCCACGATCCATAAAACCGCCTCCTCCGCCGCGAGCACTCGCGAAACCGCCGATGGGTTACCTCGAACGTGCCCAGGACTGGGTGTCGCGTAATCGTGCCGTCACTGCCGCCATTATTGCGTTCCTTGGAACGGGGACGTTCCTCATTTACAATCAAAAGAAGGAATACATGCGGAAGCGTCGGGCAAGGCGCGCCAGCAATGGCGCGCGGAGAGAGGTGATCGGTACGGATGCAGTGTGCCGAGAGTGAGAAAAAGGGCTGACAGAAATAGTCATCGCTGGACCACCGAGCTCGCCGATCACCAAATCCCTATCCCTGGACCTGGAACGCCGCGGGTTCATTGTATATGTGGTGGTCAACACGCCGGAAGAAGAGCAGATTGTCCAGAGCGAGTCAAGGGTTGACATCCGGCCCCTTCTCCTGGACATCGCTGATGTAAGGTCGAGCTGCCGCACAGTGCGTATCAGCGTGCTAATCACGTGTAGTCGTTTAATGCACAACAAGCTATGGAACGCTTTCACAAACTCCTTTTGAGCCCTCACCAAGCGTTCGCAGGAGCTTCGGCGCATAACCTCAACTTTACCGGCTTGGTGCTAGTGCCCGACCTCATCTACCCTTCGGGACCGGTGGAGACTATTCCTCCTGAGTACTGGTCAGACGCGCTAAACGCCAAAGTGCTCAATACAATTGCGACGACGCAGGCGTTTCTGCCCACGATCTGCGAGTTCAAATCGCGCATCCTGCTCCTGACGCCGAGCATAGTGTCGGCGCTCAGGCCGCCGTTCCACGGCGTCGAGAGTGCGGTGGTGGGGGCGCTGGAGGGATTCACATCGTCCCTAAAGGGGGAGCTCAGCACGATCGGTATCGACGTGTGCCACATCAAGCTCGGGACGTTTGACTGCAGCGGCGTGGGAAACAAGCAATATCTGCAGAGCTTGCGGGATCGGCGGACAGACGAATGGCCGGCGGCGGCGCGAGCGCTGTATGCGGAGAACTATGTTACGCAGGCGCGCATCGCGGGCAGCAGAGGGCTCTTTGCGGACAACGGCAGCACGGCCAAGGGCAGCTCCCTGCGCGAGCTGCACAACGCGGTCTTTGACGCACTGACACGGCGGCAGGCGCAGAAGGTGTGGCGGGTTGGCAGGGGCAGCGTGGCGTACGACATAGTGGGGAGTTGGGTGCCGGCGGGCATGGTTCGGTGGATGCTGGGCATCCGAGCGGGCGGGCGCGTGACGGCGGCGGGAGCGGAGCCGCAGCTAGGAGATAGCGTGCAGTGGGAAAAGGTCCAAGGTTGACGCGGGCAGCACTTGGTGGCCTGTAATTTCGGGAGGGAGGTGCGGGCTGGCGCGCTCCGCTCTCTTGGCGTGTAATTCAGCATAGCTGCAGCTATTTCCAGCACCCGCTCATCTCGGCTTGCCCCTACCGATGGGGTTCGTAAGGCTGTAGAGGGAGTGTGTGGGAAGGACAGGGCATCCAGGCCCCAGCCTCATCAAGCCAATCCTGAATCCAGCTGCACCCCAGGCCCTGCCCCTGCAGAGTCAGTCACACGCCCCGAAACCTCGGACGCTTCCCACTTCCCACGCGACGCGTGCCAAGCCCCATCTCTCCCCTTTTGCCCTCGGCCATCTCGTGTTCCCATAACTCTCTCTTGCCCACTCGATCCCACCGCTGCCGTCGTCCATGGGCTAGACGCGCCAAAAAAGTCGCCTGCACCGTTGCCTCCCAACTCTTCGTCGCTCCTTGCAACCCCAGCGACGCGTGCATCCCTGAAACTCCCGCCCCGTCGTCCGTCTCAAACCACGCAATCCTATCGCCACCACCCGCCCACCTATGCCATTCGCTCGATCGTCCCTTACCGTACCGGAGCCCGCACCCACGTAGAGCACATCAGAGTTGTGGGCCCTTCTCCACACTGCATGTCCATTGCTCTTCATCCCGCACCCTCGACCTCACCCCCGACTCTGCCGGTGCTGCACAAGAAGAAATAACACATCCCCTCCACCGGACATCTGACCCCCCAGCCAACATGGTCCAAAATAAGCCCGGAAACCTGGACCTGCGTCCTGGCTCGCGCGGCTCGCCCTCGCGCCCTCCCCATGGCTTCCTCAATGACCTCCCTTCCCCTCGCACGGGCGAAATCCCGCCCGCCCTCTCACCTCTAGACGCGTTTGCCATGCAGTCGAGGCTGCTCGCTAAGAGATTCGAGCAGAAAGAGGACGGAAGGCGCCTTAGCAGACTGCCACCCCGCACAATTGAAAACGAGTTCGGAAAGCGCAGGCCTCCTTACTACAGGTCGCAATCCGCCGACAGCGACGAGACCGATGGTCAGTCGCCGGAAAGAGAGGAAGAGCATGCCAACCAGGTCAACCCTCAGGGCCAGCGTCCCATGTCGCATCACCCGACCATTGAGTCCGACGACTGGACCGCATCCGGGCACTACGAGAACACGCTATCACCATTGGGCGAGGAACCAACACCTCCCCAAGAGCAGCCAATCCAGCCAGCCCAGGACTACTTTACCATCCCGCGGGCCCACTCCCCAGAGCAGATTGAGACGAGAGTGGAGGAAGCGACGCCAAACACGCCTGGCTCCAAGACCCCTCAACAGTCGCAGGTACCCACCAGTGCACAACATACGCCCGTCAAGGGTTTGATGCCGCCGAGGTCCCCAGCCCAGTCCAAGTCGCCAAGAGCTTCGCCGAGCATTCGTTCTGTGCAATGCGACAGCTCCGACGATGCCGAGAATGCATCCATGGGCGGTTCATTCGATTCCTTGCCCTACAGGCAGATTTCCAGTTCGAATACAGAATATTCGAGGTCCCACTCGCCGTCCTCTCCGGCTCGCCCTGTCTTCCCGCGATCTCCGTCGGTGGCGTCTGACCGCTCTGCTGGTGGCACCCTTATGCCGAGACCGGCTTACAACTTCTCTAGGCCGATGGGTGGCAGACCGTCGCTCGACGCGAGGGATCGCGCGCCGTCCCGCACGGCTTCCAGGGACAGGGCGCCCTCGAGACAGGGTTCTGGTGACAGCCGGTACATTGCGTACAACGAATCCGTGCACACCCCTGTGAGCATCACGAGCGAGGATTATATGGCGGCGCATGACCCCAACAATGCTGCTACAGCTCCTTCATACATATACACAAAGTACGATTTGCCTCGCGGCAGAACCCTGCAGCGGGATTCGGTTGGCGCAGCCACTTTCATCAGCCAGCAGTTCCATTGGGATGGCAGCAGGGCTGGGTCTAGCGCCTCGGAACGCCCTCCGTCGCCCCCGTCGCCTCCCAAGACGGCTAATTCCGACAACGCAGGATCGAGGTCCATGGACGTCCCGCGCAGTGACGCTCCTTCGGTCGCGTCCAGCGATGCCACGATTAGGGCTCAAATGTCACGGCCTACGTCGTCGGGTGCTTCAAGTGGCACCGCTGTTACACGCATTGCCGACATGACGGCTCAGCAGCACCTGGACAAGGGCGTCGAGTTCCACGAAAAGGGAGAGGTCCAAAAGTCGACCTACCACCTTCGTCTGGCTGCCAGGGCCGGTCTGCCAACTGCCATGTTGCTGTACGCGCTTGCCTGTCGTCACGGATGGGGCATGCGACCAAACCAAGCCGAAGGTGTCCAATGGCTGCGCAAAGCCGTCGATTCCGCTCAGCTCGAAGTTGCCGACGACGAGGACCTTGTCACCAAGGGCAAGGCCGGCCCGGATGTCACGCAACGCAAGACGCACAAGGCACAGTTCGCTCTCAGCGTGTACGAGCTCGGTGTTTCGTACATGAACGGATGGGGCATTCAACAAGATCGCAGTCTCGCCCTGCGCTGCTTTGAGATTGCTGGCAACTGGGGTGACGGCGATGCGCTGGCCGAGGCTGGCTTCTGCTGGGCCCAGGGTGTCGGCTGCAAGAAGGATCTCAAGAAGGCAGCGAAGTTTTACCGCTCGGCCGAGGCGAAGGGTATCAGCATGGCAGGCAATAGCTGGTGAGTGGAGGAGCGGATATTTCCGATATTACGAAGGATCATTTGCTGACGTTGTCGACTACAGGATCTACAAGGACAAGTACATGGACAAGGAAAGCGACGGCGAGAACTCCCGCGGTCGTTCGGCATCAAAAGACGGAAGAAAGGGTCGCGACAAGTCGCGCACTCGTACCATCTTCAGCCGGAAGAAGTCTGTGGCGGCGTAGTACACTACGCTCTGATCCTTTTCCGCTTTCTTGTCATGCATGATTCAGTGTCATTTTGGGGGGTGTTTTTGAGGAGCCTTATAGCGGTATATCCGGTGCTTAGGCTGTCACCACGGTCACATGGGTTTTGCGGGGCGTTGCCTGCGCCGGTTTCACGGTAGCAGCTCAGATTGGCTCTTCGCGTGCTTTTTTGTGGCTTTTTCGCTTGTTGTCGTTCCTCCCCTTTTGCTGTTTTTCGTGTTGTTTTTCCCTGCGCTGTCGCTCGTTGCCCACACCAACAACAAACTTGCACCCTGCATATCCTGCACCAAACCAATTTCCCTTTCTTACTCTTTCCTTAACTGTTCTTCTGTTGATACCTTGGCACTTTTTTCTGCCGTTTCTTGTTTCTTCTTTTTTTCTCCTTTTGTTCTTTTTTTTTTTTTTTTTTTTTTTTTTTTTTTTTTTTTTTT
>NW_022983530.1:628719-690076 GCF_010093885.1 Aplosporella prunicola CBS 121167 | reverse complement strand
TTTTTTCTTTTTTCCTTTATTTGCTTTTATTTTGTTGCTCGGTTCACGCCACTGCTTCTTACCTACTTTCCGTGGCGCTGCGCAGCATTGCAGGGCGCTGGCGGCTTGTAATGTCTTTTGTCCACCCCCACCATTCAGCAGATGCACACGCGGTGTGGGACTGTCACCGAGATTTTTGAGAGGGAGGGCCCGAAGTCGGAAGGGGGGGCAAAAATCAAAGGACGAGCCCGCCGCTCACAGATATATATATTTTCTTCTTCACTTGTGAGTCGGCTGGGTTGGAGACGAGAGAGAGAAGAGAAGAGAAGAGAAAACACAAGGAATGAATATCATCCGTCATGTCACTCTCATCTGAAAACCCGAAACCAAAACCAAAAA
The DNA here is from genome assembly GCF_010093885.1 of Aplosporella prunicola CBS 121167. Classification (NCBI taxonomy): domain Eukaryota; kingdom Fungi; phylum Ascomycota; class Dothideomycetes; order Botryosphaeriales; family Aplosporellaceae; genus Aplosporella; species Aplosporella prunicola. The sequence continues at coordinate 689,698 of NW_022983530.1, read as the reverse complement.
AGAAACACCAAACGCGATTCGCAACGCCCGCACTTGTGCATTCTGCACTTGCTGTCGCCTGTTCTTGCTCCTCTTGTTCTCTCCGTTCCTCAGAACCTCGCACACGCTCCTCCCCTTCCCGCATGCGTTTCTCTCCCGTCATCCTTTCCCCTCTCTTTTCTCCTGGCTATCTCGTCTCAATTTCCTCATTTCCTCGTTTCGTTTAGCCCTCATACCTGCCCTATCCGGCCTCGTTCCCCCATACCCCAACTTCTCCGGCTGTGGTGGTGAGGGGCGGGGGAAGGGGCTGGGCACGGCACGGCTTGCTACGGGAACACGGGTGCACGCTTGTGTTGTATTTGAAAATTTTTTGCTGTTTATTTGTTTGTTGTTGTTGTTGTGTCTCGTTTCCGTTCTTTCTTGCTTGGCTTTGCTTCCTTGCCGTCGTGTACGTGTATCTGTATGTCCTGTTTGATTGGAATAGGAGAGAGTATACGCGCGTATGTGCGTGCAGAGGAAGGAGGATGGGAGGCCGTATGTCTTGCTGCTCGGGATTTTGTTTGAGCTTGAGCTTGAGCTTGAGCTTGAGCTTGAGTTTTTTTTTTTTTTTTTTTTTTTTTTTTTGATCACGAGCGGTGCGTGATGCTAATTCTGTTTCTCTTTAGCTTGCTGTCGCAGGTACGGTGGCGGTTGCTGTTTGTGTGGAATTTTTGTGATGGTGGTTGTGGTCACGCTAATGCTACATACTGTTGCTACTGCCGCTGTTGGTGCTTTTGTATGTGTATGTGTACTTATGTATGTGATGGTATTGATGGCGGTGCTGCTGTCGTTGTTAGTGTTGGTGTTGATTGTTATAATAGCTGCTGGCTAGATGTTGTCCTGAGAGATAGCTCGTCCCTAGGTATTAAATACTTAAGTACTATACTATACCTAGCCTAGGTACCCGTCCGCTCTACGGCTTGTTTCGTTATATTGTGTTGTATTATCATAATTGACTGGGCCGGCCGCCGGTCTCACTATGGTGTTTGTTTAGCTGCTGTTTTAGCTGCTGCCGCTGATATACTTAGTGATGTTGAAGCGGTGATGGCGTTGAAGAAGATGGCTTCTGGTTTTGGTGGTTGTTGGTTGTTGCTACCTTGGGCAACTGTGTGTCTGTGTGTCTGTCTGTTACTGAAAAGGGAAGGGAGGGAGAGAGGGGTGAAGGAAGGAAGGAGCAGGCGATGTGCCGTGTAGGTAGGTAGAGATGGGCGCGGTAAGGTAAATAAATACTTATCTGTCTGGGTGGATACGACCATGGTTCCAGATAGAGGGTGTTGACGTTCTTGTTCTTGTGATAAGGCTGAGGTAATGTTCAAGGTTGTTGGTGTCCGCTTGAGTAGGCTTTGGGTATGCTGGGTGTTGCTGCGTATGAAGTCAGTCGTACCTCTGGGAGCCGGGTAGATCTTGCGCTTGGTCTAGTTTATTGTACTTATCTATTTTATACAGGATAACTTCTGATTTCTTCCCGGTTTATTCATTGTTCATTGTTCATCGTGTGTGGATTGTGGTGAAGTCCGTATGAATCCACATCGCCCACACCACTCTGGCACCCACTCACTTCCCTTATGGAGGCGGGACGGGTCAGCCAGGCAAGTCGCTGCGCGCTCTCTCCCTCCCTCACTCACTGCCCGTCGAGCCGCCCTCGACATCCGCTTGCGGCGTACACTGTCGCACTGCAGTGCACACAGCAAGCAGGTGCGCGCCGTACTGCTCGCGTCTTGCATTGAAGGAGGCCATGACATCGGTAGATGATACTCGTGGGTACCTAGACAAGCCAGCAGTCAGTCAGCCAGTCACTCACTCACTCACTCAAACGCACCCACTCCCCCTCCCACCACCATCACGACCAAGCAAAAACCCGCGTCAACGACGCAAACACAAAATCCACACCTACCCAGTAACAGTAACCCATCAAGTATGTACCTAGCAACACGCGCACCCGCCGCAGCCCCCGATGTCGGTGCTGACGCTGCCGCGCGCCGACGTCGTCAGTCCATGCATGCATGTCAGTGTCACTCGGAACCCGCGCGCGCCACAGCGCGCCGTGGCGCCTGCACCTGTGTCCGGAAGCAGCAGGTCTGGCGGGCGCCACGGCAAGCAGCTTACGCGCGGGCAGGGGTCTGGCCTGCTTGCTTGCTTGTATGCATGTAAGCATGTAAGGTACCTAGGTACAGCTAACCCGTACATACACACATATGTAAGTGTACGGATTAGCTTGCTCTTGCATGTTGGGCTTTACTTGCTTTGCTGGGGGCGGGGGGTTATGTATGTAAGTGAGTGGGTGGCAGGCATGTGCAAAGTAAATTCTTCACCGCCGCTTTTGCTTTTTTATTTCGTTGCCTCCCTGCTTCTGCGTTTCTTGTTCTTTTCCTTTTTTTTCTTCCGATGAAGGAGGGGGAGGGGCCGGTCGCAACGCAACGCGACGGGGTTGCCTCCGCTGGCGTGGTACGGGGGATGCAGGGTTGCATATCTTATGTATGTATGTATGTATGTATGTATGTATGTGTGCGCGCGCGCGTAAAAATGGGTGCGTGGTGAGTGAGTGAGTGAGTGAGTGAGTGAGAGTGATGGTGGATAGGTATGTAGGTAGTGGATGGAGGAGAGACAGCCCGCCAGCCCGCCTCGCACAACACCACACACGCAACACGCCCTCGCAGCGCAAGTACCCGGCACAGCACGCGCGGGCAGCGCACTCAGCCACTCGGGCAGCTTCGCCGGCAGGCAGGCAGGCAAGCAGGCACCCGACAAAAACAACAACGACAACGGCAACGATTTGCGGCTGAAGGAAGGAAGCTGCAGGACGGCGAGCCAGCCAGCCAGCTAAGCCCCTTCGCTTCGCTTCGCGGCCTTCTGCCCCTTCCCCCTTCCCCTTTGCCTACCTACCTAGGTCCTGTACCCATGGACGCTAGGTACGCTGCCTTTCTGCTCGGTTGCAGCCATGGGCGACGGGGCCAGGAAGGCAAGAAGGGGGAGGCGGTGCAGCCGGCCGGGGGCAGCAGCTCGGCAGACAGGCAGGCACGCTACAATACACGCAAGCTGCAGGGAACAGGGGAGTTGTGTTGGTCGCGAGCGAGCGGGCGTGCCTTTTGTCAATATACAATATACGGGGAATGAGGTCAACGGATGAGTTGAATGAATTGAATGAACGGCTGCTGCCGTCGCCCCCTTCTCTTCCTCTTCCGTTTCGTTATTTTGGTCTGGTCTCGACACGGCTCGTCGGCACGGCACGACACGGCTGGCACGGCTGGATACGGGCTACGTACGGGCTTGCGACGGCGCGGAAGGGAGATGAGATGAGATGAGATGGAATGAGGCGCGCGTGCGTGAGTGAGCGTGTGTGTGTGCTGTGTGTGTGTAAGCAGTAGCAGTACTCTGTCCGTACATACCTGGTGGATAACTAGGAGCAAAACATATACGTGTAAACATTATCATTACATTCGCAGGAGGTGTGTACGGGGTGCGGAGTCCTCCGTATATACAAACACAGGTAGGTACATCCAAGCATAGTCCGTCCGCGCGCGCTGATTGGTGCATGACTCCCCCAGCCCCCAACTCCGCCGCATAGTTAGAGGCTAGGTAGATAGGTACCTACCTAGGTAGGTACAACAGCAGCAGCGAGTTCAATCGCACGCTTCCTCCCACACACGCACGCACTCACGCACACACACAGCACGGGGTAAGCACGCACTACCAAGCCACCAGCCAAGCCCGCACGCCCGCTATTGTACATAATCCGTACCTACCTACCACGAGGCGGTCGGGAAGCCGCTCCCGGCACGAGCGAGTGGGGCGCGGCTCTGCGGCAGTGGCGACGCGAGACGCGCTGATAGGGCGTGCTTGGGGCGCGTGCGGGCGTTTCAAGGCGCGCCGTCTGCGTCCGTCCCCCGGCAGACGGGCGGGCGGGCGGGCGCAGGGCGCAGGGCGCAGCGGAATTGGATGAAGAAAGGCAAGACTCACCGGAAGAGTCAGGGCAGTCAGTTGGTCGTCGGGACTGGCGGAGGCGGAGGACCCCTACCTCCCAGGCACCCAGGCACGCCAGGCTGCAATCAATATACATACAATACGGATTACACACCTAACCCCGTGCGAGGAAGCGCGTGCGATTGGCTGCCCGTCTGTTCCGCGCGACTCGACATGGCATGGCACGGCACGGCACGGCATGGCGCGCCGTGTGCTGAAGAAGAAGAAGAAGAAGAAGAAGAAGAAGAAGAAGAAGAAGAAGAAGAGAGAACTGCGCAGGGGGTAGACGGATGAGTGGACGGACGGACGCGATTCCAGACAGCAGCGACAGGCATGGCCTGAGGTGATGATCCACGGCCACCACGAGGTCGAGGCACCGCCATACCCGGGTAGTTATGCAGTAGGTAGGGACCCAGGGACTCAGGGAGTAGGGAGTAGTGAGCCGCCCGTGCCGCAGCCGCAGCCGCAGCCGCGCAGGAGCCCGTACCTCGAGCGCGCGGGCCGCAGCACGAGGTGTGATGTGTGTGATGGAAATGGGTGATGAGCCGCGAGCAATGGCGATGGCGATGGCGATGGCGATGGCGACGGCGACGGCGACGCTGCTGCTGCTGCTGCTGCACGCCATCGTAACTATTCGCGTCGCCATGCATGCCAGCATCCGCGCATCCATGTCCAATGTGTTATTATTATCGTCAGGTCATGTGTGCCGCCCTGCACGCGTCCCGACGCGGGCCGCCCTTGCTTCCCCTCCATCCCGACCGACATGGCTAGGACGAGGTATTGTAGTTACCAGGAGGTGAGGTGACGAAGCAGCGGTAGCAGCAGCAAGCCGTCTTCCAGCCCTCCCGGAACGCTCTCCCGGCTGCGTACCAGCTAGCTTGCGGCTGTCGTCGTCGTTCCATGTACGTACGAGTACACTTGTCCCTACCTACCTAGGTGCCAACGACGCACCACGTAAAGAATACGACCTACGAATATTGGCTGCCCTCCCGTCGCCCGTCGCTCGTCTCCGACACCCAGTGGCGACGATAACTCACGACATTCCTCTACGGCGTCGCCGACGGGGTGGCGGCGGCGGCAAGCAAGCAAGCAGTGAAACTTGATCGATCGCGCGAGCGGTTCCTGCGTGCGCGTAACCAGCAGCACCACCACCTACGTGTACAACAACAGCAAGCAGGACACGGCTGTGATGACCAAGACTCCTCCTCCGTGGCGGCGGCGGCAGCGGCAGCGGCGAAAAGGAACGCCCGGCTCGGCGTCGTCAAGTGTGACTTGGGGTGGTATGTACTGGTGGTGTGCCAGGCCGTTAGGACGCAATCATTGGATTTTGGGACCTTCACTTCCTAGTAATACCGGCTCGGTCCGTTGCAGGGCGGCAGTTGCGGCGTGCGCGACCAAAATGCCGAGGAAAACCGGGGCGCGGTGCTCGGCTCCCGCTGTCGAATTTAATTCTACGCGAGCGGGCCGCGCCCACCACACCACCATCAATCAATCAAGCTGCTGCTGTTCATTGCGCTTTCTTTCTGTCCCTGTTGTTGTTGTTGTTGTTGTTGTTGTTGTTGTTGCTGCGAAACATGCACCCCCTGTCGGTCGTGCTCGTAATCGTGTTACACGGCCTCGTGGATCGCCGTGTACCTTGCGGGTGAGGCTGCGCGCCGGCGAGCCCGCGATCGCCTTTTCCCGCCACATCTGCTGTGGAGACGGCGCGTGCGTGCGAGCACACAAGAAGTTGGAGCGTCGCCTCTGATTGGCTCCGTGGTGTAGATGCTAGTGTCGGGGCCTCCGGCCGCGTTTTTGCTGTCCGTCCAGCAAGCACTGTTGTTCGTACTAGTAACCAAGTCCAGGGCGGAGTTAAGTCTCTCTCAAGGCCGATTGCGTGGTTGGTAATGATGATGATGATGATGGAAGGATTGGAAGCTTCGTTTGCCCTACACGCGAGATTCTCCTCTGCGTCAGCGCCGATCCAGACCCCCCCCGCGGAGCCGCGTAAGGGGCGCGGAGCCGGATAGAAGCTTGCTGTAGGATTCTGGAATGCGCGTTAGACAAGACGTCTGCGCCCTGCTCGTCCCGCTACGGGCAACCTGATGTCTGTTCGGAGGATGGCAGTCTGGCTACGCCGAGAGGGGTATCCTTGCGAGCCGGGAGCGCGGGCATCGCGGAAAGGCCATCGACGGCGAAAACTGTTGGCCCCGAACCGTTGGCGGTTGCTCTCTGCTCCCCGGGTTTCGTGCAGCCGATCCGTCGTCGTCTGAAATCCGATGTGCTCGAGCTCGCGCCTACACGCTCACGGACGTCCGTGTTCGACGTTGAGTGCGAGGAAATGAGTGGTGGGCTTGTCGACATGATCGACGTGAACGGTGTGAGGTGCCAGGATAGGCCTCCGTGGTCACCGACCGTAGTGATGGCTGGAAGCTCATGGTCAATCTCGTGGCGGTGAAGATTGATGACCTGGCCTTTTCATATCCGAGCAACACACAAATCTTAGATGCCCGTTGCGCGCGCGTGTGGAGCAATCCTGTGACAAATGGCCATCTCCCGGGTGTTCATTGGCCTTGTTGTGTTGACGGACTTTTGGTAGTCGATAATTCCGACAGGAGTAACAAATCTGAGTGTTGACGGTAGATGGACGCGACGGAATGTTCCAAAGAGCGGTAAAGGTTGCCCTGAAGTCTAGACTGATGGCTGACTGATGGTAACTGAGAAAGTAATTGAGACAAAGCTTTGGGGACTAAACAGAGATCGATGGTGGTTGATAATAGAGGATGTTTGCCGTGACGCTGTACAAGAAAAGTCGAGAAAGGCTCTTCGGGCTCATAATGCTTAAAGGCAGATGGTACCACAAAAAAAGCTGACAGTAGTGGCAGTTCATGACTAGTGTCATGGACCACCCGGTACCGAGTCGCAAGGCCACAAAAGAGGAAACGCAGGCACAGCGCAAGAGAGTTTGACTGACTCTTTGCCTTCGTGTTAAGGTTAGCTATTAGCTCTTGGGAACACGTCTAGCTTGTAGAAGATGCCAAGATGCTATTCTTTCTTTTCAATTTCCTTGACTTCATCCCCTAGCGCTCCTGATTCAAGTGGACGTCTCTAAAGGCGATTTCCGCGTGACTACGACTCGTAGGGAGAGTCGAAGGATCCGCCCTGCGGCGCCTTCCGGCAAGGCTTACGAGCGAACGGCAACAGCAATGTCAGTGACAGTGACAACGACAGCGACAGCGACAAACGGTGTCAACCGTTGAGGTTGTCTTTGAATTCCAGCCGAATGCGACAAGGCCATGGGTTCCTCCGGCATGATCGCCAGTCGTTCAGGGTCCGTCGATCGGATCCGGCTTCGGCGTTGAACTGCTGCGTTTTGCGTCAGCAACACTTCAATACTTCATAGCCAAAGCTTGATGAAAGAGTTTTAATTCAGGACCCATGTGGGCGATCGGTCGAAGCTTTGCAATCAAAGGTGCACCCACGCATCGTTGTCGGCGCAGGTTTCGGCCGACACGGTGACGACGATGACCTCGTCTCTAGCTTAAAAGTACGGCCGTATCAAGTAGAAAGTGATAGTGATTGCGCTGTGGAGTAAGTGTTTGAGATTTTTCTCCTTTTTCGCTGAAGTTTGTGCGTTGTAGAGGGCGGCTTCTAGGCTCACGCGTAAATCATACACGCGCCGTCGTTACCCAAGCTCTGGTACTCGGCGCCGCTTCGATATTGTTCGGGGTTCCTGGGCTCGCGGGAGCGGCATCGTACCACTACCACAACCACTAACTACCACAGCTAATTTTGCGCAGACGAACAGCACGCTCTAGTTACTCCGGTGCGGCACACGGAGTGCTCTGGAGTCACGCAGGAATTGTTGCTGCTTTGGGGCATCGACGCCGCTGCTGCCTCGCCGCAAAAGCTCGCCGCAAGCACGCTGCCGAAGCGAAGCCATGGTGAGTTTCAACTGTCGCATGCTGACGCCATATCACGGCACTTTCTCTTGGAACCCCTCAGCAGCGTCGAAGTTTGTTTCTCGTCCCCGGGTGCGCTGCGAAACTCGTGCACAAAAGATGTTCCAAGCTCAGGCGCCTCACCTGGCCGCATGTGGGCTTTTGCGCGGAAGACAAAAGTGTGGGGTTTAATTTGGAGAGGGCTTGAGCAACCGTCTGTCCGCGAGGATCTCCGCTAGGGAACCCCCATGGTGTGCATTGAGCCAGCACCACCACCAAGACGTGACAGGGAAGCTACAACAAAAGTCGCGCGGTTACGCGGTCTCTGCGTCTCTGCGTCTCTGCTGTGGGGCCGTGCCGGCTGTCCGAGAAAATGGTTGAGACAAGTCGTGCGAGGGCAAGTCATCACCAGCGAACGCTTTACGGTTCACCGCGCATTAACGCATGTCCTATTCGGGCATGTCAGCTTGCCGGGACCCAGACGGGCAAGTGCAGCGAGTGAGGCCACCGTGCAGCTGCGTCGGGGTTCTCGAAGGTTTTTTTCCTGAGTCCCTTCGGTGGAACGTTGCGCTTGTTGAACGAACAATAGACGAGCCCAGGCCGGCGGGAGGTCTTCGATGCCACGAGGAGCTCTAGGATCGCCCGCCGGCAAGGCACGGGGAAAGGAACTGAGGCACAAACAACTGGAATTTTGCGGTCATTGCGCCGATGTCGTCGGCCGGGGTGCACTCGTACATGTACCTGTGCCACAGCCCACGACACCTTCCCCATGAGTGACGAAGCCCTCTCCTCCTCTCCATAATTTTCTTCCCCGCCGGACGGCCGTGACGTCTCGCCCAGCATCTGAAGCATCCGAGACGACAAGCAGTCAGCACGGCGAAATACTAGGTACGTAGTAGGCCGGCGCAGGCCGGATCGAGCAAGTGGTGGAAAAAGCGGGGATACTTCCGGATTGGGGGACGGAGGGGCGATCGAAGTGAAGAAGAAGAGGCTTCTGCAGGGGCGCTGTGCCATTGCGTGCGTAGACCCATGCGCGACTGGGGGAGGGTATTGGCAATATCGTGATGTAGTTAGAGGCGCAGAGCAGGGCAGAGCAGAGCAGAGCAGGCCAATTCGCAACCGGATCAACGAGACACCGGAATCGCAGGCCGCGATTGGGCCGCTTGGCGCTCGTGGTGGATCCCGCTCAACACTGACTCTCTTTCTCAGCTCCCACGGCTTCCTCGTACTGCGTCCGTAGCACGTAGGACGGGTGAGATAATTCCCGACGCACGCCACACTGCCTTCTCCCACGGCAATTGGCCACGTGAGGAGAGGGAGGCCCCCCACGCCGCAGCCAGTCGCAGCCAGTCGCAGCCAGTCGCCAGCCAGTCGAAAGCCGCAAGAGCCCTTCCCCGACGGCAACATGAGAGGATCCCTCGACTTAACGGGCCAGGGTGGCGTCGCCAATGGCGTTGGACGTTGAGCATTGGACGTCGTGGGCTCCGCTTCTTCAATCACCGGCCACTCGACGATCGCAGGGGCGCAGCGGCCGAGATGGACGCACACGCGAGCGTCAGCGCATTTCCCCGGTGCCTGGCCGGCCGGCGAGCGGGCTCAGCAGGGGTCTGAGGCTTGGCCATCCCGCACAGGGCTTGCCGTACCACTGGATTCCACCTTTACCCTGTCGGCCCACCCTCCGATGCCCCCCAGGCTGAGCTCCGTGAGAGGGCAATGGCCTTTTGCCATCTTTCTAAGTAGCACATACTTCCAACTCTCCTTTTGCTCTTTTTCTCTCTGCTTTCCCTCCTCCACGCACACCCCGGTGCCCCATCAAATCCACTCGCTCGTCCCCACTTTGCTCCAGCACGCGCGGCCGTTGTCTACCCGTCCTCTCCGTTACGCCGTCAAAACTACCCTGCGCCACTCGGTTTCAACTCGCCTTAAGACTCTCTGCCCCTCGGTGCATCTCCATCACGCCGGTGCTGTCTCACAATACGCATGAGATAGTATCATCCTTTAAACCCCCTCCACGGAACCACGTCCTCCATCCAGCCCGCCGCTTTTACTACCCAACCCGGCCCGTCTCCTCGTCATCGAACGCCCTCTCTGCCTTCTGGATGTTGGATTGGATTCAAGTCTAAAAGATTCACCTCACCATTGCTGGTCCACCTGAAGAATTGCCGTTTCCTCTTTATGCTCGTGCGTGGATGAGCTCAGCGGGCGCAATGTCGAACGCAACAAGGGGAGGGTGCCCTGCACCTTTCCTAAGCGAACGGGACTACGGCCTTGGTGGATGTCCGTATAGTCTTCACCTGGCACTCGTTCTCTTCTCTGCTGACATTGGATAGACATTGGTGGTCGTTACTGCACCCATATATCGAAACAAGACCCGGGATTGAGATGTTGTCTCCCTTGTCCCGCCACCGACTACATATACTCAGAGAGTGAGTATCATGACGTGCATTTATTCATGGCCAACACTGACCCGCAATGCAGCATTCAACAGCTCATATAAGGTGGTAGAAGGCATGAATGTTCTTGGCCTCATCTGCCTCCTGTATTTGTTACTTTCATGGATACTCTTGCCCGTTGAAAAGACCCGGCGGCACTACCTCAGCGTGTGCCTGGTCATTGGCGCTATAAGTCTCTCTGTAAGTAAATGTAGAGCATCACGCCATATCAACATCATTTACTAATTGCTGCAGCTCGGATTTGTGATACCGTTGGCAGCGCAACCGGATCAATGCTTCGATGATATTACGCCTCACGACATGTATTCCAGTATGGAATGCGCTTGGTCTGGCGCGTTGATCGTTGCCGGCGGTCTGTCCGTTGGCATGTGGATCTTCATCAGAGCGCTGTCAATGCACCTGCAGATCTGTTGGGACGTCACCCCCGGCGACAAGTTCTTTTACGCCGCACAAGGCCTGGGCTGGGGCATCATCGCGGGCCTCTTCACGGCCACCATTACAGTCACGGGAGTTTCCTTCCGGTTCGGAGACGCATGTCACGTCAACTCGGACCACTCCATGGACGGCTTCTGGGGTCCTTTGTTGGGGCTTGCGGGCCTGTCGACCATCGTCCAGCTTGCCACTTTCGGCTATTGCATCAACGTCTACCTTCGGAACATGTGGGCCGATGAGGGGGATACTAGTACGCAGAACAGCAACGGCCTGCCGTCCTATGCCTCCAGCGTGCGCACGCGCAAAAACTCCACTCGTGCCATCTACAACAGAGTCACCAAAGTCCTGTGGCTTCAATGGCGAGGAATCATCATTGTTATCTTCTTCCTCGCTGACGTCATCTTCTTTTCGGTCGTCTTCGTCTACCTGGATGGCAAGGAGTCATCTTCCATGAACAACCTGGACGAGATTATGCCTTGGCTGGTCTGCTTGGTCCACCACCCGACGGAGACAGATCAATGCTATAGCATCGCACAGCACATGCTGGTGAACCAGGACACCGTCCTGGCCGTTCTGGTTATGCTTTCGGTAAGTACTCCCTCCTTTGGCCAGTGGCGGGTGCAAAGACTGACCCATCTCGTAACAGCTCTTCGGTTTCCAGTGCATGCTTCTTCTAGCACGGTGGTCTATGGTAGTCGGCTGGGGCGAGTGGTTCCGCAATCAGATCAACCTGAACCGAGAATTTCTCTCGCTCGACGCGAACCGGAACTCAGTGGACGACCGGGGCCACGAGCTAGGCAAGGTGGAATCGCAATCGCCGTACCCGGAAACATTGAAAACGCCCGACACGGCCGTCACCAGCCCGTCGGAAACCCTGTCCGTCAGCCCCTCAAGCACCGTCAAGCAGAACTTTCTGGGGAAAGACCTCCAAAGAGCGTACCACACGCCCGTGCAGAGCTTCTCTGCTCCGCGAGCGCCATCCGCCATGGCCGTCACCCGAATAGACTGGGATCCGACGACCACGTTTGCAAGAGGAGGCCTGGGGCTCCATCCGGTGCAAAGCCAAGGAGACGCGGCCAAGGCGGATAAGAAATGAGAAGGATTTTTTTTTTTTTTCCAGGGTAATGTTTTTAAGAGCCGCAGTGTGCGATGCACAACAGCAGCAACAACAGCGTACAAAGGCCGCAGCCGACACCAGCATCAGCGTTTGCGTTTTGGGAGGCAAAAGTGAAAAAAAAGTCTACGATGCATTTGTGCTCGCAGTGCACGCTCCCACGGGACGATTTGCGCCCGGGGAGGATTATTTCCATCTATTCTAGGGTCACAGTGTGGGAGGGGGTAACTGGACGGAACGGGATCTCGATATAGTAGGGCGGTTATATCTGTCTTTGTTTTCCAGCATTTCCCTGGAGGTTATGAGGGATGGGAAAAAAGGCATGGCGTCCAAGAGGAAGCGCCTGGGCCTGGTGTTCTGCGTTTTCCTGTCTTTGCTTGGAGCAGTCGGTTTTGCGCTTTTTGCTATACCCGTTTGGTTTGGTTTTGGGGGGCTCTGCTATCTCCTGGATCCTCTACATTTTTCTTGTTATTTATTTACGCGGAGGAGCTTTCGCAACGGCGGCTTCTTTGGGGCTCGTCGAGGCCGAGCCGTCGAAGTTATGTCTCATGACCCTGTTCTTTCGCTGTCTGTCCGTCCGTCCGTCCGTCCGTCCGTCTGTCTGTCTGTTGTATACAGTACGTTGTGCAGTCCATCCGATGTCGCGAACATTTTTTATTTTTCATTTGTTGTTGTTGTACCGTAGTTACATAGCACCCACCGTAGCGTAGCGTAGCGTAGCTTAGACAGAGCCAGCAGCAGCACCGCTGCAGCACGACGATCAGAGAGAGCAGAAAAAAAAAGTTCTTCAACTCGCAGATGCTTACTATACATTTGTACCACCAGTAATGCCCCATTGTATGTACTACATACTCCGCAGTCATGTACCCACCCGTCAGCAGCAGCGGCGGCCGCGGTCCCAGTACAGTAAGTAGGGACCCAGGCACGCGAGGGAATGCGATTGGGCCTACGTCGCTGCGCACTTGCCGGTTGCAGCAACGGCCGTGGACGGTGGGTGATGACTAGCAGCGGGATTACCTGGGTATGGAAGAGATACGAGGCCGGGCTTGGCGGGCGGCCCGGATTGCGCAATTCGAGGAACGTCGTGGTTGATAATGATGGGTAAGCAGGCTGGAGCGGAGCAGACGTTACTGTAACGTGGTTTAGTTTGGCTTTGCTGGGTGGGGCAGCGGGCGAGGGCAACGACGTCCTACCTACCTACTGCAAACCCACTGCAACGACAGACGACCGAAGCTTTTTTATGGGCCGTTGCTGCGTCTGATCCGTTGCTACCTACTGACAGCTGCATCTACGAGCTACGTCTCTCTGGCGCACTGCACACTCGGCGACCGCGCAGTACCTACCTAGCACACAGCATCTTTCCCACGCGATCCAATCCCAGGCATTTTCATTTCATTCATTCGTTCGTTCATTCTCAATTCTCCGCTCTCACCTCATCAGCCAGCCAGCGCCATAAGCAGCTGCTGTGTAATCATCCGCCGCCGCCACCACCGCCACCACCACCGACGACAACGACAAACAAAATGGGTGGAGGCCCGTCGGACCAGCAGGACCGCCTGCTCGTCGTGCTGCCCATGCCGGAGCCGAAGGCGGAGCTGGCGCGCCTGCGCGAGCGCTTTCCCCGTCTCGACGTCGAGTTCTACCAGGTGGGGTCGTTGAGGGCGGGCGAGGCGACGGGGCTGGCGGATGTGCCGGAAGGTATGTGTGTCCTACTCACCCTTACCCACCTACCTAGCTAGCTAGCTAGCTAGTAGTGCGGGGTATTGTACCTGCACGCGTGCGTGCGTGCCTAGCGCTTTTCTTTTGCTCCAGCTCGTTTAGTCGCGGTTGGGTGGTTGGTTACTTGGTTGGTTGGGTGGTTGATTGATTGGAATGATTTATTGATTGTGTGTGCGTTTTTGAAGATGTCTACAAGGACAAGAACCTGCTCCTTACGTTTACGAATCTGCCCAAGAGCCTCGACGATGCGCCTAGGTTGGAGCTGCTGCATTTGCCGTCGGCGGGCTCCAATCATATCCAGAAGCATCCGCTGTACACGGACACGGATATCACGATCACGACGAGCAGCGGCATCCATGGTCCCCAGGTAAGCCTTCCTCCTCTACTTTCGCTACTCTCTCCATCTCTCTCTATATACCTCTCTATCAGTCTTCATATCCCCATGCTCCACTCCACCCCACGCCAGTCCAAAAATCCTCCCGTTCACATCTTCCCCCCCGCCTGGTCCAGATCGCCGAATGGGTCCTCATGACCACGCTCGTCCGCTCGCACTTCTACGACCAGTTCCACGACGCCCAGAAGGAGCACCGCTGGGCGCGCTACCGCTCCGACCAAACCGTGCACGACCTCGTCGGGCAGCGGCTGGGCGTGCTCGGCTACGGCAGCATCGGCCGACAGGGTACGTACAGTCCACGACGTTTCTATCCACGTACAACTTAGGTCCTAGCCACGCCGCTAACCGCACTGCACCGCACAGTCGCCCGCGTCGCCAAAGCCATGGGCATGGACGTCATCGCGTACACCGCCACGCCCAAAGACACGCCCGCCTCGCGCCGCGACAAGGGCTACATTGTGCCCGGCACGGGCGACGCCGAGGGCGCCCTCCCCTCGGCGTGGTTTTCCGGCCTCGAGCGCGCGGAACTGCACCACTTTCTCGCGCAGGACATCGACATGCTGCTGGTGTCTGTGCCGCTGACGCCGCAGACGCGGCACTTCCTGGGCGCGGAGGAGCTGCGTGTTTTGCGCGCCGGCAGTAGCGGTAGCAACGGCAACGGCAACAGCAACGGCAGCGCCAGTGGCAACATCAATCGCACCAAAGCGCCCTTCCTAATCAACATCAGCCGCGGGCAGATCGTGCAGCAGAGCGCGCTCGTGCAGGCACTGCACGACGGCACGTTGGGGGGCGCCGCGCTCGACGTCACGGACCCGGAACCCTTGCCGGCGGACGACCCGCTCTGGAGCGCGCCCAACGTCACTATTACGCCGCATATTAGCGGCAATGGCGCCGCGTATTTGGAGCGCAGTTTTGCGATTTTGAGGGAGAATCTGGAGAGGCGGGAACGGGGGGAACGGTTGCTGAATGTCGTGGATCGGAGGAGGGGATATTGAGCTGGGGGTTTTTTTTGCAGGGGGCGATTTAGATACGATGTGTGTGGTGCGCTTTGGGTAGAGGACACGGGTGGGGAATACATTCAGTTGGCCTGCATGTTGGGGAATTGGAGAAGTGGATATTATTGAATCGCTCTCGTTCACGGGGAAATGACACACAGTCCCTCTCGAACGTTTTCTTTTGTGAAAGTTAAGCAACCCCCCATGGGCTCCCACCACCCACGCAGCCGCTCCTGCGTCAGGCTTAGCGGAAAACGCGGCTGATCATGCCGCTGGCGATGTTCTTTGCCAGGCCGCCGGTCGAAAACGCGGTGCCGGCGAAGTTGGTAGCCTGGCTGAACTTGTCGCAGCGCGAGAAGGCGAGGGTGTTGGTGATGGTGAGGACCAAAGCAATGACTATCAAACAGCCAGGTCAGCACCCATTCCTGTGCAGCAGCATCCTCGCAGGAAAAACAAGACTCACCGATCAGCGTCAGCCAGATGAACTCGAACTTGACGAGCGCGACTATGGCCAGGGCCACCCACAGCACGGGCTGCACGTACAGGCTCAGCCAGAAGAAGCGCTTGTCCGTGCCGTTGATGTGGCGCGTCTCCGGGTCGGCCGACTCAAAGACCCAGCGCGACTCGCCCGTCGCCGTGTCCACCTCGTTCCACCAGCGCAGCCCGACCAGCCGGCGCCCGGCAATGTTCTTGAGGTAGTAGAAGTCGGCGGCGAGGAGGATGATGGTGATGATGAAGATGAGCACGCTGTGTCGCGCGGGGGGTGCGGGCGTTAGCTTGCTTGCTCTGCTGTTGTCTCATTGTGGCAGGGGGTTGGGGCGGCGTACAAGTTGTCGGTGAAGAGCAGGCCCAGGAGGTAGGTTAGGAGGCTGGCTGCGCGCGCGGGAGTCCGTCAGTTGCTGGTGTTGGTGTTGGTGTTGGTTGCTGCGGGTAACACGTACCGACGCGGAAGGAGAGGAAGCACAGCAGCGTGATGGGGTGGCTGCTGAGGCGCCAGTTCAGCTCGCCCTGCTGATTGATGTCCATGGCTATGGCTTTGTGGCTTGGGTGGTGGTGATGACGGATGAAGCTACCGTTGCGTTTGCGGCCAACGGCGCCCTGTCGTCGGTGTTTCAGACGCGCGTTTCGCCGACTCGCAAGCGTAGGTAACTAGCAAGTGTGGGGAAGCTCCGACACAGCTACCTACACCTCTCTCTTTCTTCTCTACCTACCTACCTACAATGGCATCGGCCGCGCCCATCGTCCGCCGCGCCCTGCTCTACGGTACCACTACACAGGCCCCAGAAGCCTACCACCAGCTAAGAAACTGAAGCCATGATGCAGTCCCCGGCTCTTCGAAAAAGATGCTGGACAAGTCGCGCGGCCTCAACGTCGACTGCATAGCCTACGACCTGGAAGACTCGGTCACTCCGGGGAAAAAGGCAGAGGCGCGCTCGAATTTGCGCCAATTGCTCGAACAGCCGCGCGCGGCCGGCATCCGCGAGCAAGCCGTGCGCATCAACTCTGTAGACAGCGGCTATGCACTCGATGATTTGACTGAAGTGGTCTGTAGCTATCTACCTACCTACTCTCCTGCCTCAACATGCTGAAACCCGGCTCAGCTCAAAGCCCCCAACGTCGATGCCCTCGTGATCCCCAAGGTCAATTCAGCCTCGGACCTGCATTTCGTGACGGACGTGATACGGCACACGCTGCCGCAGCGGCACCCAACTTCGCCCACGCCGCCATCGACGCCAGGCTCGCAGCAGCAGCAACCGCTCCGCCTCATTGCGCTCGTCGAGTCGGCCAAAGCCCTCATGGACCTCTCCTCCATCTGCAAAGCCACGCCGTACCTGTCGGGCCTCATTTTCGCGGCCGAAGACTTTGCCCTCGACCTCTCCATCACGCGCACGCCGTCGCTGAGCGAGTTCCTGTACGCGCGGTCCGCCATCGTGACGGCGTGCCGCGCGCACGGCCTGCCCAGCGCCATCGACCTCGTCTGCACGGCCTACAAAGGCGACGAGGGGCTGCGGACGCTCGCCGACGAGTGCGCCGACGGCAAGCGCCTCGGCTTCAACGGCAAGCAGCTCATCCATCCGTCGCAGGTCGACGTGTGCCAGGAGACGTTTTCGCCCGCCCGCCGCGAGACCGAGTGGGCGGTGAGGATCCTGGTGGCCGACGAGAAGGCGGTTGCGCAGGGGAGGGGCGCTTGGACGCTGGATGGGAAGATGATCGATGCGCCGGTTGTGGGGAAGGCGAGGGCGATCGTGCAGAGGGCGGAGCTGTGCGGGGTCGATGTGGGGTCGTTGTGGGAGGAATGGGCGGGGCAGGAGCCCGAGTAGGTACCTAGGACGGTTTGATTACGGGACTGCTAGGGACAGTTGCCATCTGGGGGAAAGGAAATCCCGTCAGAGAGTGAGTGTCTGGATGCAACCGTGGGCCCTGCATGCTAGACGAGATATCGGATATCGGAGTAGGTTTCAAGTGGGTTTGCTTGACCGTTGTTCTTTTGCAGCAACCCCATTTGGGCATTCATCTATCCTCTACATGTCATTTGTTTCCTTGTACCGCATTGAAGTACATGAAAAGGCAGGCAACAAACAGTGGAGAAGATCATGAGATGGGCCGAACAACCTCGGCTTCATGACGGGCTGGACGGTAGATTGCTGTTTGGTGTTGTTTGTCAGCTTGGACGATATCAACCGACTAGGTAGGTGGCCTTTGATACGAGGGGGCGGATATTGAGAACAACGTGAAGACAAACATGAGGGGCTCACGTTGAGATCTGAGCTCTTGGTCCACTTCACATCATATTCCCCTTCCCACTTCTGTAAGCATAGGAGCATCGTTTAAGCGTCAATGCACCTATAAATACCTCCTTCTTGCCTTTTACGCCCGCTCTAGCTTCCCGTCTCCTTACGTTCACCATCATCGAGCGCCGTACCGACCCCTCCCACCGCAGCATCAAACCGCACCAGTTCACCATGTCGACGGAGAGCGCCAAGCCGCAGAGAAGAAGCCTCCGGGCCAGGATTTCGCAAATGTTCCGCCCAAAGTCGCCCGTGCCGTCAGACGCGGCCTCGGCCTCGACAGAGGCACGCCCGGGATCCGAGACATCCGAAGCTTACGGGACAGGTGCGACATCACCCATTCCTATGCGTGAGTTGAGAGAACTAAATGCGACAGACTGAGATGCAGCAACTACTGAGAGTGAAGTAGATACCGACTGGCTAGACCATGAGCATTCGGAGCAGCAGCAGCAGAGCGAGAAGCGGCGGCGGCAGCAGCAGCAGCAGCAGCAGCAGCAGCAGCAGCAGCAGCGTAGCAGCCAAGGCGCCGAAGTCAGGCTGGACTTTGCGCCGGGGGACGAGCGGGAGCTCCATGAAGAGCGCGAGGAGTTTGCCGGTTCCTTCAGGTCGTCGGTGCATAAGAAGAAGCGCCGCGACGATCCCATCATTCTGTTCTACCCCGATGAGGACGAGGCCCAGGAGCTGGCAGAAACAGCAGAGGATCCCTACGACGTCGACGATGACCTGGTGCCATTGCCGCTTTTCCACAGCACCGACAACTGCGACCAGCAGTGTCGGCTTCTGCATAGCATCATCCTCCGTCGCGAGCCAAGGGTCCCGCGCTCAGTCAATACGATGAGCGCCGAGGAGTTGGGTGAGGAAATCACTGCCTATTTAGGTATTATGATGAGCCGGCGCGACCAAGTCAAAAATAGACGTTAGCGATCATTTTGTCGACATGACGTGAGACTGAAACAGGAGAGAGCGATATGCACCAGGGGTGGGTGAGGTTGTCGGAGGAGACACGGAGGAGGCCCGCACGTGATGCCCCAAAGGCGGTCAGGAGCGAGCGGCTCAATTCTGCTGCTGATTTCCGATAACTTTTTGGCGTCGCATTTCGCCGCGAACGCCAAAACCACCTGCGCCCACCACCACCACCTCCACCTCGCACCCTTTCGCCCCCCATGCCGCCCTCTCAGCTGAAGCGCCTGAAGGCCTCGTTGCGCGAGCAGGGAATCACCGGCCCCCAAAAGTCCAAGAAGGAGAAGAAGAGACAGGGCCACAATGCCGACAAGCGGGCCCAGCGCAATGCCGCCCTCGAGGGAATCCGCGAGAGCTTCAATCCCTTCGAGGTCAAGACTGCCTCGAGGCCGGACAAGTTCGAATCCACCAGCTTCCAAAACGCGAGGAACAAGTCTGCGAAAAACCTTGTCGCGAGGCCCGGTGTCACCAAGAGTCTGGGAGAAGAGGCTGTAAGGCTGGCAATTGGCCTTTTTGGTGTTTGAGCTATTATATTGACCTGCTGTTATAGAGGCGCAAAGCCCTCCTCCCCGAAATGAACAAACGGAACAAGGTCGGCGGCATCATCGATCGGCGTATCGGCGAAAACGACCCTACAATGACGCCAGAGGAGAGGATGCTGGAGCGTTTTACTCGGGAAAAGTCGCGTAACAAGGGCGCCTCCATCTTCAATTTGGAAGAGGATGAGGAGGAGATGCAGCTTACTCACGCGGGCCAGACACTGGATTTGGATGGCGAGCAAGACGATTTCGACGCAGGGAGCCTTGCTGGTGACGATAGTGGCGATGAAGCGCGGCCGGCCAAGAGGAGGCGGGAGCCTGGAGAGGAGGGTGAGACGGACGAGGAAGAGGGAGACCAGCCGGAGCGGAAGAAGAGCAAGGCGGAGGTTATGAAGGAAGTCATTGCCAAGTCAAAGCTCCACAAGTTTGAGCGCCAGCAAGCAAAGGAAGATGATTACGAGCTGCGCGAAGAGCTGGACCAAGGCCTCGGGGATATGCTCGCTCTTTTGAGGGGTCACAAACGGCCTCCGCCTGCCGCGGAGACCAGTGGCGCTATGGGCGATATGAACCCAGAACGGGCAGCTATGATGAGCGGCGAGGACAAGAAGAAGGCCGAGAAGGAGTACGACAAGCGACTGCTGGAGATGAAGCTCGACAGGCGTGCGGCCCCTACCACGAGGACGAAGACGGACGAGGAGAAGGCTGCGGACGAGGCCGAAAGGCTGAAGGAGCTTGAGGAGAAGCGCCAGCGCAGAATGAGAGGCGAGGAGGAGAGCGAGGACGAGCAGCCTCAGCAGAAATCCGCTGATGTGGAGATGGAGGATGACGAGGACGCTCTCCCTGATGATGCGGCAGAGTTTGGCTTCACTGATACCCACAACCAGCACGGCACTTTGCGGCCGCCTGGAATCGACGACGAAGACGATTTCGAAATCGATGCTGATCTGGTCGACAGCGGATCTGACGTCGATGAAAACGAATACGAAGATGAAGATGAAGAGAATGGAAGCGAAGCTGAGAGCTCGGAGGATGAGGACAACATGCAGCACGAGGAGGATGAGGAAGACGAGTTTGTCCGCGGGATCCTTGACAAGGACGAGAAAAAGGCCACCCCCGGCGTTTTGGATCTCACAAAAGCAGTCGATGGCACTTCAAAACTGGCCTACACATACAAGTGCCCGCAGTCGCACGAGGAGCTGTTGGAGGTATTCAAAAACGTCACTGTCAAGGACACGCCGACGGTCGTTCAGCGCATAAGAGCTTTGTACCACCCTCAGCTCAATGCCGACAACAAGGCAAAGATGGCGGACTTTTCCGGCGCACTGGTGGATCACATTTCGTATCTCGCCCTCCAGAAGCCGTCGCCGCCCCTGGCAACGATTGAGACTCTGATCCGTCACCTGCACTCGCTGTCGCGCACCTTTGCGCTGGGCATTGCCACTGCTTTCCGCAGGCATTTGGAAAAGATGCACGAGGAGGCCACCATCACGCCGGGAGACTTGGTCATTCTCACTGCCATCAGCACCATCTACCCGACCTCTGACCACTTCCACCAGGTGGTCACTCCAGCCATCACAGTGATGGCTCGGTGGATGGGCCTGGGCACGCCGCAGACGCAGCAGGACCTTGTTACTGGAGCGTACCTGGGCGCGCTTTGCCTCAAGTACCAGGCGCTGGCCAAGCGCTACATGCCCGAGCTGGTGCGGTTCACGCTGCTGGCGCTGAAGCACACGGAACTTCCGGCCGACACCAAGCAAGCGTACGTCAACAACCTGACGGGCATGGCAGAGCTGTGGACCGGCAAAGCGGCATTCATCGAGATCTTCACGCCAGAGGCACTCGGCGTGCTCAAAGACCTCAAACAAATCAAAGCGCTACGCCAACTGCAAATCCAAGCCAAGCAAGCGCGGCTGGCGCGGCGTCCACAAGAACTCCACCACCACCGCCCGCAGGCGATCAAAACCTCGGTGCCCAAGTTCGAAGAGGGCTTCAACCCCGACAAGCACTACGATCCGGACGCGGCGCGGCGCGAGGCCAGCAAGCTGCGGGCCGAGGTGCGCCGCGAGAAGAAGGGCGCCATGCGCGAGCTGCGCAAGGATGCGAGCTTTGTTGCGCGCGAGCGGCTGCGCGAGAAGAAGGAGCGCGATGCCGCGTATGAGGCGAAGTATCGGAAGCTGGTGCAGGAGATTCAGAGCGAGGAGGGCGCGCAGAAGAATGCGTATGAGCGGGAGAGGAACGCGAGGAAGGGGAAGAAGGGGGGGAGGTAGGTTGGTTGGTGTTGTGGGGTGGGAGTGCTTGGTGTGTAACTAGGAGGAAGTGTTGGTGTTGTTGGGTGGATTATCTAACTTACTACCTATGTAGAGAGAGAGAGAGAGAGCGAGAGAGAGGAAGAGGAAGGGAGGCGGTGGCGGTGTTGCTGCGGCCGCAAATAAGGTACCTAGAGCACGCCGTACAGGCGCGGCAATACATACGAACGGGGTGTCCTTTTCTGGCTGGGCTTGGGCTATGTAGCAGCGCGAGCTGTGTGTGTGTGTGTGTGCATACGAGGCGCGCGTGTCTACTGACTTTCGATCCATCTCTCCCTCTCTCTCTCTCTTGGGGAGGAATGAGTGAGTGATCGATCAATTGAAGTATTCGATACCGCCCATATCGATTCGTTATATTGTTCATTAGTTCGATTAGCGGTAGTGGTAGCGGTAGTGGTAGTGGTAGTGGTGTTGTCGACGCCCCCCGCGCCATGCACACGCATGCATGCAATATATAGGCATGGTATGGTATCAAGCATGCGCGCCAGCCACGGTTAACTAGAACCCCCCTTTGAGCTATCAATGGTGGTGGTGGCTAGCGCTGGAATCGGGAAGGTTGCGATGAAGAGAAGAAGTGGTGGGGTTGGAGCTTTCTCTCTCTCCTGACTCCTTCTGTGGTCGATGCAATGCAGGTGCACTCGTGGAGGTCGGTTAACAACATGATGATGCTGGCCGATCAGCGCGAGGCATGGGGCACGTGAACGCAACGCATTCATATCTGCCCATGCAGCGTGTTTGTACGACTCCATCTACGTAGGTGTGCATGCATCATGCAATGCCGTGCAAGCGTGTGTCGATTCTCGTCCTAAGTAGAACCCCGCCTATTGCTTTTTTATCTTCTCCGCAAGACCAATGATTCCAATTCCCACAATTCCAACAACACCACCCGCGCCCGCCTTGGCCACACACATTCTAAGCGCGCAGCAGCAGCAGCAGCAGCAGCAGCGTAAAAAAACCGGATATACGCAGGACATGCATGGAGGCAGACTTTAGCGTAGCGGGCTAAGGCAGGTGAACGGGCGACAGGTCAGGTCCACTGAAGCCAAGAAGCCGTGCGGCTAATGTACCGGCCTGCTCCACCATCACCTTTGCCCTTCTCCTCGGTGCCTCCTCCCCCACCACTGGAGGCCTTGCATGAGCAGGGATGCCGCCCTCTGCATTTCCTACATACTCTCAACAACCATCGACCGACCATCCGCCGGGCTGGCTCTCTCAACATGTCTCCCTCCATCTACATAGCTGCGGGGTTCGGCGGCGCCGTCGTCAGCCGCCCGCCGCACGGCCCCCCATGCTCGACGTGCCCGGCGGGCAGATGTATTCTCCGCGCGGGCGATCCGTCATGTAACGGGGCGGCCGCGGCGCACATCGGGTGGATCAGCCCGGGAGCCGCGAGGCGGAGCGATGGTCATGGAGTGGAGGAGGTCGAGTGGAGCGGGGCTAACTATTTGCATTGGTGAGTCGTTACTCGTTATACCTGGTATATTTTGATAGCGCCGCCCACATGGCCCGAATGTCGCGCATGCCATGCATAGCCGTGGCCCAGATATAGAAGCACCCTATCCGTACCGTGGTAGTAGATATTAGAGAGAGCTGGAGAGAGACAAGTCCCAAGTCCCAAGTCCCGTCTTCTCCCTCTCAACTTGCCGCAACTCCCGACCGTGCCGAGCTTTCCAGCTTCCCACCTACCAACGACGCCGCCCTAGGTACGAGTACTTAACACCATCATGGTCAGCGTGTTCGGCCCGGCGCCGCCCAACCCTCTCCTGCACGCCCAGCCCAAGAGCGCGCGCACCCTCCAGACGCAGCAGCAGCAGCAGCAGCGACGACAACAAAAGCAGCCGCCCGCCCTCGCCATGTTCTTCAACGCCGTCTACTACCCCAACTGGCACGTGTACAAGCAGCTGCCGCCCTCGGCGCTCAACTTCGACGTCATCTCGCACGCCTTCTACGCCTTTGCCCACGTCAAGCACGACGGCACCGTCCACCTCAGCGACGAGTGGGCCGACGCGCAGATCGACGTCGACGGCACCACCGGCTGCCTGCGCTCGTTTGCCCAGCTCAAGGAGAAATACACCATCTTGCGTGTTGTCCTCTCGGTTGGCGGCGGCGGCAAGGGCAGCGAGCCCTTTGCCCATGTCGCCCACCATGAGGAGACGCGCCACACGTTTGCGCGCACGGCTAAGGATCTTGTTACTGAGTATGGCCTGGATGGCATTGATAGTAAGTCTTGAGTTTGTTTTGTTTGTTTCGCTGAGTCCCGTTCCGTTCCGCCATTCTTCAGGCCTCCCGTGCTTTGCTTTGCTTTGCTGCGTGCATGGTGGAGCCCCCAAGAGTTCCAGACTCGTCTCGTCTCGTCTCGTCTCGTCCAATGCGTTTCCTTTTTCCTATTCTAGTCACATCTCCTTGCTCGTCGTCTACAGTCAAGTAGTGTGTGCATGTATTTCACAACAGCATAGCACAGCATAGCATAGCATAGCGTACCTACATACCTACCCCGCGCCCTACCACCTTATCCCCCACACTTACACCCACACCCCTCCACACGCACAACACCGCACACCACCCACCCAACTAACCCCCACCCCCCGCACAGTCGACTGGGAGCACCCCAACAGCACGCAACAAGGGCACGACTACGTCTCGCTGCTGCAAACCCTGCGCACGTACATGCCCGCCCCGATCTACACGCTCACCACCGCCCTCCCCGCCGGCCAATGGGCCCTGCAGCACATCCCGCTCGCGCGCGCCGCGCAGCACCTCGACCTCATCAACGTCATGACGTACGACTTCTCCGGCCCCTGGGTGCCCACGGCCGAGCACCACGCGCAGCTGTACGCCCCGCGCAAGCCGCACAGCGCGCACTGCGGCGTGTCCTGCCAAAGCGCCGTCAGCTACTTCACTTCGCAGGGCGTGTCGCCCAAGAAGCTGCTCCTCGGCGTGCCCGCGTACGGCCGCTCGTTCCTGGGCGCCAAAGGCCCGGGCCACAGCTACCGCGGCCACGCCGGCGACGAGGGCACGTTCCTGTACAAGGACCTCCCCCGGCCCGGCACCAAGGAGCGCGTCGACGACAAGACGGGCGCCGCGTACTGCGTGGGCGGCGATGGCGGGTTCGTGTCGTATGATAACGCGGCGACGGTGCGGCAGAAGGCCGGGTTTGTCAAGGCCGAGGGGCTGGCCGGCATGTTTTACTGGACGGGGACGGGGGATGACATGGATGACAAGGAGCGGAGTTTGGTGTTTAATGGCTATGTCGGGATGCATAACTAGCGTGGGGGGGTGGAGGGGGAGGGTTTGGTGCGGTTTTTTTTTTTTTTTTTTTTTTTTGGTCGCGGGTTTGGGTTAGGTAGATGATGGATTTCATGGTAATGGATGACATTTCTCTTTTTGCGTGCGTGCGTGCGGGCGGGCGGGCGGTTTTGCTTCCCCTTCCTCTCTCTGAACGTGTACATGGCACTGCGTGATACCGATGAGGCCGCATGTCCTCTTACTACCTACACACACTCAGCACTCTGCACCGTGTAGCCAGGTCACTCACTGCTTGGGGCACGGTGATATTGCGGGTGGGGGGGCTTGTAGGCTCTCTTTGGCTGGCTACCCATGTTCTCTAAAAGAGAGGTATCTACCTAGGCACTGTATGTATGAACACCAGGGCAGTCGACGTCCGTCCCACCTACCCTACCGCCCATTGCTCGCCGCCGTGCGCATAAACCACCCCTTCAGCAAGGGCAAGCGATCCACGACGCCGAGGCCCAGACTGCGCAAGCCCACCACCGGCCCCGCGCCCACGCCATACAGCTTATGCAGCTTATCGCACGCGCCCAGTAGCGCGTTGTTCGCCTGGTAGCGCTCGGCCGGGTAGGGCTCCAGCGCGAGCTGGGCGCCGATATCCAGCCCCGCGGCGCGCGCGCCCGTCACCGCGCGCACCAGCGCCGCCGCGTCCGCCTGCCCCTGGTTCAGGCCCTGCCCGGCCAGCGGGTGGATCGTGTGCGCGGCGTCGCCGACGAGGGCGACGCGCTCGCCCGTGTACGCGTCGGCGTGGCGCAGCTTGAGCGGGAAGCCGGCCACGCTGCCCGGCTGCACTGCCGCCACGTCTTGGGGTAGTTGTTGGGGCGTCGGCCCGCTGCTGGGCGCGTGCCTGCGCCGCCAGGCCACCTCGTCGGCTTGCCCGCCCTCGATGCTGTGCAGGTAGTCGAGGTCGGCGGGGCTGAGCCGGAACGCCGCGTCCACCATGGCGGCGAAGTCGGGCAGCGAGAGCGAGCGCAGCCGCGCCGCGCGCTCCGGCGTCGTCGACCACACCAGCGTCGCCATGTCGCCCGGCAGCGGGAGCATGGCCACGGGCCCCGTCGGCAGGAAGCGCTGGTAGGCGATCTTGTGGAGGGGCCCGCCCCAGCCGGGGCCGGCCAGCCGCAGCGACGCGACGACGCCCATGCGCTGGTAGTCCCAGCCGCGGGCGGTGATGCCGGCAAAGGCGCGCACGGGCGAGTTTGCGCCGTCGGCGCCGACGAGCAGGCGCGCGGCGAGGGTGCGCCCGTCCGACAGCGTGACCAGGGGCCACGAGCGCAGGTCCAGCTCCGGCGTCTCGGTGCCCAAGTTGATGGCCTCGACGCGCGTGGGCGAGTAGACGTCGACGCCGCCGAGCGCCTCGAGCCGCGACAGCAGCCCCGTCGTCAGGTTCGCGTTCTCGATCATGTACGCGATCGTCGTGGGCTGGTCGGGCGAGCGCGGCGTGAGGGCGCTCTTGGTCGAGGGCCAGTCGAACGAGATGCGGCTGCCTGTGACGCCGTCCCACACCTGCATCTCCTGGTAGGGCTGCACGCGGCTCTGGTCAATGTGCTTCCACACGCCCATGTCTGTTTGTAAAGCTCAGCCATTGCCTCCCACGCGCCGTGGTACGTAGCGTAGGTAGGTAGGTAGTTACCCATGAGATTCTGCGCCGACGCGGGCGTCAAGGAGCTGCACCGGTTGGCAAAATGCGTGGGCGCGGCATCCTTGAGCTTCGTCTTCTCCAGGTCCTGGCCCTCAATCAAGGCCATCTTGAGACCTGACGTGACCGGCGACGAACCTGCACGACGAATCAGCCCGGGGTCCAATTGCAGCCGCGCCAGAGCATTGTGGTCCTACGCAGTCCGTTGAGCAGGCTCAGGCCTGCTGGACCTCCACCTACACATACAACGTCGTATATCTCCGGCTTGGATGCCGTGGCATAAGCTCGTCGGCGGCGAGTGAGGGCGAGGGAGACATCGGAGCCCCGGCGACAGGAACGGCAGACCCAGGCCGTCATGCATGGCTGCATTGCGAGTGGCATTGGCGGCGGTGGCGCGCGTTGTGTCGTGTTGATGGATGGTGATCAATCGTCGCAGAGCTCGCCGACGACGTCAACGGTCCAACTCCGGCGAGCCCTTTAGTTCTTCAACCCTAGGTAGGTACTCCTAGGTAGGAATATTTATATAAACAACCATCCACACTTCAAGGCCTTGGGATAATAATAATATGGCATAGGCATAACTGAGCGATCCTTGTAACTAACTACGGCAACTCGTCTTCCGTCAATCACTCCCAGCCATCCAGGTATCTAAGCCTATACCAATGCATGAATTCCAGCCCGCCCGCATGACACAAAAACTCCAACGGGCCTGCAAGCACATCGTATCCGCAAAAAAAGCGCCATTGATCCTGATCATTGCCGCCCTAAGTACTTTCCCATCGACTCCTATGCCCTCATCACGTTAATGAAAATCGTGCATTTCTCCATCTGCACCTCCTCGTGCGGCTTGCCCGTGGGCTGTCCGCGCGCAGGCGACGCAGCACCAGCAATCACCTCCACGTCCACCCGATTGACGCCGGGCTGCAATCTGGCCTCGAACAACGGTTTGCCCTTCTCGCGCTTCTCCACCAGTGTCCCGGGCTGCACAGCTTCGGTCAGACGTGTGTTGTTGGCAGTAACGAAAAGGCGCCAAGGCCGCTGCGTCAACGCAACTGGCACATGTGGCATGACTTGGATGGAGCTGTGAGTGCCGGGGATGGAAATGGTAACCGACTGCTGACTGAACGCCGGCGAGGCCGGGATGTTGATTTTGTAAGGACGAGGGGCAGTGATGGCGGGGTGGCTAGCTATCACAATTTGGGGAAGAAGAGCATCTGCAATGTCTGTCGTCGGGTCAGCAAACACCCATGCCAACCTATATGCAACGCATCCTTACCGTGAAGTCTATGCTTGTTGTCAAAGCCATTCGGCGGGTGATACGAAGCACCATGGTAGGGCTGGCTCGCGCCTTGAGCTGGTAACCCATTGGTATACGGGCTCCCGCTGGCCATGCGAGGCGTCGCGGTAGTTGGCGGTGGCATGGAATACTGCGACGGAACCTTGTTTGCTTCGGGTGCTTGGCTGGATAGCCGAATTGTGTCAAGCGCGGGCGACTGACCACCCTGAGTCTCGCTCTTGACGCCGTTGGCAGCGGGTGGTGACCCGGCCGAACCACTGCGAGCATTCTCCCGCTGAGACAGGGAAGGTGCTTGTGCAGCATCTGAGCTTGCGCGCGAGAAGGGATTGCGCGGGACACTTCCCGCTGAAGGAGGCCTGTGTCCGTTCATCCCTGCTTGTACGTGCTTTTGCTGCCGCTCCAACGCTTCATTGTCAACAATTACACCAGGAGTACTTGAGCTGCGTGCGACGGGTGTTTCTGGAGCTGAGCCGGGCGCAGGGCTTGCTTTAGCTCCTCCCAAGCGGAGCTTGATTCCAGAAGGGGTGCCTGTCGGTTTGGGTGCAGACATCTTGAGCTTGATAGTTGGCTGACTAGGCTCCGGTACCTTAACCTTTGCCTGCTCTAAGCGGCGCTTGAAGTGGTCCTACAACGCGTTAGAGACATCTTAGAACCATAGATGAGCTTGCTAACCTCGAATTCGGCAGCCAAGTTGAAGAGATCGCTTCCATCCTCATTGAAAACTCTCGCATTGGTCCAAATGAAGCTGACCGTCTCCTCAAGCTGCTGCCAAGTTTTGAAATTGGAGGTACCGCTGTAACCCTCTTTGCGGCCGATAAACCCTTGGGTTTGCTTCAACACTTGTTGAAGAGACATCGGATTCTTGATGGTTGCATAGTATTCCTTCAGTGAACGGGACGGCAACTGCACAAAAGGTGCATATATCTGCAAGCCGCTCCTGTATTCGTGTTAGCTTAAATAGGCTTCCGTGTCAATGAGAAATCATACTCTGGCTCGACATAGTCGATAAAATCTTGAATTAGACGTTCCTGAGCATTCGTGAAGCTGAGGCCAGACAGATCATGCTCTGCTCCTTTATCGGGAGGTGCAGAATCTCTGCCGCTTTTCCGAGTTCTGGATGGAGTTGGGGTGGGCGCAGCAGGGGTCTGAGGAACGGCTGCGGCACGCTTAGGCCGTTCACTCATTTCTCTGGTAGCGGTGGGAGTCTCCTGAGTACCATTCGTGCCATGGAGCCTGATTGACTGTTGTCTCTTCTCTTCTTCGCCTGGTATAGGAGTGGCTACGGCCGTGTAGTTCGGATTTCGGTATGCTGGGTTGTGCTTGACCATGTAATTTGAAGCGGTTTTGCGGACGCGTTCGGCATCGGCATAGATCAATGAGTTTTTGTCATTGAACTGCTTTGCGTTGTTGACCATACGCTTGACATCGCTCTCGACTGCGGCCAGACTTGTGTATTCTTTGTTGCGCAGTTTTGTCTGCAATAATCATCTGGGTCAGCAATATTCCAACAAAATTGGGCTGGGCTAGAGCCGTTTGTGTAATGGGCGAGCAAATGCATTGAAAATCGTCCCCCGAAAGAGTCGCCGCGCAAGGGCGATGGAGCAATGGTGGGTAAAGCGATATATATGTAGAGGTGGTGTGATGGGTAGAGCGCGTACCTCGATGGTGCTG
Source organism: Aplosporella prunicola CBS 121167 (assembly GCF_010093885.1). Classification (NCBI taxonomy): domain Eukaryota; kingdom Fungi; phylum Ascomycota; class Dothideomycetes; order Botryosphaeriales; family Aplosporellaceae; genus Aplosporella; species Aplosporella prunicola. The sequence continues at coordinate 660,207 of NW_022983530.1, read as the reverse complement.
AAGGCGACGGGGAGTTTGATTTCCTTGTAGTATTGGGGTATTTCATCCTGTTGGCAGAACAGTCGATCAGTATGCGCCGGGCGCGGAGACGTGGCGGCGGGACGTCGTACCTGGTCCGGAAGCTCGAGAAAGCTGGTTGCAATGGGGCGGCCGCTGGGGCAGATTAGCAAATGATTCGCGCGGAGGCAATGCCGCGGCGGGACCTACGTCTTGTCCTTTGCGGCCTTCATGGTCTCGAGGAACTTCAGGCCCATTTCCATGGTGCTGTCTGGCGTCTCGGCGAAGCCATCGTCCTGCTGCAGCGGCGAGAGCCATGTCAGCTGGGGCGTCGGAGTGGTGGGAGTGGATCGGAGGGGGCAGGGTGCGGCAGAGGGCCGTCTGGGAGATGGGCGGGCTGCCGCTGATGGTGTTCATGAGCGGAGCGTGCGGGTAGGGTAGGCAGCCTGGTGCTGGTCAAGCGTCGCGCGTTCGACCAGGAAGCTCTCTCTCCGCGCCGGCGCTCCATCCTCATCAATGCCATGCGCTCGCAGCATCGCACCACGCCAGACACGCGCGCTGCGCAAGCACTTACCGGCAAGCGCTGTCTCTTGGATGCGCGACTCTCGCTATCGGGTGAGGCGGCGGGCGGCGCCTTGCGCTTCGACGCGCTCTCCATGGTGTGTAGTATCGCACGTCAGGCTGGCGCAAGGCTCTTGGGCTCCGGCAGGATCAGGATGCACTTCGACGTCTGCGGTGCTGCGCGGTGCTTGCGCATAGGCGTGGCTCAACTCAATCGCGTCTCGATCTGGCCGCCAAGATGCGCGAGCCCTAAGTCTGGCACGGAGCGGAACCATCACGTGACGCCGCCCTAACCCGAAACTGCACCATCAACCTTCCGTTTCCGATTCCTACAGGGTATCGCTAAAGCAGCCAGCGTGTGTCTAGGAAACTAGCCTAACAATAATGTGCATGAATGCAAGTAATCCCCGTTTCCTCAGTGGTTCTTGGCCTCGGCCTCAAACTTCTCCCTGGCCTCCTTGTCCTTCATCTCGCGCACCTTGGCAAGCACAACCTCTCTGAAGATAGCACCCCTTGCGAGCCGGCTCAGGCTGCGCTTGTGCGTCTTCGGCGTCTGCGCCGTCTCCAGCGACCGGTCAGTCTTGTGTCCGTCGAGCGCCTCGCCCGCCGCCTCGCGCGCGTTGGCCGGCATGTCGCTTCCGCCGGGCAAGTCCTCTTCCTCGTCCTCCTGCATCCTGAGCGCCTCGATACGGTTCGCAAGCTTGACAAGCTCGATGCCACGGCGGAGGCGCGCCTTGGCGACGTAGGCGCGGATCTCGGGCAGCAAGTTGTGGTCCGAGGCCGTCTCGCCCTTGAGCCACACATGCGCCAAAGCTTCCTGTGGGGTCGTCAGCGCTGCAATGGCTTGTAATCGCAACATAGTCACTTACCGCACTCGTAGAGCGCTTCTCGGGCTCGGGCTGCAAAAGGCAGTTGATGAAGTCCTTGGCATCCTTGCTGACATCCTTCCAATACCGCTCGTGGAAGATAACGCGGCCGTTCTTGCACTCCTCGATGAGATCCGCCAAGCTCTCGCTGCGGAAAGGCGAGTAACCACAAAGCAGCGTGTATGTGATGACACCCAGCGACCACATGTCGACCGGCTTACCGTGGCCCCGCTTCAGCATAACCTCTGGAGCCGCATAACCGAAGGAACCCGCCATGGTGGTCAGTTGCTCAGTAGGCGAGTCGAGCATCTTAGCAATACCGAAGTCGGCAAGTACAAGGGAGGAGTCGCCGGAGGACGTAAGGTAGAGGAGGTTCTCAGGCTTGAGATCTGTCTACTGTCAGTCTTGTCTTTAGCCTCCAATGAATGTGTGGGAGTGTACCTCTGTGGACAACATTGTTTTGGTGGAGGTAGTTGACGGCGTCCAAGACTTGGCGGATAGTCTCAGCAGCGTCCTTCTCCGTGAATCTACCCCGCTCGCAAATGCGGTCGAACAGCTCGCCGCCGGTTGCCAACTGGGTGACAATGTAGTATTTGTCCTGTCGCAGCCTTATCAGCACCAATTACTCGTCCAGCTCGCAGGGCTCTCACGTACCCTAGACTCGAACCAATCGTGGAAGCGGACAATGTGCGGGTGCTTCAGGCGCTGAAGCATCTCCAGCTCGTCCAGGACCATCTGTTCGTTTCCCTTCACATTCTTCTTGAGGATGATCTTCACGGCGACCTTGCCGTCGGGGCAATCCGCTTCACGGACAATGCCATAGGTGCCAGCACCAAGGGTCCTGCCAAAGCGGTATTTGGCTCTGTTGAGGAAAGTTTTAGCATGGTGTAACGAGCGTTGTCCAAGGGGTCGGCGAGGGCGGACTTCTTATCGTAGCTTTCAGGCTGGCCCTGCAGCTTGTTGAGCATACCGTGAACTGCAGAAAAATGCAATCAGTACCTGGCGCGATGCGCTGCGGAGGAAAGACTACTTACGACTCATTTTGGATGGTTATGCGCCTGCTTCGCTTCTTGCGCGTGGAATTCTAAAGTCAAGGGATGCTTTGGCGTTCTGGGCTGGCCGAAAGACAGCGGGGCACGGGGAAGCGGGAGGGTAGACGCGAGTGCAAGAGGGCAAACACAGCAGAAGAAACAGGTCGACTGGCTGAGATGGCAGTAGAAAGGAGGAAGGGACAACCGTCGAGAAACAAAAGTCGCGGAGTCTGGCAATCTAACCTAGCTGTGATTGCGCTGCCCGGGCGGGGCTGGCCCTAAGAGGAGTCTGGCGCTTTCCGCACACACAACAGCGCCAGGCTGACACATTGCGGCTGATGGGGGTGGCAGTGCAGGAACAGGCGGTTCGTAAAAGGCTGTGCTAGTGTCTCAGGCACGGCATACTATATCCGTCGCGCTCCTCGACTGCAAGTGCTTCTCATTTCCCCATCAGGCGGTGGACCCTTAAATGCCCTCCGGCCCGCTCCCGACTGTTCTAACTGCGATGAACCATGCACGAAAATGTATCTGAGGCAGGCTGCCTGCCGTGCCATGTAACAAGTCGCAAGAGCAGGGAAACCGGCAAGGCAGACAGACGTCATACGTCTCGCCGCATTTATATACGTATCCAGCTTCATCGACGAGCTGATCACCATTCTTTGCCGCATTGAACCCCTCGACAAGGCAGACCGCTCCAGAAAATGGCATCCACAGCCACCGTTGTTTCTGTTTTCGCGGGCCTCGTGGCCTTGCTTGCTGCCTACGCCTACTTCTTCGGCATCTCGCCCGCCGTCAAACGCCAGATGGAGGAGAAGGCGCTGAAGACGATGGGGGAGAACAAAGCATCCTACCTCGTCAAAGGTAAACTCCCAGGTTAATGCCCGTCTGGTACATACTGACTCTCGACTAGACCAAGTCAACAAGCTGCCTGCCTCGGATCAAAAAGATGTGAAAGAAGTCAAGAAGGGTCTGGGCAATCTGGCCGGTGGTTCTCTCCAGAACCCCGTGGGCAAGTTTGCTGGCGACACTGCAGACGAAGCCACGCGTCCTTTGACCGGCCGTTGAGCAGAGATTGGGTGCAGGATTCTAAGCGGCGTTGGATTTTTCCAATCCCTCGTTGTTGGCTGGTACACGTAGCAGCCATGAAGCTAGCTTTACGATGACAATGACAGACACGAAACGACGAATTTTCCACTCTGCTCTTTGAGTTATCGTCTGGATTATCAGACCATGGGGTTGACCGGTGGTGCGAGGTGGTGGACTACTGCAACAACTTTTCGCGCGACGCGACGCAAGAGTTGTACAGACTAACGGAGGGGGCCGTGCGCGAGTCAGGGCATCACATGCAAAAGCAGACGTGCCTACACTTGCAGCAGCGAGCACGAGGGCGATACGTAAATGGGTGCAGCGGGCAGTGAATTAATACGTGTACGAGTTTCTGTCAATCATCTGTCGTTCCCCGCGTGATTCCCCAACGTCATGCCCGGATGCCCGTCGACGCTTCGGTAGAGGTAATTTCCGAACTTCCGCAACCCTAACTACGCGCCGCACTTTGACCACCCAACGCGCAACACTCACGGCGGTACTACCCAGGGCTGAATACATGGCGGCGTAAAGGGCGCGCAATTCTCTTCTACTTCCTTCTACACCTTTTGCTCTGCCCCAAGCCCCCCTCGCACAACATGAACATGGGGAAGAGTAAGTCTGGAGACCTCGAGTCCCAAATTCACACCAGCCGATGTACCTTATCCTTGTTCTATTCGTGCGCAGACCCTGGCTAACCACAAGGTTCCGGAACAGACACCGCCGCGCACGAATGTGTATCTGAAGAGGCCCTGGCTCACCTGAAGACGTACAAGTACTCGAGCGTCGACAAAAGCTTCATCTCTCGCTACATCCTGAAGCATTACGTATGCGCCCCTCGCTCCGGCTTACAACTGCACACTGTTAACTGGCTTGGTCGTATAGTGGAATGGCTTCGTCGAGCTGCTGCCCATGTGGCTGGCGCCCAACATGGTGACCCTGCTTGGCTTCATGTTCATCCTGGGCAACGTGGCATTAGTCGAACTCTACGTGCCTGATCTTGTGGGTCCGGTAAGACAATGCTTCACCCCGCCGAAGTTGGTCCATGTCGGAGAGGAGCAAGAAGCTGATTGATATTGCATGGTAGGCTCCAGCATGGCTGTACTACAGCTTTGCCTTTGGTCTTTGGATGTATTCGACCCTGGACAATGTTGATGGCAAGCAAGCGCGCAGAACGGGAACTTCCAGTGGCCTGGGAGAGCTTTTCGACCACGGTATCGATTCCCTGAACTGCACGCTTGGCAGCCTGCTCGAGACGGCTGCCATGGGCTATGGCGCGACGAGGACCGGCGCGTTCACGGCTCTGATCCCTTGCCTGCCCATGTTCTTCTCGACCTGGGAAACGTACCACACCCACACCCTATATCTTGGCTACTTCAATGGTCCGACCGAGGGCCTCATCATCGCCTGCTCGATCATGATCATCTCAGCACACAACGGACCTGGCGTGTGGTCGGATTCCCTCATCAAACACTTCCCCTCCCTGGAAAACTACGTGGCGCCCACGACAACCTTCCGGGACTTTTGGGTCCCAATTCTCCTTGGCTCCTTTCTGATCGCCCATCTGCCCGCGTGTGTCGTGAACGTTGCCAGAGCGCGCCGCGCCAACAATCTGCCTGTCCTGCCTATTCTGCTGGAATGGACTCCCATGGTCATCTTCACGACGGCAACTTGTGCATGGCTGGGGAGCCCTTACTCGACTATTTTGGAAGAGTGGGATGCTCCAAACAAGACAGGAGGTCACCTTGTTTTGTTCTGTCTGACCATGAGCTTGGTGTTTGGACGTATGACGACAAAGATTATACTTGCCCATCTGACGCGCCAGCCTTTCCCTTATTGGACCGTTATGCTTGTTCCTCTCATTGGCGGCGCCGTGTTGACCAACCTGCCCCGCCTTGGTCTGGGTTCACCTGCGGCTATTGCCGTGTTCGAGATCTGGTACCTTAAGGCTTACTTTGTCTTCGCGGCCGTCGTATACGCGAACTGGGCAATTCTGGTCGTCAACAGCATCTGCAGCTTCCTTGGAATCAACTGCCTCACCATTCCGAGCAAGAAGGACAAGGAGGGAGAGAACGGTCAGTTGGATTCTGAGAAGCGCGTACCCAACGGCACTGGAAGAAAGAGTGACTAGACTGCTTTTGCAGTCTGCGTCTAGAGTAAATGGACACGAACTACTACGATTCATACGAGCATGATCGCGTCGCCAGGCGAGAGGGATTACACATACCTTCTCGTCATAACCTGCCCTCATACACGATTTCCGGATACAGCATTTAATTGACGAAGAGACGGCGGCACAAGCATTTGGGGAGTTAGCAAGCGTTTGTAGCAGTATGGCATTGTTAACATTGGGGGGCGCAGCGGAGTGGCAGAGCGCGGAGTTCGGAGCTGCGCTATCGGAGTGTAGATGACAAAAGACTTACCTACATTAATGTCGATAGACCAGCTAGGCGCACACTGCGGCTAGACACATGTACATCTCTACGATCACTACCTAAATACCAAAACACAAATCATCAATCCCGTGGGGTTCAGCCTCCTACTTCGGACGAGTTGGTGTTGGAGGTCCCGACCAACTGATGTCGACGTGCTCGATTAGGACAAATTATTTAAAGGAATCCTAGGGCTCCCAATCGGATCACATCGGCGAGACATCCCCATAATTCGTCTTGTAGGTGCACGCGGCACGGGAGCTCCGAATCGGACGATGAGGTTCCCCAGCAGGACCCTTGAATTGATAACCGCAATATGACGTAAGGCATGGGAGCTCGGGCAGGTCCCCAGCTCCTACGAATATTTACTTCCCTACACAGCACGCTTCTATCCTCCAGTCTACTAATCTCCCAATTACTCTCTGTTACCTATCATCGACTAATTACCTTTATAACTAGACCCAAACAAATAATCAATCCTCATGTCGTTCCTCCGCGCCGCAACCCGCACATTCCCCACCACCACCAACAACATGCTGGCGCGCAGCGCGCTCCAAAAGACAGCACCACGGGCCTTCTCGACGGCGCGGCCACTCGCCGAAGCGCCCAAGATCCTGCTCGAAGACAAAGACAACGGGTTCGGGTTCATCCGGCACAACCCACGGCCCGCGAAGCCGCGCACGGCGGGGGTGACGGAGATCCGGGGCCCGTACTACAGCGCGATGGGGCCCAACTACCTGTCGGACGTGCTCAAGACGATGGGGCACCACGTGGACGGGCTGAAGTTTGCGGGCGGCAGCTTCAGCCTGTTCCCGGAGGCGGCGCTGCGCGAGCTGATAGAGCTGGCGCACGCGCACGGCGTCTACGTCTCCACCGGCGGCTGGATGGAGCACGTGCTGACGCAGAGCGACGCGGGCGCGGCCGTGGACCGCTATCTCCAGAAGTGCAAGGACGTGGGCTTCGACGTCATCGAGGTGAGCACGGGGTTCTTGTCGCTGCCGCAGCCCGACTGGCTGCGCTTGGTGGACCGCGTCCACCAGTTCGGCATGAAGGCGAAGCCGGAGCTGGGCATCCAGTTTGGCGCTGGTGGCGATACTGAGGCATCGGATCTCGAGTCCATGGGCTCCAGTGATCCGAGCAAGGTCATTAATATGGGCAAGAAGTTTATCGATGCCGGAGTCGAGCGCTTGATGATTGAGAGCGAGGGCATCACCGAGAACGTCAAGAGCTGGCGCACCGACGTCATTCAGGGTATTCTCAAGGAGCTGCCCATGGAGAAGGTCATGTTTGAGGCTGCCGACCCCAAGGTTTTCAACTGGTGAGTCCTCTACATACATACCTACGCCTCTCACCAATCTCCACCGCTAACAATATCTCCCTCCTAACAGGTACATCCGCGAGTTCGGCGTCGACGTCAACCTCTTCGTCGACCACTCGCAGATCGTCCAGCTCTCGTGCCTGCGCCAAGGTATCTGGGGCATGGCCGACACGTTCGGGAAGATCACCACCTATCGCCCTTCCTAAGCCTGCACCCCCATGTGGGCGGGCGGGCCATAACGACCTGAGATGACACCATTAATGCCGTGATCGAGGAGTTGCTTGTTGTTATCTTTGCTGGTTCTAAAGCGGTGTATGTGTGCGTGTAGTTGAGCGAGACGAGAAGACCCGGCCGGCAGGCAGGCTATGTATGTAGAAGTCTGTCTGCTGCATGATAATGTCAAATGAATGTTCACACGAGATGTTTCTTTCCTATAAACATGACTATGGCATAACATCCCTCGCCATTAATGGTGATTCACCGTTCAGCGGGATAGGGACGGATCCAAGCAGTCCCTAGCTACAAGACTGAGTCCTGCACATAATCAAGAAGGTCTTATAACCGCGCACGTACTACATGCACACACCTTAAATGTTGTTTGTACGGAGTGGAAAGCAAATCTATTATCCCCTTAACCCTTTCTATGCCGTCCTGCAGCGTGCGGCCTACCTACAGATATAGAAAATATCAAATACATCTGCATACTCACAATAACCACAGCACAATAACCAACCGTAGCCACAAGACATCGTTCATACAGAAAACACATCACACCTTTTACACCTCAATATAACGTCACCTATTAATTCATTTGGCTTCCTCCAAATACTGGACCTGCTCTTTTCCTCGTTGTGTGTTCTTCGTAGCCTAGTTAGTACAACCACTATTATGCGTGCACGCAGAGCATACCTGTACAGCATGCTTCTCACGCCCACAGCCCACCGACCCAGCGCCCTTAGCCCACGTGAGCTAAAACGCGCACGCACGCCCACCACCACCACTACCACCAGAAGCATCATCCGTCACACACACACGAAGCACAGCGACATACATACAACACGAGATCACGGGCAGTAGCAGCAGCAGCGGTTGGTAGAACAGGTAGGTAGGTATTCAGGCGACAAACAGGCGCGCAGGAGCTTCTTTTTCTTTTTCTTGTTACTGTACTTGTCGAAAACAGCAGACCGATCAGCCAGCCAGCAGCAATAACAGCAGCAGCATCGTCATCCCATTCCCCCGCCAGCAGTCAAGATCAAGCGCTACAGTATGGAGATATACGCTCGCTCACGCATCACGCTCAAGACGAAAACACAAACAAAAGCAAAGCCTGAACATCGGAAGTGTGGTAGTACTAGGCCGTGGACCGTGGACCATGAGACCGTTTGGGGGCCGCTAAAGCCTTTCCATACACAAAGTGAAGGACATCATAACACTTTTATTTTTGGAAGCCCGTTGCACCCGCCAAGTCTAAATGAGAAAAAAAGCCGTTTGGTCAAAAAAGGAACACATGAAACCCCGAGACGGCCAATCGCCGTCGCATTTTCAAAAAGCAAGAGCCTAGTGCTCGCGATCCGTTTACCGGGTGGAGAAGGCCTTGGTGACGGTCCTCTTGAGGGCAAGCTCCTTCTTCTTGAGGTCGTCGGAGCCGGCGTCCTCGATCTCGAGCTGGGCCATGGCGTCGGACAGGGCAGACTCGATCTTCTCCTTCTGGCCGCGCTTCAGCTTCATGCTGGTGCCGGGGTCGGAGATCATCTCTTCGACACGGGAGATGTAGGCCTCGAGCTGTTGCCTGGACTCGAACTTCTTGGAGAAAGCCTCGTCCTGGTTCTTGAACTTCTCGGCGTCTGTTCGATTGATTAGCGTCTTGTTCAATTGAGTTGGCATCGTCATGGGGGCTTACCGTTGATCATGCTCTCAATCTCGGTGGACGAGAGCTTACCAACAGAGTTGGAGATGGTGATGTTGGCAGTGCGGCCGGAAGACTTCTCGGTGGCAGTGACCTTGAGGATACCGTTGACGTCGACCTCGAAGACGACCTCAAGCTGGGCGTCACCAGCCTTCATGGGAGGGATAGGGGCAAGGGTGAATTCACCCAGGGAGGTGTTGTCCTCGCAGTTGACACGCTCACCCTGGAAGACAGGGAACTGGACGGTCTGCTGGTTGTCGGCAACAGTGGTGAAGGTCCTCTTCTTGATGGTGGGGACGGTCTGGCCACGGGGAACGACGGGAGCGAAGATGTTGCCCTCCATGGCGACACCCAGGGAGAGGGGAACAACATCCAGAAGCAGGAGGTCGGCGGTGTCGGCGGAGGTGGCCTTGCCGGACAGGATACCGGCCTGGACGGCGGCACCGTAGGCAACAGCCTCATCGGGGTTAATGCTCTTCTCGAGCTTCTTGCCGTTGAAGAAGTCGCTCAGGAGCTTCTGGATCTTGGGGATACGGGTGGAACCACCAACAAGGACGATCTCGTCAACCTTGGACTTGTCAATGTTGGCGTCCTTGAGGACCTGCTCAACAGGGACAATGGTGCCAGTGAAGGCCTTGCCGTTGAGCTCCTCGAAACGAGCACGGGTGATGCTGGAGTTCAGGTCCTCGCCGTCGAACAGAGAGTCGATCTCGACGGTGGTCTGGGTACCGTTGGAGAGGGTACGCTTGGCACGCTCGCAAGCAGTGCGCAGACGACGGAGGGCACGAGCGTCACCGGACAGGTCCTTCTTGGTCTTGCGCTGGAACTCCTTCTTGAAGTGGTCAAGAAGGTTGGTGTCGAAGTCCTGACCACCAAGGTGAGTGTCACCAGCGGTGGCCTTGACGGTGAAGACACCACCCTGAATGTGAAGAAGGGAAACATCGAAAGTTCCACCACCAAGGTCGTAGATCAGGACGTTCCTCTCCTTCTCGGACTTGCCGGAGCCGAGACCGTAGGCGATAGCGGCAGCGGTGGGCTCGTTGATGATACGGAGGACGTTGAGGCCAGCAATGGAACCGGCGTCCTTGGTAGCCTGACGCTGGTTGTCGTTGAAGTAGGCCGGGACGGTAATGACGGCCTTCTCAACCTTCTTGCCGAGCTTGGTCTCGGCAACCTCCTTCATCTGTATGGCGGTCAGTTGACTGCGTAATTTTCTTGCGTTGCGCACGAGGTACGTACCTTGCCAAGAACCATGGCGGAGATCTCCTGGGGAGAGAAGGTCTTGGTCTCGTTCAGGTACTCGACCTGGACGAAGGGGTTGCCGCCCTGGTCGACAACCTTGAAGGGCCAGGACTCGACGTCCTTCTTGACGGTCTCGTCGTCGAAGCGACGACCAATGAGACGCCTGCGGACTGTTAGCCCTCGTGCCGCACAAGAAAAAAAGATTTTCTTGGCGCCCAACTCACTTGACATCGAAGACGGTGTTGATGGGGTTCATGGCAGCCTGGTTCTTGGCGGCCTCACCGATGAGACGCTCCTCGGCGGTGAAAGAGACGAAGGAGGGAGTGGTGAAGCTACCCTGCTCGTTGGCGACTGGGAAAACATGAGTATGGGCTCCACGAGCGGCGGAGGCGCGGGAGACGTACTGATCTCAACGTTGGTGCCCTCATAGTTGGCAACGCAAGAGTAGGTGGTGCCTGCGGGGAAGAGAGCAGGTTAGCGGCGCGAAAGAGGATTGAGCGGAGGGAAGGCAGCATACCAAGATCGATACCGATCGCACCCTCGTAGACTTCGTCACTCATGATGAATATGGGGTTTCTATGAGGGTATTTGGAGGTTGAGGTTGAGAGATGGAGGGTGGAGGGTTGCGCGAGGCCTTCAGAACTTTTGTGCACAAATTGAAATTTTGCCCATTCTTAGTAACCCAAAGCTCCGCGCTACGCTAATCTAGTCGGGGCTTAGGCCACTTACCGCCACGCCGCTCCGGCTACCGCCAACGTCGCGAGCGCCGACGCGAGAAAATGCTTTCACTGCCACCGCCGCCGCCTAGCGCATTAACTACCTACCTACTAACAGAAAAAATGCATGCAAATCCAGACCGGCCGCCGCCTGGTGCCCGGAACGCCGTGCCTGCGTGCAACTTTTGAATGAACGAAACAGTCACCACAAAACCGAACTTCCTCCATTCGCCATTATCTATCTACTATCTGCCGGTGGCTTCGGCTTCCCCAGCTTCAGCTTCAGGCTCAACTTCGGCTTACCCTCGCCTCCTGCCGAAACCGGCGGGCTCCCGGCCGGTGTCGTCGTCGAGGCAGGGCTGCCTGCAGACGGTTGCCTTATGGGTTGCGCTGCCGGCTTTGAAATCGGATTAGGCCGCGGAATCCCACTCGAAGGCGCGCGCTGAGTGTTGACCGACGGTGGCCGCTGCATATGTGGCGACGGCGATGGACGGTGTCCGACTGCCGGAGATGCTGGGCGCGATGCCGGTCGTGACACGGGACGTGAATCCGGCCTGTCAAGTCGCGATTCCGGCCGCGATGATACTGGGCGCGAGGCCGACGGTGCTCCTATCGGGCGTGGTAGCGGACGAGACTCCGACCGTGCTTCTGGCCGCATCTCTGTTCGTGAAGCTGGGCGCGAATCCGGTCGCGCTTCTGTCCGCGACTCCGGCCGCGATTCCGGTCGTGGCTTTGACTGCTGCCCGAGTGGGCGTTGCTGCGGGTGTGATGGCCGGATCGACCCATTGAGAGACGAATGAACCTTGGGCGGGCGCGGAATCGTGGGGGCGGGAGGTTTGCGGAGGATGCTGGCCAAGCTCTGAGGATTGACCTTGAATCTGACCATTTTGCGACGCTTCTTCGGCGGCGCATTGGAATCCGGTGTAGGTCTTGGAGAAGGCGTAGGCGGCTTCGCGAACGGATTGACGTTTTTCGGAAATGGAGATTGTATCTTAGGAGGAGCGGGGACGCTCGGGGTTGGAGGTTTGACGATTGGCGCTGCCGAAGGGGTGGTTGCAGAAGCAGGTGCGCTCGGTTCCTTCTTGACGCCTCCCAAGTTGAGCTTGAGTGAAGGTAGGCCATTCGGCTTGGGTGGAGCAGATGGACCAACATGCGGTCTTTTGGCCTGTGGTGCGTCTGCAACTGAACTCCGACGGCGTTTTTCTGTGGATTTGCGCAAAAGTGCTTGCTCTCCCTTGATCTTGTTGAGAGGCTTCGTGCGCAGTTTTTGGCTTCTGGAAAAGGTCAATTTGCCCTTTCCGAGATGTCTGACGCTCCAATATTTGGGGTATTTAATGGCAACAACCAGATCAAATTTGGGCTCAAAAAGCAGCTGGCAAAGCTCCAGTATACGTCCCCATTCTTGAAGGCCCACCGAGGGCGATGTGAGTGCTTTTCTTAAGGCATCCTTCAGAACTTGGTTGTTCTCAAGCTCCGCTTTCAAAGCCTTTCGCGCACCGGCTATGGTCTGTGTTCGCTCCTTAATTGCTTGGCGAACTTCGGTGGAAACTTCCTGCTCGATAACGAGGCCGCCATCTTCAACTGCCGGGGCCTTTTCTTCCTGCTCTTTCTTCCCAATGGCAATTTTGCCAAGGCCTCGGCCGATCATATGGTAGACTTGTTCCCGAACATACGGCGAAGGATCGTACGCCATTGTGTAGAAAAGGAACTTTAGAATGGTTGGTGACAGAAGCATGTCCAGCTCAACCAGACATTCCATGGCCTTGAGGCGGACGAAGTCAGCTGCCCCCGGTTTGGTGTACTGCAAGAAATCCACGGCCTGACGAGGGACAATTCCATTTTCCATCAGAAGCTGCTGACAATGGAGCGCCGTGCCAGTGATCACGTTTTGATACGAAGGTATCCATTCATCAAGCCTTCGATGACGCTCAATTTCGTTCATTGCGTCCTTCTGGAACTCAGTTATGTCTTGTTCATCCATAAAGTCAAATTCGTCTTGTGCCAAGTTGTTAGTCTTCTTGTCATTCTTGAGGACTTCGGCGAGACAAGAGAGCAGAGTTGCCACATAGTGACAGTCTGAGAACTCGTTGTGAGAGTTGTCGTTGAACTTCAACTTGTCAAGGATCCACCTCTTCGCCAACATGTGACCTTTTCCGTTCTCATCGTGGAACTTCGCAATCGCTCTAGGAATAGCGCACTGGACCAGGTATTGGTTCCTATTCGAAAAGTCGTTGGAGCGGACCATTGGCGAGTCCGGAAGACAAAAAAGTTCTTGGAATGCTTTCTGTAAATGGAAAAGGCCTATGTTATGAATTTCAGGTCCGAATGGCACGGCACATCTTGCAATGCCGTCGGCAGCCATCGTGCGGACTCCGTGGAAATAACGATGATCCATAAGTGTGCGCGTTAAAATGGTCGATATGAGAGGATGAGGTCTTTGCGACATGAGGTATTGAACCGACTCGACTTGCGCTACCACGTCGGGATCTTGCTGCAGCTGCGAAACGTACATGTAATGCGGCTGTGCAAACGTGATTTTACAAATCCACTCGAAGTCGGCATCCATCCGAATCCACTCGTAGTTTTCTTGGTTCATGGCATTTTCGTCCTCGGGCGACCAGTCGGCAAATTTCCAGGTTTGAACGTCTTGCTCGGCATCCAAGATATCGCCCAAGCAGTAAAGCAGGACGTCGTCTTGGACTTCGCCATCACCAGATATGTCAATACCCGCAGCAGCAGCAGCTCTTTCTTTCTGCCGCCGAGACCGCTTTAGTCGGGTGTACTTGGTGTTGTACGGGGCGTCAAACCTCGTTGTGGAGTCGTGAATGGGTACGACATGGTCGTAAGGCGTCCCATCCGCCTCATGAACTGTGATTGTCATGGCACCAGTAAAAACCCTCTTCGGCTTCTTCTTCTCCATGCTACTGTTGCCTTCTTTGATCTCTTTCATGAAGCTGGTTGGATCGAGATCCTTAACTTCTTGCCCAAAGTCGTCCAAGTCGTCACCCTTTTCACCCTGAGTTTGCCTGATAGCAAACTCGATGACAGATTTCTTCTTGTTGAAGCGTTGTGTGACGAAAAAGTGTGGGCATCCAGCGCCATACACCCACTGTCTCCAAAAATCGGGTATCGGCTTACTTTCGAGGTATTTGTCCACGATTCCAGTGAAATCTTCGGTGGAAATGGTTCCGTTCTGCAGCTTACCAGTCTTCGCTTGAAGGAGGACCTTGTAGATGACCTTCGCCACTCCCATTTTTGCCATCCTCTTGATCTTCTGATTCAAAATGAACATGACTAGAGGGGCCTTCAACTCCATAAACTCGACCTCTGAAGGATCAAGGGCGAGATATTCTCCAAGGTCTTGCAGCGATGGTCTGTTTGCATCAAGTTGGACAACCTTGTCCGCCATAGTCTTCATCCGGAATCGGTGTTCGTTTCTGCCACACAACTGTTCCATAAAGTCGTCCGCCATAAAGTGAGATACTGCATAGATTACCCACCAATCCTGAGGACCTTTGGGGATGACATTTACACCTATCCATTGACTAGCAAGCGCGTGGACGAGCTTGCGTGTAACGGGTATCAGTGGATCCATTATGTCCTCAGGAAAGAGAAGGGAATTGCTGCATAGTGAGAGTGATGCCGCGTGAGCGATATCAGGAGTAAGGTCGTCTACGAATATAACCTTATAGCTTGTGAAGGGGTAGGAAATGTACGTCTTGGAGAAATGATCCGTTGCCTGGGGCTGCGTTAACAAACCTGCTAAGAATTCAAGTGGACTGCTTTACCTTAGCCAAAGCCATGCACGTGTTTCTGACTTCGTCGTTCCTTCCTGGCAGACAGAAGCCGTGCACTCGGATAGCAGCTTGGCCCATCATCTCATCGTCGTCACTCTCGCGCAGGTCCGAAAGGTCAACATGTTCGAAAGGACCTATGGCGAATGCAATGTGTTGAGGTGCCACGGACGACGCGCAGCTGAAAGTTACCGTTTTGTGAGAGGGGTCCTTGGGATCGACAATCTGAACAGTGTTAGACATCTTAGCGCCATTCGATTGGGACTACTACGTACATCATCGGTCATGTCACCAGAACAGATTACCGACAATTCCAGCGCTTTGTCTTCTTCACTTAGATCCAAGGGGTTCTCATCGACATCAGGCATTGGCACATCACTATCGTGACTGACACCGTTCGGCAGGCCGTTGGCCTGTGTAAGCGGAGGTGTGGGTACCCCATTTGCACTGTTGGTCAAAGGCAGGGAAGCGGCGTTCCGGTAGATATCGCCAAGCGTTCTCGGATACCGTATAGAAATGTCCCAGACGCAGCGCGAAGATCCGTCGTCCACGCATGGAAACAAGCAGGAAGCGGTACCTGGAAACTGTGTATTCCGCGTATAGACATGTGGGTATCTTGTATCTCCTTCCTCTAGGCCAACAAAGTGAAGGCCATCCCGGAAGTTCTTGATTTCATAGTCGATGACGATCTTAAGCGGCGTGAGAACGGGCCCATTGTCGTCAATTGTTCTGAGCGCTGGCGTTTCTACGAGTGAGCCGAAGCCCATGAGGTTTTGCGATTCAGCTGTGAAGGCGCCCAGTTCCCTAATTTGCACCTTATCGGGGATTTTGAGGACCAAGTCATCATCACATTCGCCTTCCAGGTGTTTCTCCACCTTTTGCCGCAGGATTCGATGGTGGTGTACCGTGCTCCTCTCTGAAAGATAAATATGCGAGTGAGGATCGTCGTGGCGAAACTCAGCCATCCGCCCCTCGACCTGCACTTGCTTGACATGCGCTTGCCGCAAGTTCAGTTTGACATGCTTGAGTCCTTTCGAGTGAGGCTGGACTGTAATTTCCGCCCGTCCGCTCAGTGTGCGTTCCGCGAAATCAACGTCGAGGTCGACCTTTTCCGAATAGACAGAGAATCCGAGCCCAGGTGGAGGGGGCGCTGTCGCGGCCGAAGCCGCGCTGGGATCGAAAGGACCAGGCATGATGCCGTTCCAGGTATCAACCAGAGACCCTCGTCGCTGAAGTTATCCTACTCATCGCCAAGATTATGAGCGCATGCTAGGCAACCGTCGCCGGCGCGCGGTGGTGGTGCGGACGCGAGGTGTAGCGGTCGGTGGAAACAAGCGCGTAACCGGTCGAGGAAACGGAAGGCGATTGAGTCGCGGGGCACGGCAGACTCGAGCGCGGCGAGCAGTGGTGGCGGTGGTGGTGGTCGGAGGGGTTGTCCTCGAGCGAACGTGAGCTGTGGCCGTCGCAACCGTGTCGCGGCTTTGACTGGGACCGCGATGCCCAGCTCTGACGCTGCTGCTCATCGGAGCCATCTGCGCCGACCTCCGTGCTTTCGTAGCGCGGAACTGGGACCGAGCTTGGCATTTCCTCGACAACCTCGCAGAGCCTCGCCAGATCATTCCACCACATTTTAATCTAGCATTTTGCTGTTCACAATGTCAGGCTTGCAGCGGTTTGCCAGTTTGTTAAGCAAGACAAGTAATGCACACACAACATCATCGACTGTTTTCAAGACCTGGCCAGGTGTAGGCACAATTTCAAATGCGTCCAATGTCTGGCTGTTAATAGGAACTGCATTAAACTAGATGTACACACCTCGTTTGCCTTTGGAGCACCATGTCCGTAGCCCGCTGCGCGCCGAAAAGCAGTCCATGAGAACCAGCTTGACGAACACTCAAAAAACGCCGGGCCCTAACAAGCATGTGTCCCTATGTGTGTCCTGCGCGCCCATGTTTCGAGCACAGTTCAAAACGCCATGAAAACTAAAAAGAAATAAAAAGGCTATTGGTTGCTGTACAGGAAGCTACTGCTTCTTCTCTCTCATCCTGCGCCGTTTGTTTCGTGCATGCGCACGTAGCGCATCAGGAGCCAGATATTCCTCTGGTAAGCCGAATTCTTCCTCGACAAACTCTGGAATGGGTTGTCCAAACGCAAGTAGATTACGTCCGTGCCGTTGTTTACCCAGTGCAGCAGCACGCATGTGAGGCTTCGAATAGAATGACGTAAAAGGTCTTTCCGGCGACGGCGGTCTGTAGATGATAGGAGGTGGAGGAGGCCGTGGTTTTGATTTGCTTGATCCACTGGCCGAGATTGCTTCTTGCTGAAGTTGCCTTGCTGCCCAGACATCAACATCGCTGGAATCGGCAGGTTCGCCGGTACTTTTCTCTTCCACAGGCTCGGCTTCGTCCTCTTCTTCTTCCTTGGCAAGCAAAGCTTGCTCCTTCTCCATTTTCAGTCTCTTTTCTTCTTCCTTCCATACTCGGAACTTGTCCACTAAAGCTCTGACTTCAGCAATGAAGTAGTCGCGCTTGGGCTCCCATTCCTTCCTTTCCGAGTCGGTGATACCCGTGATACCCATGACGCGTAGCCAGTCATGGCCAAGAAGCCCGTCCAACAAACGCTCTAATTGCACTTTTTCGTGCATAGCCCTTTCTTTCTCTATGTTGCGAAGTTGTTTCTCTTTGCGCTCTGCGCGCCGATGTGCCTTGAAAAAGACATCATCGCCCAGAGGATCGCTTGTTATGTGATGAGGAGTGTGCCGAACAATAGTAGAAAAATCGACGGTCTGTGTGCCGCTGTTCACTTGAGCAACGGGCCTATAACCGTTCACGTAGGCGGACGGACCATTGGCGGAGGATTGAGAGGAAGTGAGGACAGACGCACGCCGCTTTTGCGCCGGTGGCGCTGGTGCTGCAGGCACGGGGATTGTAGGGGCTTCCTTGAGCGGTTCATCTGTAATGTAGATAGGCGCATCAACCTCTAGGAAGTCTATTTTGCGTCAACCATTTACCCTATACCAGTCGCAAGGGGGTCACAAGTTCAACGTACCTGGTTGCTGGGGGACACCTGAAATCACCTCGTCATAGTTTGGAAAGTATATAGCCAGGTCGCTCTTTAAGCGCGATCCTCCATCTTGACTCCTCAGCGTTCTCTTGTCCTGAGATTGTGGTGGCCCAGAGCCGGGGACCAGTAGAGCGCCCGTGCCCTCAGGCTTGGGTGTTGCGGAATTCGAGGGGACATCGTCCTCGCGGATGTCTAGCGATGTTTGCACGCCGTTGGTGGTTTGTACTAGCCCTCCGTGAGGCTGTGTGACTGTGACTTTGGTCGGAGGTCTCGGTTCCTCAGCGTTGCTGATCGGGGTTGCGCCCTTCTTACGCGTTGAGCCGCGGTTCTTCAAGGCAGGGTTGGCGCCCAGTAGCTTCAATCGCTGCGCTTCTGGTGATGCAGTGGGAGTCTTCTCGGCTGGCGCAATCGATGACGTGCCGGAGGGAACAGAGGGCGCGTGTTGCGACGCGGGCGCGGCTGCTGTCTGCGATGATGGGCGGCTCTCGTTTGGCTCGTCGGTCGCGATATTTTTAGGACCAGGTCGACGTGTGAAGCGCCCACTTGAGGAGCGGTTCAATGGTCGCGAGGAGCTGACCATTGTTTGCTTGGGCTCCCAAGGTCATCTTTCTGTGCTCTGCGTCCTCAGGGATTTGCGCTCTCTAGGGCGATGTGAAAGCTTGCGAGCTCGGGCGTACCGCGAGCGTGTTAGGGGACCCTTCTGAGTTTGGTCGAGGCTGTAGGCGAAAGGGAAGCGTTTCGCAAGGGCTAGCCATCATACACGAGTTCACATTAAAATGCACTTTCACAACCAGCAAAAAAGTCTCAACGAACTTCACTCATGGTCTGTCGCTGGCTGAAACTGGATGTCGCAATGGTCAGAGCGTCTAGCGGAAACATGCGGATGCTATTGTCGAATAGACCGCCGGCTGGCTCAACTTCTGGGCCATGATACGCTCCCTCACCAAGATTTCGCGTTATTATCAGAAGGAGGCTGAGGGTTTTTCGTGATCCTGCACACCTGCCTCTAGTCATGTGTTTATAGAGACAGTCAACTCGCGCCATTGGGCGTAGTGCCGTTTCATGGGGCCAATGCCGCATCGTTCGACCCCGCATAGCTCAAAGGCAAAGCGCATGGCGGATGCTGACCGGGATGTGCTATACTATCTCCTTTAAATCATAGCTGAGGCCATGAGCACTTGGGCCGAATCCGTGCAACGCTCAATGCAGCTACCCTTTGCCTAACCGCTCACAAATGGGCAAGTAAAAGGCTCGAGATGAGCAAGTTTATGTCGTGCTTGTGATGCTATCACTTCAAGAGTCCTGCCTACTCAGTGACTTTGTAAACCCTCAAAACGGGACATGGTTACCAAATTAGAGTTAGACATATAGTCTAAGTAAGGAATAGGATGTTTGGCGCCGCCACATGATTTGACATACGCTTGAAAAGCAAAGTGTAGTGGCTCATTCAGCTGTTAAAGTACAAGACATTAATTGTGCGCAGCGGCTTAGGAAGCAGTCAGACGGCTTGTATTTAGGTAAACAGAAACTCTTTGAGGACAGGGGATGCCGAAAATTCTGGGTTAAGGAGAACGCAACTGACCGGCATTAGAGAATTTGCCTGATATTCTAGAACGTGAACTTACTTGAGAAAATAGGAAAGACCGGCTTTCCGCTTTTCAAGGAATCGTTGCCTGAATCGGGCTAAAGACAAGTCAATAAGCGGCCGGCAAAGATAGATGCAGAAGACATACATATCATGCTCTTAGGAGGGAGTTCTGGCAGTGACGCTCCAGCGAGTGGGAACGTCTGTTCCAGTTTCCTCCGTAACTCGTCAAACTCGGAATACCTGCAACAACATGAACATAAAGCTAGGGGTGCGATGCACAATGGAAAGCAAAGCATACCGCTTTCTGATTTTCATGGGACCTCCCTGTCCAAGATCAGCGACTGCATTGTGCAAGAGCTGCACAAACAAGCAACTCACGTCCAAAGTTTCCACGGTACAGTTCCAGACAACATAGTCGCCCATGCCTGGAACGTTCCCGCTGACGATAACGTACGAGTCAATGGTGACATTTTTAGCCCATACAGCGCTAGAATTGAATTAGCGTTGAGTGCTTTTCAGCGCCATGTACGCCATACCTGTCATGTTCAGAGCCCTCAACGGTGTTGTCCTGCAGGCTAATGGGGTCGGCGCGGTGCTCTTCAACCGAAGCGTAGCTCCAGGTCGAAGCACCCCGCTGGCGGCCCCAATAGGGAGGGACTATCTGCTGATCAGGCGCGGTGGAGTCTGGGGTAGCAGAAGGCTGGGCGGGTGAAATGTCGCCGTTTTGCGGCGGGTGGCTGGGAGAGTTAGGAACAGATGCAGCAGACTCCATCCATCTAGCGCGGAGGAGGACTCGGGCGGACAGGAACACAAGCAAGGAGGTGATGCGGTTCGATTTCAGTGCGGGTCGGTCGAGGGTGGCCGACTGACGGAAACGGGCGAGTTGCGGCAGAAAGAAGGCCCGTGACGTAGTGAAGGGTGCACGGTTTCTGCGGGGCCCGAGGGCCTCTCCCATGCAGCTTTTGGGGCTGGCTTACCTGGATGCACCTCATCCGTGCCAAGGCTCCCTGTGCTCCTGACCTTGGCCACGATTTAATTGACTGATCCATCCCATTTCCACCTTCGCCCATTGCCGCCGCCACCGCTATGACCGTCACTACCGCAAAGGCACGAGGCTCTGATGCCACTTCTGCTTTTTTCTCCTCCCAAGCTTCGTACGGATGCATGCCGGCGGCGCCGACAGGCTGTGTCCCAAGCCATGCTGCATCTGCCGCAATCCGGCCCAGCTCAAGACATGGGTTCGGGATCTCGGTCCAAGCTTGTGAGAGAGTGACCTGCACTGTTGCCGCTTGCGGCGCCACAATAGCGGAGCCATCCTCAGCTTACCACGGCTCTGGCCGCCGGATACCCTCCCAGAGCATGTACGACCTTCGGAGTCGCGCGGATGGAATGCTCGCGACGAGGTGGTGTAGAGGGTAGGTAGGGTACATTACGGATACGATATGATCGCCTTCCCCGGTTGTGAGGTGCTGGATTGTGGCGTAGTGTCGTAGACCCTTAAAGGCGAGCAATGGCCATTGGCTCTTGCGTCGCCAGACCTGGCCGGCATCACCTGCCTGCGGAGAAAGCTGGTGTTTGCTGCCGCCGCCCGGCAGGCGGCGTGGTGCCACCTTCTGGTGGAATATTCCAGCGGCCGCGTATCGTGATTAGCATTTGACTGGCGCAATTGGCTGTCTGGCTTGCACTGCGGGCTGCATAAACGAGAGATCCCCGGCATGGATGCCGAACGACTGAAGGCGACCGGCCCCCGGGCCACGCAGGCGGTCATCGATCATGTTGAACAACTAGCTCGTGATGTTCCCCCTCCCAACATTGGTGAGCCGCCCTTGTGGATAAGACGGAATAGCGGGGTTTATTTTCGCACTTGTGGAGAGCTATCACCACCAGGCCTGTGCTTTCGTGCATATTGGAGCTAGCTGTCCCGGCCACCCTTAAACCCCCCTTCACTGCTGATCCGCCCGGCCTCACCTCTTTATCTCGCCTGAGACTCACCACTCGCTTCGTCTTCGCCTTCTTCAGACCCACTTCTTCACTAAACTACCTGTCGCTTTCCAAGCACGTCCCGGCCCGCCAAGCCTAGGTCAGTAGCTATATTACCGCAGCATTCCTCTTCTTTGCCCCAGCAATTAGCTCATTTTGCCCTCCGACTGCTGCCTACGACACTTCGCTGATCCTTTCCTTCGCAACCTGCAGCTTTTCTCTCACAATGCATTACTTCTCCATCTTCCTTCAGCTGGCGACCGTCGCCAGCGCCATCAACACCAACATCGACCCGGACTCTGTCTCTATCTCGGACAGGAACCAGTGGTGCACCTCCCAGAAGTCTGCGTGCCCGCTCATCTGTCTGCAAACCGCGAACAACACGGACTCTACTGAGGAAAACGACTGTGACCCGGACACCCTTCGTACGTGCTTGGCTTTGATTCGTCAATGTGGTCCGACCAATGCTAACTCGGAGTAGAGTTCTCTTGCGTCTGCTCCAATGGCCTCTCTCCGAACGTCTCTGAGTACAGCGAGACGATCCCTTACTTTGAGTGCACCGAGTACAACAACCAGTGCGTGAGCAACTGCGGCTCCAACAACCAGTGCTCCTACAACTGCCGTGCGAACAACCCTTGCGGCGCTCAGAACCCGAAGCGCGTCAACGCGACTACATCCGCATCTGCCACGGCTGCCGCAACCTCTTCTGCGGAAACTCAAGGATATGGCGGATTCGGCGATGACGACTCCAAGAAGAACGGTGCGAGTTCGTTGGTCGTCAGCCTGGGCGCCAACTACGGTCTTGCAGCTGTCGTCGGCGGCCTCTTCGCTGGCGCTGCTGTCTTGCTGTGAGCATTGAGGCGGAAATCAATGCCCGTTATCACATTCTTTTCCGATCTTTGCATCATTCCTGGGTCTTCCGTACTAGCAAGCAAGGCGTTCCTGGACTTTGGCATCACAATCCTTTCTGTCAGTTTACGGCGACTTCGTGCGCCTTTATGCAAGCAGAAAAGGGTTTCTGCTTTCTCTCTCTTTTCTACCACGATTCCAATGGCTCTTCGGTCAAGTACGTCGCCCGCCTCATACTAGGTATGAACTGGGCTTAATATTGGTTGGGCGTAAAAAAAGGGTGGCTACGACTTTCTTCTAATCCAAAATCAGTCAGGTTCTGGGCGGAATGTCAAACTACATTTTCTTCCCTCCAATTGCTGTCCTTAGCTGTCGATATCGGAATGAATAGACACAAGCAGATGCGATTCTCATGACAAACATGGCTTGCCGAGGTTGACATACTGCCGCATTGCCCGTGATCGCGTTGCCGTGAGGTTGGGACAGGGTGAGACAACTGGGGTTCGGGGGTTTTGTGGAGGACATCGGCCGATGCACGTCTCCGCACGCAGCCCCTGTCCCCGGCCGTTTCTCAGCTCCACCAAGCTCGGCATTCAACCTTATCAGTGGAGTAGCGGTCCGCTTGACTCATGTAAAGCGGTGGCCCCAAGCCCGAGGACAGCTTTCCCTTGCACATTGTACGGCAGGGACGTACGGAGTACCATTGACGAATCTCTTGGTATTGCGACACAATTCGATGCAGAGGTAACGATCTCACAACCATTGACCCCGCCTCGGTAGACTTCCCCACGGCAATATACGTAGACGACAGGATTACCAAATAACAACAGCCGCTCTAAACGCATCGTAAGACGTATATTGCTGATCGCTGGTGGTTCGATATGAGCGGTATGACGGACGCAAAGACCCGACGGCAAACACTCGATGCAGAAGCCATCTTCGCGCAAGCATTCTCAGTGCGACAGTGCGTCGCGGCGCGCATGGAAAAAAAAAAAAGCAAGGGTCGATGGGGGCGTTTTTTAAGGTGCACGTTCGCTGGCTTCTCCGCTCTCGTTTGATCGCCGGTCGTCCAGTGCGGGCCGCGTTATGCGAGATCATTTCGTGCGGAAGAAGTATGCAGGGTCTGGTTGTGCAGCACTATACAGAAGAAATCGATGCTAGCTGCTGCATCGCTGGGTATAACCCGGCCATATGGTCTTCCCGCGCATCTTTACCTGGTACCCGATTATGCTCTTGTCCGCGTTTGACGGTTGTGCTGCCGCTTTCTTATTCTCTAGCCTCCCAAGGGGTTGGGAACTATATTGGCTTGTCGCTGAACCCAGCCAAACTCCGGTTGTATCCGACGTTAATTGAGTTCGTACGCGTATGCTCATTGCTTTTTGTTTTTATTCTCCGTCCTCGATAGTGGCGTAGCTTTTATTCAACCATTAAACACAGGGGTATCTTTGGGTAGACAATGAGATATGTAGTACATTCAGATGGAGTCCGCCTCTACATTTTGCTTTTTTGGCAACGTTAAAGTGGAAACATGAAAGGGGGAGCTTCATTTGGCGCCCCGGCAGAAGACCCTTGCTAACCTCAAAAGGGGAGACTGCTTCTGCATCAACATTGAAGCCATTGCTATGTGGAATCCCATGAATCCTCTGGCATGATATTTGCTCCTCAGATCTCGAAATGAGCATGTCCTTCCTCTACCTATACTTACACAAATCTTGCATATTAGGAGTGATACACGTTGCTCACGCACGCCATACCTAAGTGTCTACAGGTAGGTTTTCCACCAGCAATCCGTTGTTACACCACCGGCTACGGCTGTTCTCCATTTTTGGCGGTGCACGTGTGCGAGTCATGAATAGTTCCCCTGATGGCGTTGCGATCTTGGTGTCGGGAATCTTGCACTCACCGAATCACGCGAAGATCATTCACGTCGGCTGTGATCATCATTGAAAACGGTGACCCCTAACAATGACTTACTCACCAGAGAATGTCGTAAGTCCTCATCGGCGGATTTTGCTTTGCGTTGTTGCAACTCGCTGTCGCTGACATCATGCACGATGGTCTTGGCTCCTAACAATCCAATTGCTCAGACTCACGGCCAGGCGCGGTCTCTTTAAACGCGGATGGCATTTGAACCGGATATATACAACCCTCAGCAACTCTTCTACTGGTACATTGCATCTAAGGGTTCGGGGGGTTCTTGCCAATGCCAGAAGCCGACTGCTCCGCCTTAAGGGTACCGTTCGCCAAAGCCTCGAGCTTCCTGGCCTGCTCCTCAAAGTTCTGCTTCTCGTAGTGGGCAATGACCTTGCTGAGGTCGGCCTGAGAACCAGCGGGGACGTTGTAGGGGGAACCCGTGTTGAAGGCCCTAATTGTTCATGCCAAATCAGCACCAGTTGCGGGAGTAGCATATGCGGAATCGCAATGCGGCGTTTCGCGGGGCTTGCCGGAAGCAAAGGACAGACGTACTCGGGGAAGTTCAGGTCAACGTGCCGTCTCGCGGTCGAGTTGAAGAACAGGTGGCGGTCGTGGGCCGCGGCCTCGAGAGCTTCGACGTGGAGCCTGTTGCGATCGGCCCAGATGTCCTTGTAGTAGTTGTAGGAGTTGACAAAGCGCGTGAACCAGAGCTTGTCGTCACCAGCGTTGGCGCCGGCCACCTTGTAGATGATGGCGGCGAGAGGAACACCACCGGCGAGGAGGTAAAAGGCTTTCTGCAAAGCGCATCATGGCATTAGCGGTTGCTTGGTGCCTCCTGGGGTGAAGGTCGCAGGGTGGGGGGTCGGACGTACGCCCAAGGGTTCGTCGGCCGGGTACGCGACGTCGTGGGCGCCGTGGTGGGCATCGTGGGCACAGCGGCGCGATTGGCGGGGGAGGGAGACGCGAGCGGTCTGCGCAGCCTTAGCTGCGCTTCTACGGAAGGCCTGCATGGCGATTGGAGGTGTGGTAGTTCCGACGTCTTTACGATGATGTTGTAGCTTTAGGTCGGCCTTGATTGGGCGACCAATCACATCCTTGGTCATCACGTGGTCACTCCGCTCTTATATGCATCTTACACCCCGCAACCACCTTTCTCCTCGCACCTTTCACCCTTTTCGTTACTATTTTGCAGCATGTACGCGCGAAATCTGCCCGATCTGCCGGTCGAACTGATTAATGATATCGTCCGTCGCATTGACCCAACTAGCTTTTTCAGCCTCAGGCTCGTCTGTCGCGAGCTGACAGCCAAGTCCTTCGACACATTCAGCGAGCGTTACTTTAGGACAAGAGAACATTTCATCTCCGACTATAGCCTCGATGCCCTCGTTGATATTTCGCGCCATGGCTTGCTTGGGCCAGCAGTCGAGACTTTGATCATCGACACGGATCCCTTTCAAGAATGCCTCCATTTGCCCGCGCCTTTGCCGGCGTCTCCGGGAGACTTTGTTTCCGAGCATGAAGAGGCATTGCTACAATTTGTCGAGGACCAGGACTTCCGTCGTGCGACTGGCAAAGACGCCATCCTTCTGGCACTGGCATTGGGGAATCTCCGAAATTGCAAGAACATCGAGATAGGGGACTACAAGTCTTTTTGGATATCCAAGCATCGTAAGACTTGGGGCGTCATGAAGACTAGTCGGCAGCTCGGGTTATGTGGCGTATTTGAAATCGGTTCAAACAGGTCAACACACGATGCTCTTTCATATGTCTTCCTGGCCATCCTCTCTGCCGCAGAGGCAAGTCATGCTATCATACATCGACTGAGTATGCATCTATCGGCGGCAAACTGGATGAGGTTTGAGACGTTACTGTTTCCAGTCCGTGTACTGGATCGGCTGCGCTCTGTCACGTCGAATCTCAAAGTTTTGGATGTCAGTGTTGCCTTGCCACAGGACGGAATCCTCTTAGAGGAGTACGAAGGTTGGGCCAGCCTGTTTTCTGCTGCATCAAACCTCGAAGAGTTGCACATTCGTACGGCGGATGCCAAGATAGAACACTTCGAAAACACTTTTGGTCGATATTTTCTCCAGGAATATTGGAATCGACTGAAAATATTTCAACTTCGGGGATGTATGCTCAGCGGATCAGTTTTACTGGCCTTCCTCTTGAAACATCGCAGGACCTTGGAACACCTTCAGCTAGCCTTCATTGATTTTTTGCAAGGGTCCTGCGTATCATTTCTGCGACAAGCGATCGAATGTCTTTCCTTGCACAAGATAACATTTCGTGCATTAGCAGAAGACACTCAACACAGAAATCAATCCACTATACTTGGTGGCCCTGCAGAAGGCTTATCACTGAACAATGGGTTGGCCCAAGATTCTTCTAATTCAGATCAAACACTGGGCGAATTGTCCCCGTTTGTCGAGATAAGTCGCACCAAAAAACTGAGAATACTGACCTACGATCGAGACCGGACGAGATTGTCAGAACATGTGCCTTGGAGTTTGTTGGTTGAGCGCCACCACCTGGAAACAGTGATCAACCTCAAATGATAATTCCCTTTTCATTCGTCATATCTACGGCAGGAACGGTAGATGTACGCATAATATTTCCAGTCTTCTTTCTTATTCACGACCTCAACGTCTCACCTTTAGCGGTCATTTGGCAGTATTGTAAATCACCTGCATATTTGCTTTTATATCCACCCATCTGTCAATTTCTAGCCGCCTCGGGTCTGTTTATTGCCAAAAGGTCATTTTTAACAGATCGCTTGCGGTGCATTGTTGATCACGTTCTTCAGTAACACCACATGTGAACTTGGTTCAGATACGTAGTGGAGCGAAGCAAAACATCGGTAGAGCTTTCTATGGTACGTATGACGGACAATAGGTACCGTAGGACTAAATTGGTCCATACACAGATAAATGCCAAAAACGGATCATCGCCAGCACACAAGATATCAACCTTGTAAAGTCAGTATGTACTCGGCACCTAAATCACCCCATTGTAGCTCCGCGAGTATAGTAGCGGAAGGCCGTAGCAAAATCATGGAAATACCCAAGGATGTCTGTTGCATAGGCAAACTGACCAAGCTGACAGCCACTTATTAACGTATCTAAATCTATATTGATGGGTGTAAAGGAGTTAAGGCATTCAGTGTACTCTCGACAAGTCGAAAGCTTCGATTTCTCCACTCCTTCGCTCCAAAGGCATATTTCACTCATCACATCCGCATATGAGTCCGTCCTTACTCTACTGAATACAACATGTAAGTCAAGATATTCTGTATAACGTCTAGCAATTTACGCATGCGTGCGTACGCTTTGGATGTAGGGCCAACACCGATTCATACAAAGACAGCATTCAAACTGCAGCATGTCCATGTGTTTCAAAAGGTAAACCGAAACACGCTATCCCAACACATATCCACAGAGCAGCGCTGACATAAATTGGGACAGTGGTGAAGCCAACATTTGCAGAGATCAAACTCGCGCAGAGTCCGCCGAATCGGAGCAGTGTCGCAGCAGTACCTGTCCCTGTTCCCCTCGAAGGGCCAGGGAAGGACTCAGGCGTAAAGGCGTACATGATAGCGTACTCTAACAGCCCCATCAGCTATGGACACTTTCAGTGTATCATCGATGGTACTCACCGAAGTTTCCAAGGATTCCAGTGACGCATTGGAAAGCCAGATCAGCGGTTTCTGATGTGGCGCTCGTGTACGCGAAAAGAAAAACTCCTGTCAAGGCGGCGGAAATCCCCATCATCCAGCGCCGTCCAAACCGTGTTTCCACGAAAAATCCCGCGGTTATAGGACCGACAGCGCCTACACCGGAGACAATGCAGTAGTTACGGTAAGTCTTGTGTAGAGTCGAGACTGAGTTAAATTTGTGTTCCAAATATGATGGAATAAAGCCAAAGTAGAGCGGATAGGCAATGCCTATGGAGATGTTAGCCTTGAAGACAATAAGGTGCAATATACTCACCGATGGTAAGCCATATCAGCCACGTAAGGCTCGTATGAAGAGCAAACTTCTTGGTTGCGAAGAGTCTTTGGTAGTTGACACCTTTGTAGTCTTGTAGGTTTTCTTTGATGACCTCCCGACGAGAAAGGCCCCTCTTTACGTCTCCGTCTGTAGACACACGCCCCAAGGACGCATCGATATTCTCCAGCATAGCCAGAGTTAGTGTTGGCTGCTTCCGGTTGAATTTGGCAATATGGTTGACTGCTGCTACAGCCTCTGCGTCGCGGCCTTTCGAAAGAAGGTAACGAGGACTTTCAGGCATCCTGAAAACGAAGAGGCGGATAAACCCAAAAGCCATAGCAAGGGCTCCCAGAGTAATCATGGTATAGCGCCTATTGTGTGTCAGCGATGCTTCTTTGTATTGTCGAGTTTGGAATTGCTGACCATCCCATGTTGTCCTTTCTGGAACAAGTTGTGTAGTCTGATGTCGACGGACAGGAGTAGTTGGCCAGAAAGACCCATCCTATGAGGGACACGACGACCTGGCCGAAATTCCACCAAGCCGACAGCGCAGTAAGCAGCCACTGATGGCTCTCTGGCACAAACTCTAGAAATATCATGGAGTCGACCGGGACATTGCCACCAGCGGCGGTCCCAATCACCGCCCACATGGCGCTGAAGGCGACGAAGTTCTGCGCACCGGCCACGGCACAGGCGAAGATGCCTCCGATCATTATGGTGGTGTTGAAAGCAGGCCTCCGCCCGATAAAGTCGGCAGAGGTTCCCCAGAAGTAGGCTCCCAGAATCAGTCCGATGTAAAACGCCACGGAGCTGTAGCTACGCTTCGTCACATCACTGAACTCGAGCGCCATGGCTGGCTGCACAGCACTGATGCCCTGGCTCCAGAAATTGTCGGCGGTCCAACCAAAGCCTCCAACGAGAAAGAGGCACCATTGAAACCTGGGGAGAATTGTCAAAGGTGGATACGGGATGAAGATAGGTGGGGAGACGTACCTGCCCATGCCAATTTCTTCCAGGTGCTTGCCTACAAGCTCGGACTTGAGCCGGTAAGAATCACTGACGGAAGCGCCATAGAAGTCTCGGACAACGGAGTCATCGATGGCTTCGACGACACCCTCGCTATAAGAGACGGATTGGTTGAGGTCTGCGGGGGTAGGCTCCTGGATCTTCTCGTCTTTGGTACTTGCGGAAGACATAATGAAGAGAGGCTATCCTGAGGTGCCTGAGGAAAACACAATGGAAGCAACAGTCTGAATCCGGTGAGGAAAAGGGTTGGTTGCCCTCGAAATATACCATGGCGGAAGACTCATTCACATACTCGAGCGATGCGAGCCAATCACCCATCGTTGCACCATCTATGGGTTTGGTGTAAGGGATTACCGGATAAAGTCATATACCGTACCATCGTTTCCTTTACGGTAGCCAGTAACCTTGAATGGACTTCACTGAGGCCTACGATTTCGTCACTAGCATGAGCGACAGACCCTCACAGGAACCCCAGACCCGATAAGTCAGCCCCATGATACACAAGCTCGAGATAATGCATGCTAGCTCTGTCCTCCACCTTATCGGATAGATGGCGGGTTTGACGTCTGCGGCGCCGGGCCAAGAATGGGGACATCCCACTCTTCAACTCCAAGTGCGGGGAGTGGAGAGACGGCGGCCTTATCTAAGCAGATAAAAGTGCAGCGGCTTGGAACGACTACACCGAAGGCTAATAGTTCAAAATAGCTTGCAATAAGCTTATTGACTGGCGCATAGCACACTGAGCACCGGACGCATAACGGGGATTTTTGCGCACTGTTTACCACATACATCCACCATGCCAAGCCAACTCAACACAGCCCGCAGCCCGCCCCTCCTTGACTTCTCCGCTTTCTACAGCGGAGATGTAGCCAAGAAACAGAAGCTGGTTGAGCAAGTGCGGGACTGCTGCCAGTTCAACGGCTTCTTCCAAATCACGAACCACGCGGTGCCGGTGGCGCTGCAGCAACGCGTGATGGCCTGGAACAAGAAGTTCTTCGACCTGCCATTGGAGGAGAAGAAGAAAGTGGGCAAAGGTGCAGTGCAGCCCCACACACTCCCCCTGCTAGCGACCCGAAAGAGGCAATCGGCACTGACGAGTGAGAACGGGGCAGACCTCAACACCTGGAACCGGGGCTACGAGCTGCTGCGCTCGCAAATCCTAGAGGAAGGTACGAACCCAGAGCTCAAAGAGGGCTTCTATGTCGGCAACGAGATCAGCAAAGAGCACCCTTATTTCGTGCACAAGAAGCTGAACAGCGGGCCGAACGTGTGGCCGACGGAGGCGCTGGGGGCAGAGGACGTCGCCGACTTCAAAACCACCTGCCTCGAGTACTACTACGCGGTGGTGCAGCTGGCCAAGGACGTGCTAAAGATGCTGGCGCTGACGCTGGAACTGCCCGAGAGCTTTTTCGACGAGTTTGCCCGCGACGCCGTCGCCACCATGCGCTTGCTGCACTACCCCTCGCAGCCGGGCGACTCGGACGAGAAGCTCACGCGCGGCATCGGTGCGCACACTGATTTTGGCGCCATCACGCTGTTGCTGCAGGACGAGGTCGACGGGCTGCAGGTCTGGGACAACGACGTCAAGGACTGGTTCGACGTGAGTTTCCTTTCTCTCTCTCTCTCTCTCCACTTCCTCTCCCATTCATATTTGACCTAGCTTCTCACTCACATCGCACACCAGGTCGTCCCCACGCCCAACGCTCTCGTCGTCAACCTAGGAAATCTTTTCATGCGGTGGTCGAATGACAAATACATCAGCAACGTGCACCGCGTCATCAACCGCTCCGGCCGCGAGCGCTACTCGATCCCCGTCTTCTTCTCCGGCAACCCAGACTACGTGATCGACTGCCTGCCCAACTGCAAGCCGCCCGACGAGCCCGCCAAGTACCCCCCTATCACCGTCGAGGAAGCCGTCGGCGGCAGCTACCGCGAGAGCTACGGCCGCGCCGAGAAGTTCAAGGCCGCGCAGGCGGCGGCGGCGGCGGC
This sequence comes from Aplosporella prunicola CBS 121167, assembly GCF_010093885.1. Lineage (NCBI taxonomy): Eukaryota > Fungi > Ascomycota > Dothideomycetes > Botryosphaeriales > Aplosporellaceae > Aplosporella > Aplosporella prunicola. The sequence goes on along the minus strand of NW_022983530.1, from coordinate 628,866 downwards.
GGCGGCGGCGGATACTGCTGCTGCGCAGACGACGCGGGTGGAGGGTGAGAATGCACCGCCTGTGGCGGTGGCTTGAGGAGTGGGGGTGGTTTTTTTTTTTTTTTATTTGTTACCCCCCCCCTTATTTGTATTTTTGTTTTTGTTTTT
>NW_022983530.1:613087-628079 GCF_010093885.1 Aplosporella prunicola CBS 121167 | reverse complement strand
CCCCCTCCCCACCAACCGCCACGGCACCAACCCCTTTAGCACCATGACCCCATCATGCACGACGGCCCAGCGCACGCGGCCCAGACAGCCCGCCACCACGGCCGTCAAGCCGCTCGTGCCGCGGCGCTGCTGCCGCTGCTGGCGCCTTTGCTGCTGCTGTTGATGTTGATGCGGTTGCTGATGGAAGCAAGACGCCAGACTCAAACTCTCCGGCCCCGCGCCCGCAGTCATGCCGCTGACGAGCGCGTGCATCTCGGCTTTGGCGTCCCAGACCATCTCGTCGTCGTCATCATCATCACTATCAGCACTACCATCACCATCATCATCGCCATCGCCATCTTCAACAGGAACAGGAACAGACGGCGCGTCCTCCTCCCTGTCGTCCGCCGGAACCGGAACCGGAACTGGTGCCAACGGCAGCGCAGGCCGCGCATGATAAAACGCCCAGCACGTCAGCGTCGCCAGATACAGCGTCCAGGGGTAGTGGAACAGGCCGTGGGCGTCGAAGTCGTCGAGCCCGACGATGCCGTCGCGCAGTATGTGCGCGGCGTGCCAGGCTGCCTTTGCGGCGCGCATGTCGCTGCTGCTGCTGCTGCTGCTGCTGCTGCCGTTACCGCTGTTGCCATTACCGCCGTTGTTGCCGCTGCCGTTACCGTTGCCGCCACCGCCAACCCACCGCCGCACGACGCGCTGCGAGCGGACGTAGTCGGCGCGCGCGACGGGACGGCCGAGGATGTGGCGCGCGCCGGCGTAGATCTGGAGGTCGAGGAGGTCGGCGTGCAGCGCGACGTGGGCGGCATGGTAGAGGGCAGTATGGGCGGTGGCGAAGGCCGAGAAGTCGCGCAGCAGCTGCTGCTGGGACTGGTGCTGCTGGTGCGCGGCGCAGTAGTCGAGGCAGTAGCGGTCAAAGTCGGCCTTCCAGGCGTCGTAGGACGCAGCCATGCGGGCGTGCCACCAGTCGCCGGCGGCCAGGCCCAGCGACGTCTGCGCGCGCCGCTGCATGTCCCACGAGATGGACATGAGGCCGTGCAGCAGCAGCACGCGCGAGAGCGCGTTGAGCGGCTTGGTGGGCGGCGCCGGCGCCGGCCCCGCGCTCAGGTACGACTTTAGCGCCGTGAGGAACAGGGGCGGCCGCTTCTGCCGCTGCCGCGCCCGCATCCGCTGCCATGTCGATGCCGTGTGCGCTTCCCAGAGCTGCTGGTTGCAGGGCAGGGTGGAGCGGAGCTCGAAGGCCGACATGCAGAGTGATTGGCTGAAGAGGACGGCGTGTTGCACGTCCCACATGAAGCATAGGTAGGCAAGTCTGCGGCACGTCAGTTCTGTCTGTCTGTTTGTAGTCGCATCGTTGCTCGGAGACTCTTACCGTTTCTTCTGCTCTGCCTCGGCCCACTCCCTCCAGTCTTGCTCGAGATCGCTGGAGCAGTCCTCGGAGGTTGATGGGCGAATGGTCTGGCAGTCACTTCTCCGGATGAGGTTGATGAGAAGGCCATGGAAGAGATGGCTCATGTCGTGCTGTTTCTGCCCGGCGCGGCTCTTGCCAAAGCATTCTACAAGGAGGATGGTCTGCAGAACCCAAAGGTCCGGCTTGGCCGTGAAGCCAGCATGGGCAAATATTTGAGGCCTGAGCACGTCGTGAATGCACACCTTGACAGATCAGCTTATGATGCATGAGCCGGAACACGCAAACAACTTACAGCCATCTGATGAGCATCTTTCTCGCAATAAGTGGCACCTATCAACAAGACAGAGACGAGCAACAGTGTCTCCACACTCGAGGCATCAAAAGTGGGCTGGTGGAGGAGGGGATAAGCAGTGTTGAAACGAGTGAAGTAGCAGTCGCAGTAGGTCTGCAAGCACGATAGAGACAAGAGAGGGTGATTGCGGGAAATGTAAAACCCATCCGGCGTCACCGGCCTAGCCACATCAATTAGATCCAGCACCTGAGCACGAGCGATCCCGTCAATGACGGGCAGGCTCGCAGACGGGTTCATCGTCGACAACGGCCGTTCAAAGTCGACGCCCAAGCGCTCCTGGCGTGGGGTAGGAAGGTTTCGTGGAGTTCTCGTTTCGTCGTTAGGAGCAGTGAAGCTCTGTGGTATTGAAAAACGACCGGCAGTGTCATTCGGGATTGGTTGGGACCCATTAGCAAATGGGAAAGGCGGTAGCGAAAGCGTCTTGGGGTCCCCAATGCTCATATCACCGACCACTGCGCGGTGCTGGGAGGCAGCCCCGTCGGCCGTCATGATGGGTTCAGAGATAACTGGCGTATTTTCCGAAGGTACGCCTGTTGCGAAAGTATGAGTGGAAGACCTTGTCTCAGGAGCTTGGTCTACGTGCGTTGCTGCTGAAAACGTACCAGACAGGATGTCTGGCGATGTCGAGAACTGCTCCTGCGCCGACAAGTCGGCGTCGAAAAGCCAATTGTAGTTGCTCATGGTAGTGAATGGCATGTTGAAAGAGCTGGCTTTGAGTCGGTTAGATGGTGCACCTTGACACTGAGGAGCCAGACGTACCAGTATCAGGATTGAAGATGTCATCTTGAAACACGTCTTCGCAAGTGTTCTGAGAATTTGATGGAAGCAATGCATGGGCCGTCGACCAGAATTGGTCTGTATCGGGCGGCAGCAGCTCAGTGGGTGGAATCACGGCAGGCTCTGGCCCAGGGCTGCTGAGGTCCAAAGGAGGAAAGATCCAGGCATCGATGGCCGGGTCCTCGGAGGAGTGGCCGTAGCCGTCAGAATGCGACGACAGCGTGCTTGAAATGGGCGGCGAAATGGGCGCTTCTGCGGGTGCGGCCCGGGTGGCATCCTCTGGCGTCGCAGGGGACAAGCGTTGCTGCTCGCTTGGCGGGGAAGGGTGGACGGTGGACGGCCCCAGGTTGGGGCGCTTGGTGACGATGTTGCCGTCCGCGTCCTTCCACATTCGTTTCCTGGTGTTCAGGGTGCCGGAGCCCTCGCCTCCTCCGGCCTCTGCATCTTTCTGGCGGTGGCGGGCCATGTGTCGTTCTGGGGAGGCGTGTCAGCGTGCTCGTTCTGGAATGGGGTGGCGCGCGTATAGGTGGGATGGATGTGGGATATGGTTTCAACCCCATTTTCCCCAACTCTTGGACCACGCAGGAACAAAAAAAGCAAGACACTCACCCAGCAGATCCCGCCGCTTAAAGTGCGCCCTGCACCGCTCGCACGTGCTCTGGCCGGCCGTGTGGTTGAGCAGGTGCCTCTGGAGGTGCTCGGATCTGGTGAAGCTCCTGCCACAGGAATCGTACTGGCACGCAAACTTCTTCAGCGATGCGTCGCCAACGCTCTTCTTGCGGGAGGTGGTTCGCTGACCGGCAGTGGTAGGCATGATGGGTGGAGCTCTTTACTCTTTCTTTCTTTCTGTCTTTCTGTATTTCTCTCGCTCTCGCTCTCCCACTCGCTCTCTCTCTCTCTCAACAGTACAATGGGCGAAGGAAATAGATGATGCAGCAGCACATGTTATCGGCGGCAGAGCGGACGGCATTCAGCCGCAGGGAAAGGTCGCATTCTCCGCAGCGGAGTCGGCAGGGCGCCAGCAGATCCGACAAGCAGCAAGGCCATGGCCCATGGCTAACCGCAAGAGTGAAGGATGGGGGTTGCGCAATGTCGGAAGTGGGGAACAAGACATCATCACATTAGACACGACCGATACTCGTACCCGATCCAGCAGATAGCGCCCCGGTGCGGACAAGACGTCGCCGAGCGATTGGCCCTGGCGCGTCGAGGAACGAGCGGGGTCGCTCTCTGCTGTGCCCGTTGCGGCTAGACCCGAACTGGCAGCTCTACCCCGGACTCTCCCGACCCTGCACCTCGCCCAATCCGTCCTCAACACCATGCCCAACATTCAGCCGGTTCTTCCCCTCTCATGCCACTCGAACAAAAAACTCGCTTTCTCCCTTCCCCCGCCGCACCGCTGTCCTCTGAACCAGGTCGTCGCCCACGGCCAGCCGCAGCTTCTCCGCCGTCGCCGGGCTGTCCAGCTCCAGCCGCCCCTTAACCCCGTGCATGTGCCGCGCCGCCCGCACCGCCTCTCGCAGCGCAAAGAAGACGGTCGACCCCAGGAACAGCGGTGGTTCGCCCGTGCCCTTGCTGCTCTGGATGCTGCGCAGGTGCTTCCACGTCAGTCCTTTGCCCTCTGCGTCGTGCCGCAGCATGCTCGCGTTGAAGACCTGGGGTACGTCGGCGAAGCCCGGAATCTTGTAGTTGCCAGGCCCACGTGTCGCCAGCTCGCCCGTGCGTGTCCACAGCGACTCCTCCATCGTGAAGAGGCCCTGGCCTTGCACAAACGCCCCCTCGATCTGCCCGTAGTCGATGGCTGGGTTGATGGATTGGCCCACGTCCATCATGATGTCCGTGCGGAGCACCGTATGGTCGCCGGTGAGGAGATCAAGCTCGACCTCGCTGACTGCGACCCCCTGATTCCAATGTTAGCATGCGTGGCGCCATCCGGAGCAGAGATACGGCACTTACTTGCGTGAAGTAATAATACATCGGCTTGACTTTCTTCTCATCGTAGACGCCCCACTCATACCCAATCTTTGGCATCTTCCAAAAACCATTCGCGGCAAGGTTGACCCGATCCAGGTATGCAGCATGTGCAATTTGGCTCATGGGCGCATCGCGACCGTACTTCTCCCAATATGGTTTTAACCTCTCATTAATTTGGTCGCAAGCATTCTTCACTGCCATCCCGTTCAAATCACTGCCTGAAGATGCAGCGGTAGGTGAAGAGTTAGCGACTTGGTATGACTGCGAATCTTGAGTGAATATCGCATCCAACGGCACGCCGAGCTCTTGCGCCGCAACCTGGCACATTTTCGTATAGAGCCCTTGGCCCATCTCAGTACCACCATGATGCAGCAGCACCGAGCCATCGGCGTAGATCTTAACATATGCGCCGGCCTGGTTGAGATGTATGGCGGTGGCAAAACTGAGGCCAAACTTGCTCGGAATCAAACTGATTCCACGCTTCTTCCACCTGTTGGACTTGTTGAACTCGGCTACTTTTGCTTTTCGAGCTTCGTAGTCTGAGTTTTTCTTGACTTGGTCAATCATGGTCGGTATGTGCCAATCTTCATCGATGGACTGCAGGAAGGGCGTCCTGTCCCCCGGCTTGTAGAGATTCTTCATTCGCAATTCATCAATGTCGATACCCAGGCCCTCGGCAATGGCGGACATGTACTGTTCCGTGGTGTACATTGCTTGTGGCCCACCGAATCCTCGGAATGCTGTGTTACTGTGCGTATTCGTCCTGCAGACGTGGCCCCGAATCCAGGCGTTCGGTATATTGTAGCAATTATCCATGTGGGTAACACAGCGATCCATTACCGCGCCGGACATGTCCTGCGAAAATCCGGCATTGTTGTAAACATCCGCATCAAAAGCAAGCATCTTACCGTCAGCAGTGGTGCCAACCTTCCACCTGGTTTGGATCGGATGCCTCTGTCCGCTGACCATCATATCCTCATCGCGGTTCAGCATCATGCGCATAGGTCGACGTTCTTTCTTTGCAGCAACAGCCAGCACGCAAGCAATTGGCACGCTGCGTGACTCCTTGCCACCAAAGGCACCACCCATGCGCTTCACCCGTGCGTTGACGCGGTTGCTTGGCACGCCTAGGACTTGGCTAACAAATTCCTGGGTCTCGGTCGTGTTCTGCGTCGAGGACCATACTTCCACGGACCCGTCCTCCTGGTGTGGTATCACAAGTGCTGCATTAGTCTCGAGATAGAAGTGCTCTTGACCGCCGAGCCTCGTTGTTCCTTCAAAGACTCGGTCACATTTTGCAAACACTTCATCCATCTTTCCGGTAATGGCAGCGCCTTTCCTTAGCTCCTTGCCATGTGGGAAGTAGCTGTTTGCTTCGATGGCTTCATTGATCGTGAGAATGGGCGGCAGCGTCTCATAGACGATGTTGACCGCTTTAGCGGCCACCTGCGCTTGCAGCGCCGTCTCTGCATAAATCAGGCCAATAGTGTGACCGTGAGACAGGACCACGCCATCGGCAAAGAATGTTTCGTCCTTCTTCACCGATCCCCAGACGTTGCTTTCCTTGGGAATGCTGTTCTTATCAACGTAACCAACGACACCGGGCATCTTGAGCGCCGGCATCCAGTCCACTTCGACCAGCTTCGCGTGGGACTTGGTGGAAAGCACAAGCGCTCCAAACAGCTCACGGTCTTGCCGAGGCATGTCGTCGACGTACTCGGCTTCGCCAGTGCATTGTTTGAGGGCGGAAAGATGAGGCACTTGCTTACCAACCACCCGCTGCTCTGCTGGGTTGTAGTCATCTCTTGAGCCAGACGACAACTCCCTGTGAATCTCGCGAATTGTTTCTGGATCCACAGTGCCCAGTCCGAGTTCGGCCGCCGCTTCATGCCAGAAACGGAAGAAAAGCGATAGAGCGAGTGCTCTCCGATAATGCGCCATGCCACCGGGGACACCAAATCCTAAATTGAAGTCCGCTGCCAAAGCATCAAGGCCCTTCTCCAACGTTGCTGACTCGAAGAACTTTTTGCTCATGAGAGCACTCTTGGCATTTTTGGCCTCTACTGTCATAGGCGCTAGGCCGCCGTATGCCAGGCAGACATCCTGGACGAAACCCTGATCATCGAGTCGAACGCGGAAGGCCGAGGTAACAATTGCAATATCATCGTCTTTTCTCTTTGCTTGCTTGTAAGCCTTGGTAACTTCCAAACAGCCAGGCGGAGGTAACGGAATGCGTATATGAGTGATGACGGCGTCGGCTGGCAGGCTGGTCGTTCTATAGGCAATGAAGAACTTGGAAACAGGCAGTGCAAACGTCCCTTGAGATTGGTTGCGCACAATTATATCGGCTCCGGAAGCGAGGAGAACAGGATTCCCGTCTGAAATGGGAGACGCTGTTGCAACATTGCCGGCTAAGGAAGCCACATTGCGAATTTGCCGACCAGCAAAGTAGCGTAGTTGCTTGCGCAATGCTTCTAAACACATAGCTCGGCGTCCAAATTTGCTGCAGGCTTCCTTGCAGAGATACTCTAGTTCGGTGAGAGGCGTATTTGCGCCCAGATATATCTCAGTCGTGGCGTCCCATTCGGCTTCAGTCTTTGGGATTTTGGTTTCTTGCAGCTCTTCAATGTCGGATACATATACCGAAATAGCAAAATCTGAATTTTTGAATCGAACTTCAACTTGCACCTCACTGGCACCTCCGACAAGCTTGGCCGAGGGATAGGCATTCTTGAGCGTCACCAACTGTTCGAGTGTGACGGGTCGGAACCAGAGCTTCCTGTCGTTTCCGAAACATAATGCCTTTTTCTCATGTTTCCAAAGCCCAGGCGGGAAGATCAATTCAGTGTCAGGCTCGTACGGCTTAAATTGGTATTGAGGGATGCCTTTGTGCGAACTCGCCAACGGCGCCTCAAGGCTTGTCCCAGTTTTTATGCCATCTGGCGAAACAGCGGCATCCGGAGTCTCTCGAGACTTCATCGGCTTCGAGTATGCCGTGCCGCTGATAGATGGATCTTGCTCTCTCTCAGCCTTAATCGTGGCCGTCGGAGGCAACACGTCAGGGTCAGTCAGCTCTGACGACGAAGTGGACTTTGTCGAATGATTGTCTGACTCCCCACTGCTGCTGTCGGAGGGGCTCTTGTCTCTGCAGCATCCGCCTGGCCTACCGCATGAGTCTCTGGCGGTTGTGCCGCATTGTGCAGGGGAAACATCCGTCAGATCAACTTCGACTGGCTCTTGGCTAGAACTGCTGCTGGCAGGAGCTAACCGGCCCTTCAAGTCCTCGGTTACAAAGGTCTTTGCAGCCTGAAGGATGGGCTTGTAGCCAGTGCAGCGGCAGAGATTGCCATCAAGGTGGCCTTCAGCCTCGACATCGGCCTCTGAAAGACGGAATTGCTTCGTCTCTGGATCGTATGAATTACGGACCAGGGCATACAGAGACATGACGATGCCGGGAGTGCAGAAGCCGCACTGGGAGCCGTGAAGTTTTGCTATCCGTTCTTGGAGAGGGTGGGGATTGGCGACGGTCCCGAGGCCTTCGACAGTGATGACATGCTTGCCATCGACGCCAACCAACGGGAACAGACATGCATTGACAGAGAGGTATTCAATCTTGCGAGTCCTCTGTGATATTTTGGGCGAGCAGAGGACGACGGTGCAGGCACCGCAGCCGCCCTCGCCGCAGCCGAGCTTGGTGCCCTTGAGGCCGTGCTGGGCGCGGATAAAGTCCAGCAGCATCCATTGCGGATCGGGATTGTCGAGCGAGACTTTGTTGCCGTTGAGGTAGAAGCTGAGGGTGGGCGAGGTGTAGGTGGTTTGGATGAGCGGCGTCAGTGCTTCGGCAGCCGAGAGGGAAGTGGCCGGCCTTCGGGCCGCGGGTGGGGGCGTTGGGAGCGGAGGCATCATAGGACGTTGTTCTCTGTCCTTCTTCCTCTTGCACCAGCAAAGCGTATATTTGAGGCGATGGACTCACGTCGCACCGAGATGGCAATTCGAGCGAGATACAGCAGCTGACGCTGCCAGTGCCAACCCTAAAACCCTATCAGCAGCCGATTCGCCCTCCCACTTTGGGACCCTCGCCCTTGCCGCCACTTATCCCATTCTCGAGGTGCATAGCAAAAGTGTGCAGCCCATTGCGCCATGAGCGGCCTCTGTGTACAAGAATGCCCTCTCGGATTTTCTGCTCTCTGGCCTTCTTCTCCCGTGTCGTACTGTGTTTGTTCCTAGTCCATTCGCAACCATGCCTGCTCCCATCACCACCCCAAGCTTCACGCCCCTGAAGAACACGGCGATTTTCAAGCCGTTGCAACTCGGCAAGCTCCAGCTCGAGCACCGCATTGTTCAGGCTCCTCTGACCCGCATGCGGGCTCGGAAGGAGGCCGACGGCGTCTTCGTTCCCCACGAGCTCAATGTGGAATACTACAAGCAACGCGCGAACAAAGGCGGCCTCCAGCTGACCGAGGCGACCGACATCTGCCACTACGTGAGTGCAGCCGCCCACAGATGGCGCGCACAACCCATCACCGCTAACCTCCCATATCCATATCAGGCCGGCGGCTACCCCGGCGTCCCTGGAGTCTTCACCCCCTCCCAGCTCGCCGGCTGGAAGAAGGTGACGGACGCCGTGCACTCCAAGGGCGGCTACATCTTCTGCCAGCTCTGGCACACCGGACGCGCCTCTCCGCCATCCTTCCGCAACGGAACAACGCCCGTCAGTTCCAGCAACATCCCCATCTCGGGCAAGGCCCTCGACGGCACCGACTACGCCGCCAACCCGCCCCGGCCCTTGACCGTCGACGAAATCCACAGCATCACCGACGAGTGGGCCGCGGCAGCCAAGCGGGCCGTGGACGAGGCCGGCTTCGACGGCGTCGAGATCCACGGCGCCAACGGCTACCTGCTCGACCAATTCCTGCACGACAACGTAAACAAGCGCGATGATGCCTACGGCGGCAGCATCGAGAACCGCTGCCGCTTCCCGCTCGAGGTGCTGCGCGCCGTGGCCGCGGCCATTGGCGGCGAGCGCACCGCCATCCGCCTCAGCCCGTACAACTACTTCCAGGACACCAAAGACAGCAACCCCAACGCGCACTGGGCGTACCTATGCCAGCAGATCGCGACGCTGCCGGCCAAGCCAGCGTACGTGCACATGGTCGAGCCGCGGTTCGACGAAGCGCTGTCCGAGCAGGCGAAGCTGGACGCGCTGGCAGCGTACACGGCGGCGGCGGGCGAGGGCGTCGAAGCCGAGGCGACGGCGACGGACAAGGCGCCCAACTCGCTCGTCCCCTTCCGCCGCATCCTCGCCAAGGGCGGCGTCAAGTTCCTGGCCGCCGGCGGCTTCTCGCGCGACAATGCCGCGCCCGTCGTCGAGAGCGGCGACGCCGACTGCGTCATCTTTGGCCGCTGGTTCATTGCGAACCCGGACCTGCCTGTGCGCCTGGCCGAGGGCTGGCCCCTGAACCCCTACGATAGGGACTCGTTCTATGGCGCCGACCCCCCGAGCAAGGGCTATGTCGACTATCCTTTTTTTGAGGGCAGCGCGTGAGAGAGGGAGACATGGTTGGTTTTAGCCGGCGTATCTAGAGCAAGCAAGGCTAGACATCGAAGAAGCGTAGTACACCTAGATAGCAGGCAGTGAATTGGAGAGAGCGAAGATAACAAAAACAATACCTACCTACCTACACCTGGGTGTGCGTGAATTGGATCGGGCAATGGCGGCAGGTGGGGCACGGCGCGAGACGCGGGGCAGCCGGCCTGCTGCCGATCAGCAGCGCCCCGCACCACCACTCTACTCCACCCCCACTTCTGCCACCACACGCACACGCGCGCGCAAAAGTTGAAACGAAACAGCCCCCCCCCCCCCTTGCCGATCGCGGGGCGCGTGGCCGGGATATGTGCGAAGCTGCAGGTGGGTGGGCTGGTTGCGGGTTTCTGTCGTCATTTCTCTTCTTCCTCTTTTCTTTTCTCTTTCTTTCCCTCTCCCTCTCTCTCACACATCTCTGTCCTGCTCTCCTCGTTCATCAGTTTCTGTTCTCGCTTCTTCGTTTCTGTGCTCTTTGCTTTGTTGACAGCTTGCTTGCAAACGCAACACTGCGCCAACAATGGGCAAGAAGAGGGTTCTCGTCAGCTATGGCGTCGATATTGACGCCGTTGCGGGCTGGCTGGGCTCGTATGGCGGGGCGGACTCGACGAGCGATATTAGCCGCGGTAAGGCATACCAGCAGCAGTAGAGCGCGCAGGCCAGCTAACATACACCCACCAACAGGCATCTGGGCCGGGACGATCGGGGTGCGGCGGCTGCTCAAGCTGTTCGACAAGTACAACATCAAAGCGACGTGGTTCATCCCGGGGCACTCGCTAGAAAGCTTCCCAGAGGAGTGCGCGCTGGTGCGGGACAGCGGGCACGAGATCGGGCTGCACGGGTACAGCCACGAGAACCCGGCCGACATGACGCCCGCGCAGCAGCGCGACGTACTCGACCACACGGTGCGGCAGCTGACGGCGTTCTGCGGGGGCCGGGCGCCGCGCGGCAGCGTCGCGCCGTGGTGGGAGGTCAGCCGCGAGGGCACCGAGCTGCTGCTCGCCTACGGCATCGAGTACGACCACTCGATGAGCCACGAGGACTGCCAGTGCTACTGGCTGCGCTCCGGCGACCAGTGGACCAAGATCGACTACGGCAAGCGGGCCGCCGAGTGGATGAAGCCGCTGGTGCGCGGGCCGCCGACCGGCTTGGTCGAGATCCCCGGGTCTTGGTATCTCGACGACTTGCCGCCCATGATGTTCATCAAGGGCGCGCCGAACAGCCATGGCTGGGTCAGTCCAAAGGTCGTCGAGGAGCTGTGGATGGACCACTTTGACTACTTTTACCGCGAGTACGACGAGTTTGTCTTCCCGATGACGATCCACCCGGACGTCAGCGGGCGGCCGCACGTCTTGCTCATGCACGAGAGGTGAGTGAAGCGTTGGTTGCGTGGTGCGTGCTGACGTTTCCGCAGGATCATCGAGCACATTAACAAGCACGAGGGCGTCGAGTGGGTCACGATGGAGCAGATGTGCGACGAGTTCAAGAGCAAGAACAAGCCGCCCGAGGGGGCGCTGATGCCGGCCTCGGCGGAGGAGGTCCGCAGGAAGCTGGAAGAGACGAAGCCGCGGGTGTAATGGGTGTGGGTGTGGCTTGCTGCGTGGTTGTTCTTCTGTGTGCGACATGGCTAGGTACCTAGATATCCTGTATGCGTGCTAGGAGTAGTGAATTTGAAGCCGGAGAACCGCATCTGTAGTTGTAGTCCTGTGAGTAAATACAATCTTGTGTGAGATGGCAGTTGACATGCATGCCCGCTGCGAAGATACCGGAACGAGGCCGGGGCCCCTAGTGCAAGACCCCTGCTTCTCCGAGCCGAAGCGTCGGACGGGCCTGGCGGGAGATCCAGGTCCCTTAGGTTCCCCCACCTTTGCTCCGTCCGAGTAGTGGGCGCGCATGCACGACGCCACGCAGCCTACCTACCTATCAACGCGATAGGTAGTTACCTAGGTCTGCTCCATCCCGTCCTACCTATCGAGCGCGCGCGGCCATGACGTCTCCCGCGTGCCACCACCACCACTGTTGCCGCCGCGCCGCGGGGCCTGCTTTAATCGCCCTTGCTGCCGTCGTTGTTGTTTCGTGAACCCTAGCCAGCTATACGTACTGTAGCAACCCATTCGATCGAACCTACCTACCTCGCCATGAGCGCACCCAAAGTCCAGCAGAAGATTGAGCGGGACGAGGCCAGCCGGCTGCACGTAAGCCCCTCTATCCAAGCCCCCCTCTGTAGGCATACCAGCCATGGAACTCACCACCACCCCCCACACAGGTCATAGTCGTCGGTGCGGGCCTGGGCGGGCTCGGCGCCGCCATCGCCATCCTGCTGGCCGGGCACACCGTGAGCGTGCTCGAGAGCGCCCCCGCCATCGGCGAAGTCGGTGCCGGGATCCAGTGCCTGCCGAACAGCTCGCGCATCCTGCTCGAATGGGGCATGGAAGCCTTGCTGGCGGCGCACTGGACGCAGCCCCGCCGCTGCAACATGCTGGGGTGGAAGGGCCAAGCGCTCGCGCACATGGACTTCCACGCCTATGCCGAGGAGCTAGGCGCGCCGTTCCTGGACTTCCATCGCGCGGGCCTGCATCGCTGCTTGCTGGAGCGGGCGGTCGAGCTGGGCGCGGAAGTCGAGGTCAACGCGCGCGTGGTCGACGTTGTCATCGTTGACGGCGAGGGCCGCGCCGCCCATGTCGTGCTGCAGGACGGGCGCAGGCGCGCGGCTGACCTCGTCGTCGGCGCCGACGGGATCAACTCCAAGTGTCGCGAGATCTTGCTCGGGCGCCCGGACCCGCCTATAGAGACTGGCGACCTCGCGTACCGCTTGCTGCTGAGCACGAGGGAGATGGTCAAGGATCCGGAGCTGCGCGGCTTCGTCGACGACCCCCAGGTCAACTACTGGATGGGCCCGGACGCGCATGCCGGTGCGTTGGAGGCCCCTGGTTCGCAAGGAGAAGAAAAGACATACTGACACTGCGCGCACCCCCGCGCTACAGTGAACTACGTGCTCCGCGGCGGCGAGCTCTTCAACATGGTCCTCCTAGTCCCGGACGACATGCCCGCCGGCGCAACGACCCTCGCCGGCAACGTCGACGAGATGCGCGCCCTCTACCAGGACTGGGACCCACGGATCCCGAAACTGCTCGCCCTCTGCGAGAGCGTGCACAAATGGCGTCTATGCATCCGGCCCACGCTGGCGCCCAGCTGGTCCCACCCCTCGGCCGCCTTCACCCTGCTCGGCGACGCCGTGCACGCCACCCTGCCGTACCTGGCCTCGGGCGCGGGCATGAGCCTCGAGGACGCCAGCGTGCTGGGCCGCTGTCTCGCGCGGATTGAGCGCAATGACCCCGCGAGCAAGCGCCGTGCCCTTGCCGTCTATGAGCGCTGCCGCAAGGCGCGCACCGAGCGCGTCGTCGAGCGCGGGAATCTGCAGCAGCGGCTCTACCACTTGCATGACGGGCCGGAGCAGCGCGCGCGCGACGCCCGCTTCAAGGCTTGGGACGCGGTGGAGGCGGCGCAGAAGAGAGGCGAGCAGCCTGATTTGGACAAGCAGGGTGTTGTTTGGGGTGACGACCCGTTTCCGTGGCGTTTTTCCGGCGTGGGCGATTGGTTGCTGACGTATGAGTGCGAGAGGGCGGTTGAGGAGGAGTGGGCGAGGGAGGGGGAGGGAGAGGGGGAGGACAAGGAGAAGGAGAAGGAGACGGGAAAGGAGGACCAGGCGCAAGGGGCTGCTGCCGAGAGAGCGAACTTGTAGATTGGGAGAGAGGGTGTCCTTCCTAGGTACCTAGTTTAGCAGCAGCAGGAAGAGAGAGGGGGGGGATTTGATATTCGCTACGACCAGTAGTTATTATTCTCGTGGTAGGGCAGTTAGCTGTTATTTGTTATTCCCAATGAAAGAAGATGATGCATGGACACTTTCAGGCGCGCGGGGGCACGTGTTGTGTGTGTTCGGGCCCATGCCGCCAACGCCGCCAAGCCCACGGCCTCCCACCAAGGACCAAGGAGGTATCCGTATCCGGGAGTCTTCCCTTGTCGTTTCTGGACGGACGGCATGGATGGTGGTCGGCCTACCTGGCTAGCCGGCCTGTCAAACACGGCGCGCAGCTGCAGCGAGTAATGCGTTGTTGTGTTGAAACCGTCGCGCGACGGGCAGGCAAGCCACGTTGAGTCGAGTTTTTTATTTTTTTTTTATTTTTGTTTTTGTTTTTATTTTTTGCTTTGGAATTTGGTCTTCATCGCCGCCGCTGTTGTGCGCGAACAGAAGCCCAGTTAAGCGTGGGGATCACCGTTCATGTATGCAATGTGTGTGGATTGTGGATGGAAGCAGCATTGCCCCCCATTCCTCATCATCACGCACGGGGGACTCGAGGAGAAAGAGGGGCGGCGCGACTCAGGGCCAAAGGCGACAGTGACGCGAACGGAGAGCGGTCTGGCCGGAAGGGGCAATGGCCCGCGTGCCGAGCCGACGATCATATCGCGCACTGGCTTGGTTTGGCGTACATTGCCGTTCCATGTCAGTTGTCAGTGTGCCGAGGGAGGCGTTTGTTGTTGAGTAGGTCGAGTGGTTGCCTGTTTTCCTTGGCGCCGGAAGTAAGTCCGGTTTGTTGTTGTTGTTGGGATGGGAGAGCGGGATGACGGGAGAGAGGAAAGAGCAATGGACGGGAGGTAAATAAGGCTGAGGGCGGAGCGGCGCGCGCGGCGGCCCGGGAGCGGGGATTACGTGCTGGCGATGGAAGGAAGGGAGGGAGACGGACGGAAGAAAATGGATGGTCGAGGCTCGCGGAGGATTTCAATTGCACGCATGCATGTTCCACAGCGGCTCTTCACCAACCCCGGTCGCTCTCGCCAATCTTTCTTCCACAAACATACTCGTCCCGTCCCCTAGGTACCTAAAACACATGCGCAAAAAATGAAAGAA
>NW_022983530.1:515683-612987 GCF_010093885.1 Aplosporella prunicola CBS 121167 | reverse complement strand
AAAATACACGAAGGATGATGATGATGGCAGGCTCATTTCTTCTTTTTCTTCTTCTTCTTCTTCTTCCATCTTGGCCGAGATTCGGCCACGCATGCCGGCGGTTGTAGTCGTAGATTCGTAGTAGATTTGCATACGAGCCTATCGCTCGGCGACAGGGATGCTGGAGTGGTGGGCTGAGAGGAATCGTCATCATCATCATGCATGCGCATCCCACCTCTCGAAGAGTGGAGATGCACGTTTGCCAGACAAGACGGGTCCCCAATTTCGATTCGCATCAGGCCACCAATAACTGGATCTCAACGGGGCAGATCCACGGATCCTTGGAGCGAGGCGCGTGCGCCCCCGACGTTCAGACAAAGCAATCGGGATGCGTCTGGCATAGGGACCCTGCCTATGCACTCCACTCCACCTAACCGCTGTCGCTCGCTACCCTACCTACCGTCCCTCCCACTCTTGCCCACGCACTCTCCGACCTCTCGTTATATTTCAAAAAAGCCATGTCGCCGCATCTCTGGGGCCTGGTCAAGCGCAGCGCACATTCAAGGTTTCACAAAATGTCCCCAAGCGTCATTCCGGACGAAGAGCTCAGAGAAGGCAGCGCCGACGTCCTCACGGCCGACGTCCCCCACGTCAACGCCAACGGCCTCCATAATGGCCACTCCGCACACGGACCCTCGATGAGCGACGTCCTGGTCGTGGGCGCCGGCCCCGCGGGTCTCATGCTTGCGTAGGATCGCCCCAACCCCTCCAAAACGGAACCGTGACATCTGACTGAGGCTCGTGCAGGGATAACCTCGCCCGTTTCGGCATCAAGGTCGACATCATCGACAACCGCCCCGACCGCACCCTGACCGGCAGGGCCGACGGCCTGCAGCCAAAGTCCATCGAGACGCTGCGCCAGATGCGCCTGATCGACCCGCTGCTGCGCAAGGGCGTCAAGGTCTACGACATCTGCTTCTGGGTACCTACTACCTCTACTGAGTGAATCCCCGAGTGTTTTTGGTGAAGTGTGCTGCTGATATGTATTGTGTGTCGCCCCCCAGAGGTCGGCCCTGAACGAAAAGATGCACCGCGCCGGTCGCGAGATCCACTACCCGCCCATCGTGGACCTGCTGGACCCGTACATCCTGCTCGTGCACCAGGGCATGGTCGAGCAAATGTTCATCGACGACCTGCAGGAGCGCGGCATCGAGGTCAAGCGCAACACGGCCTTTATGGACTTTGCCTACGGCTCGGCCAAGTCGGCCGCCCTCGAGGTGACGTGCGCCGTCGACGTGACGCACAGCAAGCGCACGATGCGCACCAGTTTTGTTGTTGGCTGCGACGGCGCCCACTCGGCCGTGCGCAAGTCGATTCCCGGCGCCACCCCCGTGGGCGCCTCGTCGGATGCCATCTGGGGCGTCTTGGACGGCCAGATCGACACCGACTTCCCCGACCTCTGGTCCAAGGCCGTCGTCTACTCGGAGGAGGCCGGCTCCGTCCTGCTCATCCCGCGCGAGCGCAACCTCACCCGCCTGTACATTGAGCTGAAGCCCGAGTCGCGCGGGAGCACGTCGAGAGATGAGCTCAGCCAAGAGTTTGTCATGCACCGCGCCCAAGAGATTATGCATCCGTTTGAGCTGAAGTGGAAGACTGTCGGTGCGTTGTTGTCCCTCATTCATTCATTTATTCATAATCTTTCTCTTCTCTCCTCTCCCCCCCTCATACTAACACTCCACCACAGAGTGGTTCGGCCGCTACCAAGTCGGGCAGCGCGTGGCGACCAAGTTCAGCGACGAGCGCGGGCGCGTCTACATTGCGGGCGACGCGAGCCACACGCACTCGCCCAAGGCGGCGCAGGGCATGAACACGTCGATACACGACGCGTGGAACCTGGCGTGGAAGCTGAACCTGACGGTGCGCAAGCTGGCCAAGCCCGCGCTGCTGGCGACGTATGAGCACGAGCGCCGCAAGATTGCCCAGGACCTCATCAACTTTGACTACGAGCACGCCAACGCCTTTGCCTCGGGCGACTCGGCCAACCTGGCCAACAACTTCCGCCAGAACGTGCGCTTCATCTCGGGCATTGGCGCCGAGTACGAGCCCAACGTGCTGAACGTCAACAACAAGGCCATGAGCGGCAGCGGCGTGGCCGGCGGAGACGGGAGCAGCAGCAGTAACGGTGGTGGTGGTCTGCGGCCGGGCTGCCTGCCGCCCCCGGCCAAGGCGACGCGCTACGTGGACGCGAACCCGATCGACGTGCAGCTGGACATTCCCATGCTGGGCCAGTTCCGCATCTACTTCCTCTGCAACAGCGTGCCGGCGGCGCGGCCGTTCCTGGACACGGTGTGCGGGCTGGCCGTCAGCGGCAGCAGCTTCGTGGGCCGCATCTCGGCCGCGGCCAACGCATCGTACACGCTGCAGCCGCCGGCGGCGGCGCCGCACGACGAGTTTGTGCGCCCGGCGCGCTACACGCCCGTCAGCGGGCTGTTTACGTTTGCGCTGGTGGCCGGGGGCGACAAGGGCGGCTTCGACATGACGGACCTGCCCGCGGCGCTGAGGGACAGCGCCTGGACGATTTATCTTGATGATGTGCCGCACTTGGACGCGACGGGCAAGGGGTGCACGCAGAAGTGGCTGGGGGGGCTGAGCGCTGGCGAGGTGGCCGTCGTCGTGGTAAGGCCGGATGGCTATGTCGGCACGGTGAGGGTGTGGGCGGATGGCGGGGACAGGGAAAGGGGCGTCGAGGCGGCGCGGTGGCTGGACGAGTATTTTGATGGGTTTCTGGAGGCGTAGGGGAGGAAGAGCGGGGCGCTGCTCCGTTTTCATGATGCGCATGATTGGGTAATTGGATTGGGTTGGTTCTCGTTTTTGTGGGGTTTATATTGGTTGGTAGATGGGGGTGGGCGGAGGGACACTGGATTGGGTTGGATGGGGTGTAGATAAGATACTCATACACCTACGCGTGCATGTGCGTATACGGACGGGTATACATGTATATATTTTTGCATTGTACACATGGAAAAGGCGTTCAGTGGTGGTGTGCGCTAGATGAATGACTTGGAAGCAGACATATACTACAGTGCTGGATGGCGTGGAAGGAAACATAGAGAGAGACTGAATCCCCTACATCCATCCAGACAGACAGACATACAGACAGAAAAAGAGAAGGACAGAACGCACCTGCCGGAAGCCAAACCCAACCAAACCACGCAAACAAGCCAAGCTAGATCCACTCCACTCCACTCCACTCCACCCCACCCCGTCCCACCCCGTCCCACCCCGACTCAGGCCGGCCCGCGCCCCCACCGCTCCCGCTCCGCCACCACCACCACATCACATCTATCACAACTTCCCCATCTCAACATCCTCCACCCTCTCCACCACACTCTCACTCCTACTCTCACCCCACTCTTCCCTCCCCTCCTCCCTTTGCCCACCCCCCCTAAAAAACTCCCCCCCCCTCCCCCACCTCACCTCCGTCACCCACACCCTCAGCGCCACCACGCCCCTCACCACCAAAAACAGCACCACCACCCCCGCCCCCACACCCGCGCAATACGCCACCACCCTCCCCCCGCCCCCCTCCCCGCGCGGGTCCAAAAACGCATACACGTACCCCGCCCCCCCCTCCGGCCCCCCCTCCGCAGCGTGCACCGCGTACGCCAGCCCCACGTACAGCGCCAGCACGCCCAGCAGCAGCGGGAGGTGCGCCCAGGGCGGGGCGGGTGTGCGCGACAGCAGCAGCTCCGCCAGCGCCAGGGGGGCCGGGAGCACGTGCGTCGTTGTGGTCGTGAAGGCCGCGAGTGCGCTGGCGCCCATTCCGTTGTTGGGGACCGAGTTGCGCAGGACGCCCCAGTACATGCCCACGACGAGGAATGGCAGGACGGTGGCGCACGTGCGCAGCGCTCCCAGCGCCCCCATTAGTACCCCCCCTCCCCTCCCTCTCCCACCACTCCTCCCTGGACCGTGTAGAGCATACGCCGCCCCCGCCGCCCCGGCACCAGCAAAGTACGCCCCCAGCCCGGCCCACGCCAGCGTCGTGAAGTACGCGAGCTGGCGCGCGCGCGGGGGCGGGGCGAGCCCGATCGCCACGCACAGGGAGAGGAGGATGTAGAGCGCTATTGTGCTGCGGGCGATGGCGAGGGCGAGGGGGCGGAGCAGCCAGGACGTCGTGGCGCGGTCTGTGGTGGGGTCTGCGTCCGTGGGGTCTGTGGGGGTGGAGAGTGCATGGCGCAGGCGGGTGAGGGGG
Organism: Aplosporella prunicola CBS 121167; assembly: GCF_010093885.1. Classification (NCBI taxonomy): domain Eukaryota; kingdom Fungi; phylum Ascomycota; class Dothideomycetes; order Botryosphaeriales; family Aplosporellaceae; genus Aplosporella; species Aplosporella prunicola. Next base: position 608,756 of record NW_022983530.1, on the reverse strand, counting down.
CCGTGGTGCTGGTGGGACGGGGGCGGCAATGGCATGGCCATGGCCCTGTGGGTGGGTGGCGCGGCGTGCAGGTGCCAAGGTGTGTGTGTACCTATGTAGGTAGGCGGGCTTGGCGGCGGCGGCGGCGGCGGAGGAAGACGAGGCGGTCTGCCGTAAGTGCTGCTGCTGCAGTGTTGTTGGGACAAGAGACTTTTTGGGTTCTTTGCGCACCTGCGATGCGATGCGATGTGATGGCAAGGCAAGACAGGTAGGCAGCGTAGATGATATGGCGGGCTCTTGGCCTGCGTTGCGGGATTCTCGTGCCCAGCCCTTTTTTTCTTTTCCCCTCCTTGCCTTGTGTGTCGTGTCGTGTCTTGTCCCCCTTGTGTGTGTGCTCCCCGAGCGTATGTGTCTCTTTTTCGTGTTTGTGCGTCCTTCCTCACTCACTCTATTCCTCGCAGCCAGCCAAGCCACTCACTCTACTTGCCACTCGCTTCGGATGGTTGGTTGGTATGGTACGGGGTATGTATGTATGTATGGTATGGTAATGGTAGTAAGTATGGTATGCGCGCTCCGTCCCGAGCCTAGCCGCACGCACGCCTGCCCGCCCTTGCGTCGCGCCGCAAGCAAGCAAGCAAGCAAAGCCTCGCCAGGCACTCCCGCGCAGCCAAGCCCTGAGCCCCGCTGCTGCTGCGGCTAGCCGGGGGCGTGCGTATTGTATATGTACGTCAGCAACCAGGTGACGGTGCCAGTGCCAGGCAGGCAAGAGGATGAGGGTAGGCAGCAGCAGCGCAGACAGGCTGGGTGCTGGGTCGGTCTGATCCGTCCGATCCAATCCAATCCCTCTCTTCGCCGCGCAGATACCCGGTACACGCGCACCAGCAGCTGCAGGCTCGAGAAGAACGAAACAAAGGTTGAGCAGAAGTAATTTCGAAAAGAGGACGACTTGACGAGACGAGTAGGGAAAAAGAAAATGGATGGGAGGGAAAAAAGTATAGCGACCAGAAAAGGGAGAAAATCAACAGCAGCAGCAATAGAAAAACACCTCTCCCCCATGGCTCCGGAACAGGCAAACCACAACAAACCGCAAAGTCAAAAAAGTCAACGGTCCCCCACACCACCGGGCTACGCATGCGGCCTCCGTCACGACGGCTGAAACGGCCGGAAACCGCGGTTCGCGAGCGCCGTGCTGTCGGCGTGGGCGGCATGGTATGGGCATGGTAATGGTAACGGGCATCTCCTCTCCAAACCCGCCCAGCCCGAGCCTACCACTATGCATCAGCATCAGCATCAGCATCAGCATCAGCAACAGCAACAACACAGCCCCACCCACCTGCCGCAAGCATCATATCATCATATGCATATGAGAGACCTAGGGAGGGGCCCGCCCGCCAGCCCGCCAGCCCACCAGCAGCCAGCAGCCGGGCGTCGGCAACGTGCATACTATGCCTGACCGGCCGGTCGCACACACACCCCCGCATGCATGCACGCATGAAACGCACGCGGGTTCCGCCTCGCTCGTCACGGTCACGGAAGGAAGGAGCCAAGGGCCAAGGGCGGGTAGTCGTCGGACGTCGTCGGACGCACACCTACGTGGTCGGTAGGTAGCTAGGCACTCTAGGTTAGGTAGGTAGCATGTATGTACGACCGCACGCCGCGGTCCGTCACATCGCACACACAGCCAGCGCGCGCACATAAACGCCAAGCGCCAAGCGGCCAAGCGGCCAAGCCCCGCGCCCGCCCGCCGTGGCTGCTTGGCTGTTTCGCCGCCGGCCAGGGCCAAGCCAAGCGAAAAAGAAAAAAGATAATATCCCGATGCGAGTGTTGTGCTGCGTTGGGTTGCACTTGCGCTCCACACCCAAAACCGCCCGAGCTCCTTCCAGTCTGGCACGTCCGCGCACGTGACACACACACACACACACACACACACACACACACACACACACACACCACCAGGGCCACCTCTCCACGCACACTCTCCCAGAGCAAAAAAATACAGCGGCCGAGACTTGAACTCGGGACCTTCAGTGTGTTAGACTGACGTGATAACCAACTACACCACCGCTGCTGCCTTTGCTTGAGGGTTGTGTCTCTTGTCTATATCGAAAAACATTTGGTGGTGGTGGGCGGCAGCATCCTTGCACGTGTGCGGCGTCGCGACTGGCTGGACGGATGCATTCGTTCATTCATTCGTTTCGTGCGTGTGCGCAGTCCTCCGTAAAACAACAAACAGTAGTTCTTTTTCGATTCCATGTCCACAGGTAGCCGGGTTTTTGCACTGCGCTTTCTGCGGATGTAGTTATGTGGTGGGATACGAGGTACCTAGACCTCTGTGAGAGAGAGAGAGAGGCACACGTGAGGGACTTGGGGAGTTGGTTGGTGCCCCCATCGCGCCATCGCCTACGCCATCGGCGCAACCGATCACCTTACTGCAAACGCGAGCGCGAATATATAAACGCCGCGCTTCTACAGCATGCGCGTGCGTGTGTGCGTACCTACCTATTAAGTCTATCTATCCATCTATCCTCATGTTGTTGTTGCTGCTACTGCTGTCGCTCAACTCAATATCATATCAGAAAAAGTTTATCGATCCATTTTCTTGACTCCAGCTAATGGTTACCGTAAATTCCTGCATGCAGTACTGAATTAACCTTGCTAACGGTAAGTAAGCCTCCAAGATAGTTACATATCATTGATACACAAACTCGAATACAGCCATAAAGTATTTTTCTTTTTTAAATGTGACTTTGTTGTGTTGTTGTTGTTTGTTCACTGCCTGTCTACACTACTACTGCGCTGCCTACAAATCAACAGGTATGCACACCTTCCTCCCCTCCCCTCCCCTCCCAACGCTACGCTATGCTACGAGATGCTATGGTATATAGAGAAAAGACTCATCCTACAACCGCACACAGGAAGACGCAACACTACCACCAACAAAAGAAGAAGAAGAAAACAAACCAAACCAACCAACCAATCGCTTGCAACAAGAGCCAACCAAACCATATAAACAGCATACAACAAAACAAAAGAAAATCTACATCTCCCCCTCCGCCAAACTCTCCGGCGTCCCCTCCTCGTCCTCCTCGTCCCCCTCCTCGCCCCCAACACCCCCACCGGCGAACCCCTCCTCTGCCGCCGCGTCCGCTTCAATCTCCATGTCGTCGTATATGTCCACGCTCAAATCGTCCGCGAACCCGCCTCCAAAGTCGCCCGACCCGGACGCCGTCGAGCTCGAGCGCTCGTCCTGCTGCGCGTACGCCTGCAGCTGCTGGTGCAGCGGGTGGTGTTGCACGGCGCCTGAGGCTGTCGCACGCTGGTGCAGGAAGCGCGGCGTGGCGCTGGCGGGGGAAGAGGAAAAGTTGTTGTTGTTGTGGTGATGGTGGAATTGCTGCGGGAGCTGCTTCATGGGGCCCACAGCGCCGCCGAAGTGGTGGTTGTGGTGGGTTTGCTGCTGCTGTCTCAGGAACTGTGGATGCTGCTGTTGATGTTGCAAGTGTTGCTGATGTTGGTTCTGTTGCTGCTGTTGCTGCTGCTGCTGCGCCAGACTCGGCTTCTCGCCCAAGTTCGCCAGCATCGCGCGCGACACATCCAGCATCTGCACCGCGTACTTCAGGAACCCCGCCCGCGCCGCCGACACGCTCAACGTCCAGCGGTACTCGCGCAGCCGCGTCTTGTAGAACTCGGCCTCCTCCTGCCCCGGCGCCGTCGCCCACAGCAGGCTGCCAAACGTCCCGATCAGCGTAAAGTTGATCTTCGACGCAAAGTACCAAAAGGCCGTCAGGTGCGATGGCGTCAGCCGGTTCACAAAGTCCATGGCCGAAATCAGCCGCGTCTTGGCCGCGCTGCGGCATATGAATAGCAAGTAGGGGTCCGATGTTTGCGGGTCCAGCGATTGCACGATGCGTCGGTGGAGCGTAATTTCCGTGGCAAAGTAGGCGAGGTGCAGAGCGCCGGTAGCTGTCGACGACGGTGCGCGGTTGCCGCTCATAGTACTGCTGTCGATCCTGGTCGAGGCGGGCAGCCTTGCGAACCACTCCTTCAATTTGATCTGCACCGGCTTGGCCCGCTCGAGGATCACCCGCGTGCTGTTCTTGCCGGCAGCCTCAAAGTCCCGCATTGCCGTCTGCGTGTAGAACGTGTCCATGACCTCGGCCATGATGGCAGTCAGTGCAATCATCTGCGCGAATACATACTGCCCCTGCTCGTCCTCGACGGTCTCCTCTTCGCTGCCGGGCTGCAGAACCTCGCCCGCCTGACCTTCCTCGTAAAAATCCTCGTCCGTGATTGGCGTCACGGCCCAGTCTGCATTCGAGATATGCGAGGGGCGCCCATGCACAAGCGAGCTCCATTTGTCTTGCATATACAAGGCCCAGGCGATGCGTTTCCGCAGGCCCCGCTCCCACAGGGGTATCGCCCAGTCGGAGCAGTCGAGGTGCAGGCCGAGCTCTTGGCCGATCGCAACCAGCTGAGTGGTCAGGCTCCACGAGTCCGACTCGGGCCTTTGGAGCAAAAGGAGGCCGGCTTGAATGGTTGAGAGTTTCGGCCGCTCCATGACCCTGGGCAGCCACTTCGTCGCAATGTCTTCGAGCGCGCCCACGTCGGGCTTGGGCAGAGACGACACCCGATGGTCATTGTGCCAGAACTGAAGGGCTAGGATGTAGATGCCCGCAAGCAAGGGTGGTGAGATCTGCCGATCGGCATCACGATGCCGCTGCAGGAAAAGAGATTTTTGGATGATTGGAAAGTTGGAATGAATGTTGCGGAAGTAAATGTCTATCAGGGTAGAGCCATGGGGTGCCACCACGGCCTCGACCGAGTTGAGCGCCTCGGCCTCGCCCTCAAAGCCTTGTGTGTTTTCGTCTGCCAGCATTATGAAATGCTCATTATCGTAGACCTTGCGCAACACGCCCAGGTCAAAGACGCTCTCGTTGCGAGCGTCAAATTGCGTGAGGCCAATGAGGACGGGGTCAAAGGGCGTCGTGGCCCCGATGTAGCGGCTGTGCTGGCGGCGTTGGAGCCCCAGCGTCTCCTGGAGCGCGTGTCCCGTGTGGTCCCGCAGCTGCGGGGCTTGTCGCGAGAACTTGGTGGTGGGAGAGGGCTGCGGTCGTGTCGTCGCCTGAGGTTGTTGCTCGCGCTCCACGGACCTGGTCCTTGGCATTAGTCGAGATGCTGCATGCAGGGCTCAACATGGCAGGTGCGTGCGTACCTTTTCTTGGAACTCTCTTCGCGCTGGCCGTCGACGTTGATCTTGCGTTTGCGGGGAAGCGGGGATTGGACGAAGGTGCACTCTTGCTTGTGAAACTCGCAAAGGACGCAGAGCAGAGCTCCTTCGTGGATGACGCAACGGCTCTTGCGGCGGCGGCACGCGTCGCACGGCCTCTCACGGCGCGGGCGGACCTGGGGGGTGGCGGAGACGTGGCGGGGCGAGGTCGCGTGCTGCTTGAGAGAGAAGAGGTTCTCTTTGCCCTGCATGGAGAGTTTGGACTTGGGACGGGCGGCGGCGAGAGGGATGAGGTCGGAGCGAGGCATGGCGGGCTGCATGGCAACGGCAGTCGTCATATCGAAACCGGTGTGGTCAATGCCGTGGGAAGGAGCGGAGATAGGCAACACCAGCGGGTAGAGCGTCGCTAGCGGCCGATGGCAATGGGGTGCGTGTTGCGGAGGTCGATAACGAACAGGTGCCCGGTTGGCCTGGGCGGATGTGGATGGACAGGATCGGCTTATCTCTGGGGGAGGAGTGGAGAGGTAGGGCAGGTAAGAGCGGGCCAGGGCTCTCTCTCTCTCTAGGTTCGAGAAAGTGGGAGATGGAGAGAGAGAAGAGAGAGAAGAGAGACAGAGAGAGAGAGAGAGAGAAAGGGAGGGAGTAGAGGTTTTGCCGTCGTCGGGCGACAAAAGAAAGTCGTCAAGGTCCGTGAGAGAGAAAGATGAGGAAGTGGATGGTGCGTTCGGTCATGGAGCTGGCGGCGCGGTCTGGGGACGGAGGCTAAGTCGGGATGGTGGGCTGTGAGGCCGGGGAGCTGGGGCTTATAGATAAGTGTCTAAGGTAAAGTGTAATGGCGACGGTGGTGGAGTGCGTTGCGGTGACATGGGCTTGGTCATAGTTAGGGAAGTTTACGTACAGGAATGCCCGAAGAAGCGGATGCTTCAGCGTAATGAAGGCTTAAACGTGCTGCTGGCTTGCGGATCGTCTGGAGAGTCTCCGGGATGCTGATAAGGAGCGGTGCGCGGCCTGCCATTGGGCGCGCACATCGCTCCAAATCCGCGTGATTGGCCGGTTTCGCCCGACCGTGGGCATTTCCGTGACACCTTCTTTTACCCAACCGTCAGCCCGCCCAGGGTCTCGCACAGATCTCGACGCTCCTCCGATCTGCCCAAGACCCATGACGTCCGCACCCCCCTCCGCATTTTAGACTACACCAAAGCCCTTCGTCCCACGTTACCGCTCCCGGCCACCTGCTCCCCGGTCCCTGATCGCCAAGCCTGCGCAAACGTCACACCAGCCCAAGCCATCATCGTCAATTTCCACGCTAATTACTAAACACAACCATCCATCTCGTCTGCTTACACCTTGATCTCCTCCAATTCCCGCTCCGCCCTTCCGCCATAGTCGAAGCCCTGCTCGCTCTCCAGCGCCCGGTCGAGCGGAAGGCCCTCTGTCAAGAAGCTCACCACAAACGCCACCGCCGATATCGCCGTCATGACAATACAAATGTACCGCAGCCCATGCACGTACGCCACCTTGAGCTGCTGCGTCTCCGCCAGCCCCGACGGCATGCCCTTGATGATCTGGACAAGCCCGCTGGCGTCCTGCGAGTACGCCACCGCCTTGTCCGCAAGCAGCGGGAACGTCAGCAGCTTCTTCTTAATCTCGTTCTGAAAAATGACTCCGCCGATGGCCACGCCAATCGTTTGGCCCAACGCCCGCGTGAACGTAAACATCGTCACGGCTGCAGCCTGGTCCTGGCTCGACGAGCACGCCTGCACCGTTATGGCCATGCTAGGGAAAAGAATGCCGGCGCCCAGACCGGGAACAAGGTTCAGGAACACCCACGACGGGACCTTGGTGTCAACGTCGAGGTAGATCAGCAAGCCCATGCCAAAGGTCATCAGGAACCACCCGCTCCATAGTGCCCACCGGTAGCGACCCGTCTTGGCAATGACGAAGCCCACAATCATGGCCGCTGGGGCGACAGTGAAGGTTTGCGGGAAAAGCGCGACACCCGCCAGGATGGGCGAGTATCCTTTGACGGCCTCGTAGTAGAGCGGTAGGTAGTAGAGCTCACACCACAGGACCATGCCGTGCAGGATTGTCTGAATAAAGGTCGATGCCGCCGTCCTGTTCATAAACACGCGCGTCCTGATCAGGGGGTTCGGCGCGAAGCTGTGCTCGTAGATGATGAAAGCGACCAGGGCGGCTCCGCACACGACCAGAGGCACCAGCGTCCTCCACGAATCCCAGGCGTACTGAACACCACCCCAGGTGATGGGGATGAGGAAACCCGTCATTGATGCGACGAAGACGACCATGCCGATCCAATCGACTTTCATCAGCCTGGAGGCAAGAGAGGACGTCCTAGAGTGCAGTTTCATGAAGAAGATGACAAGGGCACTGCCAACGGCGATGAAAGGAAGGTTGATCCAGAAAATCCATCTCCACGTGACATGCTCGGAGAACCCACCACCTGTAGACGGACAATTCAGTCAGCTCTGTACAAAGCGTAATTAGGTTCGACAGGAAGAGAAGTGGGATTTAGCTCACCAAGCAGCGGGCCAACAACGGTCCCGAGCGCCCACATGGCAGAGATAAAGCTGAAGTACTTGCCACGCTCCCTCAGAGGCACCAAGTCTGTGATGATGACCTCGGACAGCACGATAATGCCGCCCCCACCGATTCCTTGGATACTGCGGCCTACGAGCACAACAGTGAAGTTGTTTGCCACGGCTGCAATGATGGCGCCGACTCCGAAGAGGGCCAAAGAGAACAGGATGATGGATTTGCGACCGAACACATCGCTGAAAGAGCTCAGGATAGGTTGAAAGACGGTGGCGGTGAGCAGGAAACTGGTGCCGGACCAAAAGGCCTCAATGGCACTGCCGTGCAAGGCTTGGGCCATGATCTATTGTACCACGATGAGCTTGAATGTCCGTGGAGAACTTGTCGGCGGAGTAAGAAGCTTACCGGCAGAGCGACAGAGATACTGGTTGCATCAAGCGCGGCCATGAGGGTGATGACGGACAGGGAACAGAAGGCGACATACAAGCGCCAGCCGGGGTTGAAGGCGGACGAGGACTCGAGGTTGGCATACTGGGAGACGGGAGTGTCACCTCTCTTGGTTTCCCGAGAGCTCGAAGTCGCGTGGGATCTGGCCGAGGCCGCGACAGAGGACTCGGAGTCGTTGGCCATAGCGGCGAGTAGGTGGGTGAGTGTAGGTCAGAGTGTAGGAGTGAGTGTGAGAGTGAGTGTGGGAATCGTCGAGTCGCGTCTTGTACTCGTGTGTTCCTCGTGGCGGGGCGGCGCGCGCGTGGCTACCTAAAGAGAGAGGAGCGTTGGTGAATGAAAGGAGAGGCAACTGCCAACCCTTTCACTTTGTATTCACACTTCTTTAACCCACGGCGACTCCGAGGCTGTGGCTTTGGATGAACGAGCTGAAGTGACAGTGCTTCAACCAGGTCGCGAGCCCAGCGCATTTATTTCAACTAACTCCCCAGCCCCGATCCATCGCGACGGCAGCCATGCTCGTGGACGTTTGCGTTTGCTACCCTCGACTGCCCGTGCGATGCACCCGTCAAGCCACATCATCTGCTCAACGCGTGCCACATCTGCCTAGTCAGCGGAGGGATTTCCTGCCGCGTGGTGCACGATTTGTACGAGTGGTGGGGGAACTGAGCTGACAGCGACGTCCCGGCGCGATAGTTAGCCCGCCTGGCGGTGTCTCGTCGACGGGAGGATCCCGCCCAATCGCTGTCGCTCCACTCGGGCTAAAAGTCAGACCGTGTCCAGAATCCAGATCCAGCCAGGGGGTTGATTGATTCGGAGGCTCTAGAGTAGAAAAAGTTTCGATTGCACCACTCCATCCATGATGGCTGGGCCTGGATCTCGACCGGTCATCTCCTCAAATCTCTATTGGCATCGTCTGCTCGCTGCCAAGCCTACCCTTGGAAGCTTAGACTCTGTCTTCGCTTTCAGCTACTCACGAACTATACCAGCTCGTTACTATAGCCATCGCGTCAGCACGGCTTCGTTTCACGATTGCCAACGGCCGGCCAAGTGCAACGAAACTCAAAGAACGCTGTTTCGGTTAATAAATCACCAACCCTATCGATCTGTTCTACTTGAAATAGAGAGTATGCAGGTCATCCAGCGAACTTTGGATAGAATGAAAGAGCTTGGTAATGATGATGCCTTTGAAAGAAGGCTGGAGCAGTCTGTTTTGTCGGCCTTTGCGGGGCGCGAATTGGCAAAACACAAAGAGCAGCCATCACCCGGTTGCCTGATCTTGAAACCAGAGGGCTGCCTTGGCCATCGCACCATGTAAGCAGAGATCGGGATGCGCATCTATCTCATGTACTCATGGGGATCCGTTGTCCAAACTCCCAAAGAACTGTACGCTCACTTCTGAGATGCCATTATGAGATTGAGGGTCTTGCCTGAGCACAATGCACTCAAGCAGCAAACTGAGATCTGGGCAAACAATTGGTCTTGGGCATGGGTATAACCATAGAGGCCTCCTTTCAGAAGAATACCGCGCGGATAGAAAGACATACGTCTTACTCCACGCCACTGACCTTTCACTGCCTTTGTTCAACCGTTGTCAAGGCCTTGGCCTGGGTCCCAAGCATTCTACACGTGCCTTCGACGTCCTTTATTGCGTCTCTTATTTTTCTCGAAGCGATCGCCTTCCCACTTTCTTCTCCTGCCGAAGAGCAGACACTTCATTCGAAAACATGCCACGGGCAAAACCACATCTCAATAAGCCCTATCTCCATGCCAGCCTCAGTGGTTCATTGGAAGGCATGGAGAAGAGCATACCGTCTTTCCAAGAGTTTATGAAGACGGCTCCACCGGATCCCCTTGCCGACAGGCCATTGCCACCGGTGCCTCAACAGGGTCCGAGCATTTCTCCCAGTCAGCTGGCACCTAAACCATCATCGACTGGACATTCGAGACGTTCCGAAGGCTTATCATGGGCGACACCGTCATCGTGGGAGTATGAAGCCGAAGCGCGCTCCGCATCGCAAAAGCACCCCTCTTCGCCTTCCGAATTCTTCCTGCAACCCATGATTTACAATAGCAGCAGTTCTCCTGGGTTTGAAAAACCAGCAAAGACACGTTCTCCTGAGCCTAGGGTCTTTTCTCCGCTCCTGGATGACCCTGATGAGTACTCGCCTTACTCTACTACCGAGTCGCTGAACTATGGGCCAGCATTCGAGTATGATGCAACCATGGATTTCCATTCAGATTTGGGCTCAAACTCAACCCCACCAAAAGTCCCCTTGCCACCTGTATCACTTTTGGCCTCCACCAAAGCCGGTAATATATTATTTACTCTGAACGACTTTCCTACGCCGCCATCCTCAGTGGCTGATTCAACCGCTGAAACCTCGTCGGCCAAATGTCCGGTCCTTTCCACATTTCAAGGAGGCTCAGCATCAAGGTCTTCGTCCGATCAACGGAACTCGACCAAAAAGCTGATGCCCCGCCCTGCAGCTCCAGGCGCTGAGAACTGGGAGGGCCTGGGCGAAAGTACTCAAATCAAGTATGACAGGCGGTCGCAGGACTACCACAATGCGCTTGTCGAGCAGTACCGTGACCTTGTGCCTCGGTCTTCCGAGATATTCAGGGACTCGGAGGTTCCCTTGTTCTCGCACGGGAAGGAGCCCAACCTCGTTGAGAAGAGCGCCACAAACCATCATAATGCCAACGACGAGAAAATGGTCCCGAAGCCACTATCGTACTCGAAGAACTCGTCCGACGCAGCTTCCGAGTCTAGTCAGCATAGCCAGCAGCAAGAGCGACTGCGGCGCCACAGCAGCCTCCGTGAGAAGATGCCAGGTACGCTCAAGATGATCTTGCCCACCCACCACGCACGCAAGTCATCGAGCCAAACCGCCACCAATACGCCTGTCTCACCCTCGTCACCCCGGAAAATAAAAAAACACCGACCGCGCGCCATTGCCGTCTCCATCTTCCCTTCCTCGCCTACCGCCATGTTCACCAGCCGTAGCCCTAAATCCCCCAAGGCCAAAGCGAAGAAAGCCGGAAAGCGCGGCGGCGGTTTCACAGAGCACACGCCTCCGCTGAAACTCTCGCTGGTGGCATCACTGTCCTCAACTTCATCGTCACGCCGCCCGTCGGCCGAGCTTTCCGCTCGCAGCCGTGCCGCCTCGGGTTTCACAGCCGCTTCCGCTTCCGCCTCCGCCTCCGCGCTCAACCCCGCTCTCGCTCCGGGCCCCGCCGCGCTCTTGCCCTTCCCGCCCCGTTCTTCCTCTCCTTCACCGGTAGTCTCCCCCCCCGCTGCCACGCTGCCGCTCCGCCCCGCGCCTCCGCCCCGCCCCGACATCTCCATCTCCACCTTCTCATCCACCACCACTGTTGATCGGGACACAGCGGACACGTCTTCTCGCCTGCAACCGCAACCACTATCGCAACACTACGTCAGCACCCGCACCCGAACCCACCTCCCTGTTTCCACAACACTCAATGCCCCATCTCTGCTGCACCCACGCGCGCCCCGCGTCGGCCCCTCGCCTTTGCGCAATGCCAGCGCACCTATCACCACTGGGACCACGGACCCCAGCAACGGCAGTCCTTCGCCTTCCTCTCTCAGTCCATCTAGCCTCACTACTGCCGCCGCCGCTGCTACAGAGCCAGAGTCAGGCGCCCAAGAAGCAGTCTACCCCCGCCGCATGACGCGCCTCTCGGAGATCCAGCGCGCACGCGCGAACACACCAACCGCGTCGCCGTCGGCCGCTCGCGCGCTGCTTGGTCGCGCGAAAGCCAGTTTCTCGAGCCACGGCAGCGGCAGTGGTAACGGGCACGCGCTCAGAGAGTCGATGAGCTCGACTGCATCGGCGCCGATGGAGACGCAGGCCCACCGCGCGCCGTTTGTGCACGAAGTGCTGTTTCCGCCGCTGGAGCAGACCAAGAGCGGCGGCAGCGCTGGTGGCCTGAGTCCTGGGATGGGGAAGGGCAAGATTGGGCTTGTGGCGCGGGCGGTGGCGGCGCGGAAAGAGAAGGAGAGGGAGCGGCGGAGGGATGAGATCAAGGCTAGTATTAGGGTTGTTGGGGAGAGGGAGAGTGGTGGTGTGGATGTGGATGGCGAGAGGTTTGAGAGGGTGGCGTGGGGTGAGAGGGGCCAGGTAAGAGGTGATGACGAGGAGGTCTGGGAGCGGTGGGTGTAGGTAGTGGCGTTTGACGGGAGGGTTGCTTTATATGCACAAGATATGTACCTGCTGGTTAATGGGGTGGCGTGAGTGAGGAGTTTGTAATGGAATAGACGAAAGACGAAACAGACGGATAAGAAAATACTCCTCTTATTAGCGCCGTTTAGTAAATAGAAATGAGTACATGGATAAGAAGATGATACACCTTGTTTTCCATAGGAGTAAATTATATGAACGACAACATATAATCATCACAAATCTGATGGGACACCTACGGCGTTCGTATGTAATATGAGATGTAAGTGAATCCATCACTGTCCTCAGCCCACCACGCCAAAAGCCAAAAGCGAGCCAAACAACAACCCAAGGTCTATATCTGCATTTTGTGATTTCGGTGATGATAGTCATCATCGTTTTAAGGTCAATGATGGTAATAAGCGTCATCGTCAGTTAGAAGCAATAATGGTGATGATGGTCATCATCAAAGCTGCAAAATGCAGAATTGAACCTTGGGTTGCTTGTTTTTGCCGTTGGCTTTTGGGGAGCAGATATCTAGGGAAACCCCATCCCTACTTTATAGTTCTTGTTGTACCATATGGTTCGTGGCTGAAAGTACAAGCGGCATGCCGTGTAGCTATAAGAAAACGGTTCTATATCAGGGATAATATAAATATAGGAAGTGACATAAAAGTATATATAATTACCGCAACGGTAGCACATCACGGTCCAACACGACGGATTGCACGCAAAGACGAGAGACAGGAGGAAGCAATCAGCTAGTTATAGTTGTAGTAGTGGTAGTAGTAGCATCCAGATCAACAAAATGCAGGCCTCCTCCCCCCGATTTCAGGCCAATCAAAACCCCCATTCTAAACGCCGCTCGAGGAAACGCCCCCTTTTCAAATAGACACGCAGACCGCAACGACAGAAACGACAACGGCAACAACGATAACAACAGCGGTCACATCACGGCAAGAACTTGTCCGTCCACCTACTGACTCGCTCACCCACCAGCACACCCCAACATCCCCTCCCTACTCACCACTGACTAGCCCATGCACTCAACACGACTCAATCAACCCTGGTGCAGCTTCTTGATCTTGGACGCGCCCTCGTACACCGCGCGGTCGACGGCCGCCGCCACCGTCAGCGTGCCGCCAATGACGGCGCACACGCCAACCAGGAAGCCCGAGAACGACTTGCTGCGCGCCTCGCGGTTGATGACCTTCATGGGGGAGATGTCCTGCGGTCGTTAGTGACGGCTCCGAGAAAGAGAGAGAGAGGACAGAAGAGAGAAAAGAATAGAGTGGTGGGTGGGGTGTATTGAAGGGAGAGGGAACTCACATAAGAGAAGAAAACACCCGGGATACCGCCCCGCGCGTGCAGGCGCTCCTTGTGACCCTCCTGCTCGTCATTGCCGCCCGCCAAGTGCCGCTTGTGGCTCGTGACGCTGTACTGGTGCGTCTCGATGCTGCCCGCCGCGTCGCGGCCGTACGCGCCGAGCGCGACCTGGCTGTCATCGGCCAGCGGGCTGGAGCCGGAGCTCTGCTTCTCCCAGCCCAGGGGCAGGTACGCGGTGCTGACGACCTTGACAAAGTACATGTAGTTGAAGGCCTTCTGGTCGGTGCGCTGCTCGGTGTTGTCGAGCGGGTTGACGTGGTGGTTCGTCCAGAGCGAGGAGCTGCTCTTGCCGCTGGCCTCGAGGCGCGCGACCACGTCGTCCGGGAGCTGCGGGCCGAAGCGCAGGCTGTGGATCTGGTGGCTGAACGAGTGGTCGCCCTGGTCCTTGAAGTAGTTCTCCAGGTCGTGCACGTGCATGTTGCCGCTCGAGAAACTCTTGCCCGGCGCAAAGTGGAAGTTGCCCACGACCTTGTTCACGCGGATGCCGCCCTCGATGCGGCAGCCCTCGCGCCGCTGCGCGTCCAGCTTCTCGCCGTAGTGCTCGCGCTCGCATTGCTCGACTCCTTCGCCCCGCCCGAATGACCACGACACTCCCGCGTAAGCGTCCCGCACCTCGTCGCAGCTGTTGCAGCACCCGGCCTTCTTTGCGTTGCTGGGCGCCGGCGCTCCGTAACACTCACCGCAGTAGTTGGGGTCCAGGTGCGTAGCATCTTCCTGATGCCTGTTGTAGTGAATCGCCCGCGTTAGCCGCTGTCGTTACTACTGCTGCTGCTGCTGCCGCCGCCGCGCCAAGTCGACGGTGGAGTAGTGGGTGGAGGGGAATTCCTCACAATTCAAGCGCCTTGGTCTCGATAACGCGCGAGCCCTCGTTCTCGGGCGTCAGGCGCACCTTGTTGACGCCGTGCATGACGCCCATTTGGATCTCGCCCGAGACGTCCATGACGTCCAGCGTGAGGAGCTCACACGGCACCCGCGGGAACGAGATGTTCATGTGAATCTCCATCTTCTCGCCTGCAAGAAAGCACCCATGTCAGCCACCACACATCCAGCTTCTCAAGGATTCCCTCTGTTCTCTTTCTATCCCTCGCCCTTGCTTTCCCGCATCCAAAGAAAGTCATAGACCCACCTCTCCCCTTATCCACCACCAACTCTGGCCTAACGACAATGTTCCTGTAATCCGTCCACTCGCCCCATACGAGCCACAGGATCAGCATCAAGCTGGCAATCGTGACGACGCCACCGGACGTCGTGCGCACGCGCGCGTCCTCGACCGTCTTGGTGAAGGCATCGAGCCTCGTGAAGCGGGACTTTGGCGGCATGGTTGCGGTGCGGAAATAGGGACGGGCGCTCAGCCGATGCGAGCGTAGGGGCCAATTCGTAGTGCCGAAGACGGGCGTGAGTAGGTTGGTTGTTAGGAAGGAAGGAAGAGCTGATCGGCGGGCGGGACAGCTCCGGGATAAATGGGTATGCTCTCTCTCGCGCGCGCGGAGGGAGAAAGAAGGGGCAAAAGAGAATTGACGCAGCGCGCAGGGACGGAATGTAGAGAGCGAAGGGCGCGGCGCAAGCGCTGCAAGTTTAAAGGGGACGGGTATCGCGAAGAGGACGTGGATGGGAGGGCGATTTGGACACAGTTTCAATGCGGACAGCGGACGGGCGGGCCGCGTATGAGGCACGAGTAGTCAGCCGCAACCAGGGTCCGCTATTCCGCTTTCGTCGCCCGTCTCCGCTGCCATTGTTTCGTCCAAAGACATCTTCCACTTCAAGACGAATCGACTTTGTGCTTGAAAACACTTCTGATTAGAAATAATCCTCCTCCTTCGCTCAGTGGTGGTATCTTAGCTCTATCTATATCTCTCCCGCTCCTTTAACTTTTTTTGTTTTTCCCCCTCTCTCCTGCTCGCAGAAATGCCGTCCAACAAAGAACTAAACAAAGACAAAGTCATTAGATGCACATAGCATAAAACGCCGCTCCTGTATCATGACGGAGCCAGAGTATCCATCTCAATATCCACCGGTGAATAACCAAGCCAATACCGCCTATGCAAAGACCCAAAAAGATTAGAAAACCAACCGGTCCGTCATGCCGTGCCCTTCTGGTCCACATCCTCGCCTGCAGTCGCGCCATAGTTGGGGTAGTCTTGCGATGTTTGCGAGCTGTTTTGGTTGTGGGCAATCTGGCTGTGTATCCGCTTGCGCTCCGCGTTCTGCACCGCGCTGATGAGTGCCGACGTCAGGTCGATGTGGAACAGCGGCCGGTTGACGCCGTGCACTAGGATACGTTTCGAGTTGTCTTGCTCGTATGCCTTCGCCCGCGAAATCTTCTTGTCGAGGCTGGGCGAGCCGCCGTCGGTGCTTTCGCTGCTGCGCTCAATCTCTATTCCGTGTCCCGTCTCCTCGTCGCCGTGCCGGCTCAAAGCGCGGTCGTCCGCGGCCTGCCTAACGTGCGCAGCGCTGTCGTCGCCGCCGATCTCCGCAACGCTAAAGATTGGCTTCCAGCGCGCGTACGACTCACCGCTCTGAAGGTCGGGCGTCGGATAACCAAACCCGGCGGCAGCGAGAGCGCGCTTGGTCCATCGGTTGTTGATGCATGCAAAGTGCCATTCGACGGTTTCGGGCGCAGCGAAACGGTCCAGCTGATTCCGAACGTCGATGAGATGCTGAACAGATGTGATGTCAACGTTGTTGACCGAGGAGAAGTCGAGAATAACGGACTTGAGAGTTGGGCGAGGATCGTGTTCGTCGAGCGTCTTGCCACGGCGGGGACCAGGGTCATTCCATGGGCGGTCGCCGAGCTTGCCGTAAGTGAAGGGGTTGGTGCGGCGGCACTCCTTAAAGATGACCTGTACCATGTAGTCAAGGTAGTGGGTTGCGTTAGGGTAGTTGTAGCCTTCCGAGAAGCGGTAGATAAAGATACCAGGCGCAGGAGTCTGCAGCGGAATCTCGGGGTTGGATCCGTCGTTGTGATCAATTGGCAGATAGATTTCCCTTGTCGAATCATCGTTATCGTGGGACTTCTGGCGGTTGCTCGACTTCATAACGTTCTCAATTGTCTTGGGTTCGTCGCCGAGCAGGTGGTCTCCTTCAACAGAGCGAACCTTGACCTTACCAAGGAAGCGACCACGAGCCTTGAAAATCCGGAAAAGAAGCATAGCCGCCGAAACGCAAATGGTAGTGTAAATACCGTTCTCAATGCTGCTGAACACCGTCACCAAGACACCGGCGAAAAAGATGGGGACTTCGAGTGGTGAAATTCTCCAGAAACGGTAGACAGTGTTAGGTGGGGTGATGAGATCGCCGACAGCGTGAATGATGACACCGGAGAGGGTAGCGTTAGGGATGTAGAAGAAGACGGCTGGGAGAGCGTAAATGGCCAAGAGGACAACAATTCCAGTGATTACACCGGCGAAAGGAGTTCTCACACCAGCCTTAGACTTGATAGCGGTACGAGAGAATGAACCAGTAGCAGGGTAACCTCCGAGGAAGGGACCAAGGAGGTTGGCAGCACCAATGGCAACCAGCTCCTGCGAAGGGTCGATGCTGTAGTTGTTGACGCGACCGAAGGACTTCGAGATCGAAATGTGTTCAATGAGGAGAACGATGACCGTTACAGGGAGGTCGGATGCGAAGCCCGAAATCATATCCTTGCTGATAACAGGAACCGCCGCGTGTTGAAAGCCGCGAGGTACCTTACCGATGAGCTTGAACCTGGGGTTATCGCGATGATGCATGTTGACTAGCCAGCTGACCATGGTGTACAGAAGGATGATGAAGACGGTGCGCAGCGTAGAGAGGAAGAAAAACATCTTCGCCTTGGCAGGATACCGCCCGGCCAATGCAGTACAACCGAAGCGAATGACGTACAAGGCGACCATGGCAGTCAGTCCCATGGCAGCGTCGAGTTTGGTCCTAGGCAGTCCTTTGAGCGTGTTGATTATGACTTCGTAGGTTGCGCCGCGAGTAGAGAATCCGGTGATGCCCATCATGGTAGGAACCTGGCCAGCAATAATGTTGATAGCCGACCCAGTCATGAAAGCGGAAATGGCAGTCAACGAGATAAAATCGACAAGCCAGCCGAGACGAGCAAGGCCGAGGAAACAGACAATGGCACCGGCAATGATACCCAGTGCCGACGCAATCTGATGACCTTCGTATTGGGGAAGATTCCCCGCGGCTCTCGTGACGATTTCGCCGGTGACAGTGGACATGACCGCGACAGGCTATTAACGATTAGATATAACGTTTACCACAAGCAATGATCGTAACTTACTCCGATGGTAATATCCTTGGAGGTAGCGAAGAACCAGTAGACAATGACACCCATGAATGAAGAGTACAGACCATACTCCACAGGCAACTCAGCCAGCTTGGCGTAGGCCATGCCCTGAGGAACGACTACCGCACCAACAGTGATACCTTTCGAAAGATGTCAGTACTGCCGTCGCTGGGATTGGGAGTAGAAAAACTTACCGGCAACAAGATCTCCCCACAGCCATGTCGTGTTGTACCGCGTAATCCAGGCCAGGAATGGGAACAGGCGGTACAGGTAAGCTACCACATCGCGCCCGTTGGGGAAGGTTTCACAGATCCACTCCCAAGCGGTCGGCTCTTGCTCGACGTAGGTGTCGGCGCTGGAAACGGAAAAGACGGATTCTCCACGGGTAATCTTGTCAGAACCGCCTTCGGGGGCGTCGAGCTTGATGCCCAAGACGTTGGCAAGGCCATGGCCAAGCTTCTCCATGTTGGAAGCCATAGGGAAAGCTTCTCCCGGAAAGAACGGCTGGCAATGGGGAATTGATGTATGCAGATCCTGCAGGTAAGGATGCAGCCACGAGACCAGGAACCGGTGGGCAGAATGGGAGGGTATATAGGCCTCGTGAACCTGGTAGCGAGCGCGGACCCTACGAGGCTAGATCAGGCGGGTAGGCGAAAGCTACACAGTGGATGCTTCCCTGTTGGCTTGGCCAAGGCAGGTGTCAGCAAGCCGTGTGATTGCGTGACGGCAGGAAATCAGCCACCAGGGCTGGGATAGGTAGGTGGGAGAGATGAGAGAGGTGTGGAAGGATTAGAGGAGGAGCGGCGACAGAGGAAGAAAAGGCACCAGCAGAGACATTGAAATTTGGAGACGGGGATGGCTGAGAAAGGAAGGGGATATCGGAAGAGGGTCTACGACGCTGACGAAGACATCATCACCACAGCTAGGTCGAGTTAGAGTTGAAATTAGCAGCGGAGTGCCGATAATGGAGGCGGCCATTGCCCCAAGTTTGCATCTGTGCTCGGAAGACTGACGTTTTGGCGGACGCAACGACGGGGACAGCGGAGCCTTGGAGGAGCAAGGTCGGGCCAATAGCGAAGCGAGTGTCTTGCGTGCTCGGGTGCGGCGATGTCGTTTTGCCCAGGCCCGGCCACGAGCGTCGGCTAGTGTGGCGGGCACCTAGCGGGCGGCAGTCGCAAGGAAGAAAAAAAAAAGAGCGTTAACTGCCATTTTTTCACTTCGCTTCTGCTCATCCCCCAAGTGCCGTCGTCACCAGTGTAAAAACTGAAAGGCAACTAGCGACAACGGCTCCGGCGCCGTTCCTGACACCGTTTTTTCCCATTGTGCCAGCCACTGCCCGCCTCTCCGCTTGGCAGATACCGTGACGTTGCCCCGGGCTTGCCCAACGCGTGGCGGGACCCATCGGGCTGGCAAAGATGGAGCCAGGCACGCCGGCCATCGACAGGAGACTTGCCAATTGTGCGCAGCGTTGACCTGAGCGGTTTAAGCTCCCCCCCGTCGCTCACCTGCTCGTTTCGTGCCTCGCCTCAGGTAGACGCGGCGCTTGATGATGCTGACGACGATCGCGCGGAGTCGACGAAACGAAACGTTCGCCAAGCCCGAAGCCCTGTCCCCTTCCGCTGCCCTGGCAATCTGCGCCAACACCACCTCCTACGTACACCGACGCGTCGCTCCTCACGCTCTGTCCTTCCCCTGGTGCCATGACCAACCTCGATCTCTTCCTCCTCAAGGGCCCGCCGGGAGGGGACCTCGCCCGCGGGCTCGACGATCTGCGCCACCACATCCTCAGCGCGGGTATCCCAGCGAATAGCGATGGCATGGTATGCCGCCTGTCGTCTGCCTTCTTCGTCCTCGAACTAACCACGCGTCGCAGTCCGAGTTGCGCATCTACATCTGGCTGACTTTCCTGAACGCTACCCCCATCCGCACCGATGTTTATCTTGACCTCGTCCGCCAAGGCGCATCTCCCGCCTATACGAAGATACGCAATGACACTTTCCGCACACTGGCGACTGATCCCTTGTTCCGGCGCCGGGTGACCGAGAATAGCTTGACCCGTGTCCTGAACGCTGTCGCGTGGAAACTTCACGATGCTCACGAGGCCCGTGTCAACGGTTGGCAATCCCCACCGACTCTGTCCGACTTCGGTAGCCCAAACTTCTCCTCCAGGCGCTCTTTGACGGGAACGACCATTACCGACGGTGGGTCGCAAGCTGGTGACACGGCTGGGGAAGTCGGTTACGTCCAAGGCATGAACGTGCTGGCGGCTCCCTTCCTCTACGTTGCGCGCAGCGAGGCCGAGGCCTTTGTTGCATTCGACAAGTTCATCACCACCGAGTGTCCGGGTTACGTTCGCGGATCCATGGACGGGGTGCACAAAGGTCTTGCCTTGGTGGATACCGTGCTCGAGATTGTCGATCCCAAGCTCTCATTCTACCTCACCTCCAAGGGCCTGAAGGCCGAAATCTACGCCTTTGCGTCCGTGCTGACCATGTGTGCGTGCACGCCGCCGCTGCCCGAGGTCTTGCAGCTGTGGGATTTTCTTTTTGCCTACGGCCCACATCTTAACATTCTCTGTATTGTTGCACAGCTCGTGCTGATCAGGGACCAAATCCTGGCAAGCCCAAGGTACGTTCCAAGCCAGTGCTTCACTACCCGAGATGCTCTGCTGACCCAACGATGCAGTCCTAATCAGATCTTGCGCTCTCTGCCGCCGTTGCAGTCCAAGGCAATCATCTCCCTCGCCGTTGCAAACGCGCAGAAGATCCCCGAAGACATCTACCAACAAATCATCGACCACGCGAAATGAAGCATTGAATTACGAATCACGCAATTATGACCGAAACGAGGATGAGAAAGAAGAATTCCTGGAGTTTGGCACTGTAACGGTATAATAGAAGCTTGGGTCAATTCCTTAGCCGATGATACCATCTGGAGTCTTTTTGGTTGGTTGGTCCAAGGTTACGACAGGTTGGGCTAAAGAAGAGGTGACCCGGGCTCGAGGTGAGCATCGATGAATTTTCACTTCTGAAACTCTTAGTTTTGCTTTTCTCCATCTCTAGCGCATAAGATGCTCTGTTCTAGGACCTGTACATCATTAGAGAAACGACCATCCAAACCCTTGCAACTCGGTCCTCTGTTCTCGCCGCGTCAGTCCCAATTTCATATCACTCCATCGCAAACCGTTAGCCCCACGGCATCAATAGCCCCTTCTCCGCCCGCAGGCCGCCGTTCCGTTCGCGCAAATTAGGCACCTCGCCCGAGCGGGCATGGCTATGATCCCCACCACGCATCCCCGAGCCGCACGTCCGCACGGCGCACGCACTCCAGCACGACAGACCCTTGCTACCTACTACTGTACCACCATCGTCTCGACCCCGCGCGCAATATAGTGTATTAGGCGTCGCAAGCAAGAAAAAAAACTATAGACAAAGCCAGAACCGCCCCATCCCCGCACACCGTCACACCACACACGCCATGTCTCGGCCGAAGAGGCGCGCCGCGCCGCTGCTTGCCGCTGCCTGATAGTGGGTCCCACGCGCGCATCAGCCGACTTCCGCGCGCGCTCGTGCGAGCGAGCGAACGAGCAACGTCTGCTTGCTTGCTTGCTTGCTTGATTGCTTGTCGCTTTGCTGCGAGTCTGCGCTCCAGGCCTCACTCAGGTGGTGCACGCGCATGATTGCTTGCTTCCATGCTCGCTCACGATGGCGGTGGCGACGAGGCGAGACGGCTTTGGACGTCGGGTGTTGGGTGTTGGGTGTTGGGTGGTTCGTTTGGTTGGGCGGTTGTGAGGATGTGATATACGAGGTCGATGGTGCTGCGTTTTGCGATCGGTTCGAGATGCGGGGTGAGTGGGTGGATGTGGCGGTTGGCGGAGGGGTGGGCTTGTTTGTGTGTGACTGTCAGACTGACTGACTGCGCGAGCAGGGTTGGGCTGGATTGGGGTGGTGGTGGTTGGCTTGGGGTTCGTTGAGCTTGAGCTTGAGCTTGAGCTTGAGCTTGTGTGCTTTGACTGATGCTTGATGACGAGCGGTGCGACTTGGTGATGCAAATTCTGTTTAGCTTGGTGTCGCAGGTACGTCGGTGGTTGCTTTTTGTGTTGATGTGTGAAAAAAGCGATGTGGCACGTGTATTGTGGTTTCCTTTCTATCCTATTCTTCTTGAGCTGTTTTGGTTTGGTATGGTGTTCTTTTCGCTGCTTATGTCCCGTTTCTTACTTCAAGCTTTTGTCTTTCTCTTCTCCTTTGGTACGGGCAAATGCTGCTACACCTCACAATTGTTTGGTTCCATGTAGGACGGACGGCATGGATAATGGATTTCACTGCAATGCTATGGCAACCAGACGAAAGAATTGTCGTCTACAGAGCACTTCCAGCGCCGATGCGTGAAAGACGCCTAAATCGGTACGTAAAACATTTGCTCAGTGAGATAGACACCAACATCGGGCCCGCATCTTTCATTCCCTTCTCAGCTAGAGCAGACAAGCAGGTTCGTCCCATTGTCCACATCCCCGAGCGTCCACCTTCGCGCGATCAGTTAGCCACTCAACACCAAGACCTTGGCCTCGGGGCCCAGATCCAGCCAACCGCGAACCCACGCACTGGACCTGTGTCTCCACCGCCATGCCAGACCAGCGGCATCCAGGGAAATAGCAGATCGATCCCATTGCCACGGGCCTGGACCAGCTGGCGCGCAGCCAGGCAGCCGGGATAGTCAGGATGGGCAGCCAGATAGGCATGCAAGCACGCAAGCATATCCCCGCCGCGGATCGCAAAAGGAAAAAGCATCAACGCCAAATGAGAGCCTAGAAGAAAATCCCCGCGCCACAGATCGCGTCTATCTATCGAACGCCTCTCGCTCGCGTGTGTGGGTGCGGGCGTGGCCAGGCGCGCATGCATCATCCGCGCGGCGATGGCGTCATCCGGTCCAACAACTGGAAGGGGCAAAGGTCGTCAAAGGTCCCTAAATTGCGGCTACCACACCAATAAAACGTACACCAACACTAGAAAACTACATACGGGCTTTGCCGCAGCCGCCACCACCGCCTCCGCCGCCGTCATCGGAGTGTGGTGGGCTTGATTCGTGGTGGCTGTTTTTCCGCTTGGCTGGCGGGGGCCGAGGGCGCGGGAGGGTGTGGGCGCGGGCTCGATATGAAATGGGCGTGGTTCTGGGCCATTTGGGGGCGCGAAGCTGGTGGCGGATTAGGTGCGGTGCGTCTGGATAGGTGGACTGGGGTGGTATTGGTGGTGGTGTTTGTTGGTATCGGAGTGGGGCATAAGCGGGCGCGAGCTGGCGAGACGGGCTTGGCAAAGGGACAAGTCCCAAGAGGAAAAAAGAAGAGAGGTGTGGGAGGCCTGGTTTGTTTTCCTCCGTGTTTGGTTTGGGGCTGTGAGGTGTGCTCCTTTAGAAGGGGGTCTGCGGGAAGAGGTATGTCTTTTGGATATCCGCTCGTCCGGAGAGCTAGGTAAGTGTGTCTCATTCGAAGGTCTGGAAAATCATCCAACTTGTTTTGGGAGTATGTTGCGAGTTTGCGAGTTTGCGAGGTTGCGAAATAGCCACGAGGGAGCACGTATGAACTTCCTCCCCGTCTAGGAACGACTTCCTTGACAATGATTATATGACTTTGCAGTTCAAACTTTCCACCAATAACCGGACCCATTGTGTAATCTCCTTCAGGGTTGTTGAGCGGCATGTCTAGAGCAATGCGGTGTTAAATTGACGCCTTCCAGCATCTCTCTGTGTGCAGTCCGCACCATGAATGAGGGACTACAGCCTAAAGTTCCGGCAGATGCTTCTGTAAACTTTCTAAGGACATTGGATTCTCTATGGAGACCTCACGCCCTGAAGAACCCATATCCAGACCAAGCTGGCCGAGGGGACCTGATACCATGCGCACCGTCAGATCTTGAAAGCAGTCATACCCACCGCAAAGCCGAAGTATGTTGGAATCAAAGGCCTGTTCGACTCCACGCAAATATACTGACGATGTCCATACTCGAATCCCCAGAGCGTTCCGCGAGACAATGTCACCATATGTCCTCGAAATACTTCCACCTCTTCCAAACATTGAACTTCATATGCATATAAAAGCGCTCATCCTGATACAAGAAATATCAAACCATCTCTCCATGGGATTGCTTCCACACCTACGTACTAGAAGGCAGCTATGTTTAGGTATAACTTGTCTGGAACCTCTATGCGGTACATATACATATATATAGGGCCGGAGATGATTTGTCAACCCTTTTCTTGACTATTTCGCTCATCACTTGGTCGCTTAACAAACCAAATATGCAATATACAAGTATTCTTTGGCACCTATTAGGCGGCCTCCTGGCAGCTACGAATACGAAAAGATGTGAAGGCACAGGTATGGTAACAGGTACGAGGGCGCAAAGTTGAATGGGAAAATTGTAAGTTTCACTTTGCAGGAGTTGAGTAAGTATCATCTAAACTTATATCTAATAGAATAAATACTGCTTGAATACTGTTGTATTTTCCCCATCACCGAGTATAACAGGTTTGTCGATTTTTGAGATATCTCTGTAACAGTTATCTTTGTCTTCAAAATGCGCAATAACCTGTTGTCAGTACGAAAAGGAACTTTCGTCTTGATACAGGCCCCCGAAACAGAACAGTCGTTGTTGACCAAACCACCACCCAGCCTTCATGCCACGCCATAGCTTCAATTGCAACTACGCTTGTTTACCACACACCAATCTTGAGAAGTCTTTTAATATCGACAAGGAAATGAAACGGTCACTATCAAGATCACAACCTGGGTCATACATTATTTTGAAGTCATTCTTGATTCTTTTCGTCTATGGACATTCAACGTTACTTTTCAGTTTCAGCAACTATCCATTCGCACACTCACCGTTTCTTTAACGGCTAAGAGCGATATCGTCGATTCTCAACAACTAGGGACATGTTAGCAATGATCCATAAGGTTCTCATTGAGATGGAAGTTAAATGGGGAAGTGGGGTTCATAAGCTTACCATCTTAACGGTCTCAGCCGCCAGCTCGAGGGCGCTGGTGCTGACGAGCAGCGGCTGCAGCACATTCTCCTCGGCAATATTGTCCTTAACACCACCACTCTTGATGCTGATGCCGGCGTTCTTCTCGCCGAGAGCATGCCTGTGCCTCAACTCGGTGACGACCTTGATGGAGTTGAGACCAGCGTTCTCGGCGAGGGTGTTGGGAATGACCTCCATGGCGTCGGCGAACGCCTTCCAGCAGATCGCCTCAGTGCCAGTGAGCTCGCGCGACTTTTGCGAGAGGGCCTGAGCAATCTCGATTTCGGGCGCGCCACCACCAGCCAACATAGCCTTCTTCTTGACGAGACACCTGATGACACAGTGCGCGTCGTGCAGAGAGCGCTCGGCCTCATCCAAGATGAGTGAGTTTGCTCCTCTGCAGACGATGGAGACGGTCTGTGCCGCGGCCTTAACACCAGTAACCTTGACTATCCTCGCGCCCGAAGATTGCACCTCCTCAATCAGGTCCGCGGAACCAAGCTTGTCCTCGGTGAAAGAGTCAATGTCGGCAATCGGCTTGCAGCCGGTGCTCTTGGTAATGAACTCAATCTCGTGGCGCTCGACATCCTTGATGACAAGGATGTCCAACTTGGCCAGGAAGTGCAGGGAAAGGTCGTTGACGGCATCGCGCAAGATAGACTTCTGGATGAAGAGAACGTTACACTTCGCCTTCTTGATCTTCTTGACCATGTTCAGCAGGTACGTCCGCTCCTCCTTCAAGATCTTATCCATCTGCCTGTAGTCGTTGACGACAATCTGGTTCTCCATGTCGGGCTTGGGGGGGCTGAGCTGGAACTGGATCAGGCCTATCCGCGCCTTCTCTTTCCTCGTAGGGCCGCCACCGCTCTTCACGACCTGCTGCTGCATCACCAAACCGTCCACCATCTCGCTCTCATCTATGGTACCGCCGGGCTTCTTCAGAATCCTAATGTTCTTCAAGTCGACGTTGTCGGCGGTCTTGGGGTCAATGACCTTGAGGACAGAGTCCACGGCCATGTGCGCCAGCTTAGGCTCCTGGGCAACAATCTTGGAGGAAAGCGAAGTAGAAGCGGCCTTGAGAAGGGTAGTACGGTCGGCGAGATCGATGGGAAGGGACATGTCGTGAAGAGTCTGAACTGCCGCAGCGGCGGCACGCTGGAAGGACTCCGAGATCACGGTGGGGTGGATACCTAGGATAAATATAAGCTCGTTTTCCTCATGACGAGGATTAGAGAGACGTACCCTTTGCCAGTAACCGCTCCGCGGCACCGAGCAAACTGCCCGCAATGACAACAACCGACGTCGTGCCGTCACCGGCTTCGATATCCTGGGCATTGGCCAGATCGACCAGCATCCTGGCGGCCGGGTGCAAGACACTCATATCCCGCAGCATGGTGTTGCCGTCGTTCGTCTGAGCTGCATTAGGTTATTGAATCCAGGGAGGCGGGCGCTGCGGGAGCTTACAATGATGGTCTCGCCCTTGCCAGTTTGGATCTGTTTACTGTATTAGAAGAGCTCTCGAAGCAAAAGCTTAATAGCAAACATACCATCTTGTCCATACCCCTAGGGCCGAGCGACTAGCATGCCTACATCAGCTTCCTTGAACCCCACATTCTGGGATATCCCCTAGCTTACTGTCCGAATGGCGTCGGCGACGGCTATTCATCTCAGTCAGCTTCCTAAGCTCTCAGGGTGTCTGGCGGAATCGCATACCTCTCGCCGCAACAATGTTCGCCGTGCGCACCGCCTGGGGCTTCTCCTTGTCCTGATGCACGGTTAGCCCTGAGCTGCGTCTGTCCCGCAAGATTGGGATTTTACCTTGAAGGCATTGTTGCCGGCGTTACTGCTGGGGGGCGCAGTAGTAGCCATCTTGACGGAATCAAACAAGTGGACGGTCGGGAGATAGCAAGGAGGGGCGCGGTGTTGTCTCTAGGAAAAGTGCGGGCCGCCGACTCTTGCAGGACGCGATCATTTTCCAGATGTCGGTCGCGTCGGCGGTTCTCTCCGTCCACTTTACAACAACCCGGAGTCGATGCTTAGGTACGAAGCCGGCCGACCAGAGAGCTCCAGCTCAACTACGCATCACTTCCATACCTCCTCCGCTCACCTCCATCCACCGCACCACGCCCTCACCCTCACACTCCTCGCCGCACGCCTTGCGCCCGCTTAACTTCGACTAAGAACCACCCGACCCTCCCGCGGCGAGCTCCACTTCGCCTCCGTTCACCATGCCCAGCGCCACCGGCCAGAACTGGGAGAAGTACCAGAAGACCTACTCCGACGAAGAGATAGAAGAGAAGAAGATCACGCCCCTCTCCGATGAGTACGGAACCACGCCCGGTCCTTGGCTAGGATGCAGTCGCTGACTCCGATGTAGGGACATTCAAGTGCTCAAGACCTATGGCGCCGCGCCCTACGCAGCAGAGCTCAAGAAGCTCGAGAAGGAGATCAGGGACAAGCAGCAGAGCGTGAATGAGAAGATTGGCGTCAAGGTATCCTCAAAACGTTCCATTTAACACGAACGTCAAGCTCACAACAGCTAGGAATCCGACACTGGTCTCGCACCGCCGCACCTCTGGGATATTGCCGCCGACAGGCAGCGGATGCAAGAGGAGCAGCCCCTGCAAGTCGCGCGTTGCACCAAGATCATACAAGATGAGAAGGATGCCGATAAGAGCAAATACGTCATCAACGTCAAGCAGATTGCCAAGTTCGTAGTCAACTTGGGCGAGAGGGTCAGTCAAACGGATATCGAGGAGGGAATGCGGGTCGGGTACGTTTGCGCGCCGATTATACGGTTCGGAGATCCTCTGTAATGCTAACAAGTGTGAATAACAGTGTGGACCGAAACAAGTACCAGATTATGCTGCCGCTACCCCCGAAGATCGACCCATCGGTGACGATGATGACAGTGGAGGACAAGCCGGACGTCACGTATGGAGACGTTGGTGGCTGCAAGGAACAGATCGAGAAGCTCCGTGAAGTTGTTGAAATGCCCTTGCTGTCTCCCGAACGCTTTGTCAACCTCGGTATCGACCCGCCCAAGGGCGCGCTGCTCTACGGCCCCCCCGGTACCGGTAAGACGCTTTGCGCTCGTGCCGTCGCCAACAGGACGGACGCCACCTTCATCCGTGTCATTGGTTCCGAGCTGGTCCAGAAGTACGTCGGTGAGGGTGCCCGCATGGTGCGAGAGCTTTTCGAGATGGCGCGGACGAAGAAGGCCTGTATCATCTTCTTTGACGAAATCGACGCGGTCGGAGGTGCACGTTTCGACGACGGCGCCGGTGGCGACAACGAAGTGCAGCGCACTATGCTGGAGCTGATCACGCAGCTGGACGGCTTCGACTCGCGCGGTAACATCAAGGTCATGTTCGCGACCAACCGGCCGTCGACACTGGATCCCGCGCTGATGCGGCCCGGCCGTATCGACCGCAAGATTGAGTTCTCGCTGCCCGACATGGAGGGCCGCGCCAACATCCTGCGCATCCACGCCAAGAGCATGAGCGTCGAACGCGACATCCGTTGGGAGCTCATCTCGCGCCTATGCCCCAACAGCACGGGTGCCGAGCTGCGCAGCGTCGCCACCGAGGCGGGCATGTTCGCCATCCGCGCCCGGAGAAAGGTCGCCACCGAGAAGGACTTCCTCGCCGCTGTCGACAAGGTCATCAAGGGCAACCTCAAGTTCAACTCCACCGCCACTTACATGCAGTACAACTAATCGCGCGGCTGCTGCGCTCCTCCAGCATTTGGCTTGGGGGCTGGGGATGGCGATGGAGAGAGGTTGCTCTTTGCGTTTTACGGTTATGGATCTTCCTTTCTGTTGTGCTTCTGGGGAATGCCGGCCCATCGCTGGCTACACGTGACATGGCGACGGCGGGCGTGTATAGTAAGGATTACAGGAGCTCTGATAGAAGAGGCTCAAAGCATTACGGAGCATCGATTAAATCGAGTTGAGTCTATGTCCGAATTATCAAGAAGATTGACAACGGTGACGTAGTGTATGTGTGAGGGTTAATAATTGTGTTGCCACGAATATGCCAAGGGGCGTATATTGTTGTAGTTTACATAGTCTTGTGAGGCTACTTGTCTACCTACGAGTTCATGCTCCACATCCAACTAAGGAGTGACTGAGAGGCGTAGATATTGTTAATCTACATGTTATTTTAAACTATCTCATCTAGTCACGAAATCGGGCTCTACGTCCAGCTAAGAAACAACTTGTCGAGAGTAGTTTTGTCTACCAACAAAACCATATGAACACATTTGTAACTTTCACAATTGTTTATGTTTGGAGTTATTTGAAATACTTCTACGTCTACAGAGATACTACTCACCATAGGGATATGAATAACAGTGTCCCGCTGTAACCGTAGTAAGGCGGAGCAGTAGATAATTATAATCACTGATAACGAGCAGAGTTCAGAAGTTGGATGGATACAAGCAGATCAACAGCCGCGCCTTTAATTGCTAACAGGACAAATGTACACTAAGTCTCCCAAAATAAGAATAAACTAGTAAGTTCTCTTGAACGGCGGCACCGCCTTGCACTCGTTTTCATCCAGCGTCGTACCAACGACAGACCTGTAGCCCAGCTCCGTCTTGCCGTGCGGCTTCTTCTGCCACGTCAGCGTGTGCTTCATCCAGTTCTCGTCGTCACGGTCCGGGAAGTCCTCGCGGGCGTGCGCGCCACGCGACTCCTTGCGGTTGGCGGCGGCCTCGGCCGTCTGGACGGCGCACGTCAACAGGTTCCGCAGCTCTAGAGTCTCAACCAGGTCAGAGTTCCAGATCATGCTGCGGTCCTTGGTGCCGACCTGCGAGAAGGTCTGGTCGACATCGTTGATCTTGCGCACACCCTCGTCAAGCGACTCCTGGGTACGGAAAACGGAGACATCGGTCTGCATGACCTTCTGCATGGCAGAGCGGATTTCGTGGGTCGACTTGGGGCCGTCGGCGGTACGGACATGGTCAATGACCTCGATGGCGTCGGCGCCGGCGTCGGCGGAGATGGGGTCATGCTTCTGGCCAGGAGTGAAGTTGTCGCGGATGGTGTGGGAAACAGCACGGCCGAAGACGATGAGGTCGAGCAGGGAGTTGGCACCCAGACGGTTGGCGCCGTGGACAGAGACACAGGCGGCTTCACCGCAAGCGAAAAGACCGGGGACGACCTTGTCCTTGCCGTTCTCATCAACGGTAAGAACCTCACCAGTGTACTTGGTTGGGATACCACCCATGTTGTAGTGGACGGTGGGCAGAACAGGGATAGGCTGCTTGCGGACGTCGACACCAGCGAAAATGGAAGCCGTCTCAGAGATACCAGGGAGACGGTCGTGGAGGACCTCGGGAGGCAGATGGCTGAGCTGCAAGTAAATGTGGTCCTTGTCAGGACCAACACCACGGCCCTCACGGATTTCCATGGTCATGGAACGAGAGACGACGTCACGCGAGGCCAAATCCTTGGCAGTGGGAGCGTAACGCTCCATGAAACGCTCACCCTCAGAGTTGAGGAGGTAACCACCCTCACCACGAGAGCCCTCAGTGATCAAGCAACCAGCGCCGTAGATACCAGTGGGGTGGAACTGAACGAATTCCAAATCCTGGTTAGGCAGACCAGCACGGGCAACCATAGCCATACCATCACCGGTACAGGTGTGTGCGGAGGTGCAAGAGAAGTAGGCACGGCCGTATCCACCGGTAGCCAAGACCGTGTTGTGGGCAAGGAAACGGTGCAGGGTACCATCCTCCTGGTTGTAGGCAATGACACCCTTGCACTTACCATCCTCCATGATCAAATCGGTGGCAAAGAACTCAATGAAGTACTTGGTGTTGTGACGAAGGGATTGACCGTAAAGCGTGTGGAGAAGAGCATGGCCGGTTCTGTCAGCGGCAGCACAGCAACGGTAGGCCTGGCCACCCTTGCCGTACTTCTGAGACTGACCACCGAAGGCGCGCTGGTAGCTATCCAGCTGTTAGCTGCCGAGTCCCCATTTCAATGATAGTAGAGCTTACATCCTGCCGTCATCGGTTCTGGAGAAGGGGCAACCGTAGTTCTCGAGCTCAATGACAGAGGCGGGGGCCTCGCGGGTCATGTAGTGGATAGCGTCCTGGTCACCCAACCAATCCGAACCCTTGACGGTATCGTACATGTGCCACCTCCAGTCGTCCTCGTGCATGTTTCCAAGCGCAGCGTTGAT
The DNA here is from genome assembly GCF_010093885.1 of Aplosporella prunicola CBS 121167. Taxonomy (NCBI): domain Eukaryota; kingdom Fungi; phylum Ascomycota; class Dothideomycetes; order Botryosphaeriales; family Aplosporellaceae; genus Aplosporella; species Aplosporella prunicola. The sequence continues at coordinate 577,508 of NW_022983530.1, read as the reverse complement.
ACCACCCTGGGCGGCGACGGTGTGGGAACGGGTGGGGAACAGCTTGGAGATACAGGCCGTGTTGAAGCCGGCCTCAGCCAGACCGAAGGCGGCGCGAAGACCGGAACCACCAGCGCCAACAACAATGGCATCGTACTCGTGGTCGATTACAGGGTACTTGTGGCTGACATGGGGGGATGCCTCCTTGGCGCGGAGCGGCTCGTTCGTGAAGATCTTGGAGACCGGCCTGGAGGAAGAGAAGGCGCGGGTCTGGGGCCTGAAAGCCCTGGCGAACTGCGACAGAGTCAATCAAGCTGTGCTAGACGTGCCACGACGCCACACGGAGGGGTATGGTGATGGTGGCACAGAATCGGCGCGGGTGTCCTTGTCCCCAGGAATTTCCTGCGAGGCAGCTCGCGGGGCCACGGAAGCTTTGTACGTGAAACCGAAAGGCCAGGGCATACATATGCAGGGCAGAGCAGATGAGCGGGCAAACGTACCTGAGAATTGGCGGCCAGCTGCCGCATCCGAAGGGCGGACATTTTGTGGATGAGGGGAGAGGGGAGAGTTGATGGCGTTGGAGTCTCGGGTCGTCGAGGCGTTGATGCTGCGATCCACTAGTCCCGGCTCGCCGCCCATGAGATGCGGCATAAGCAAACCGCCCACGCGCTCATTGGCCGCTGCGCCTGACACTACCTCGGCAGAATACGCCTACACGACACGCGCCCGAGTCTCGATCTCCGCGATCAGTGGTGACGGACGACATCGTTTTCGCCTCTTCCCTTGCCTTCCAATGTCAACTGCCAGTTGGTCGCCATCCGAAGCCGCAGCAGTCTGCACGCTTTCGTGCCCATGTTATCTGATATTCCTTTGTCCGATCCGAACAAAATCCGGGCCACCTCTAAGCGAAAACAAACCGGAGTGGTGGAAGACGGGGTAATGAAATACCTCAAAAGGCCATTCATCCGCAGCAATTCTGGACGATGGGTCGGTTGAGTAGCGTGCACATACATCTATTCCAACGCTTTCACTGGCAGAAAGCCTTCAATACTAGAATATATACATTATATCTCAAAGTAGCTTCATGGTGGAAAATTCGATACAATATTCCAATTTCCTTGATATCTTATTAAAAGATGTATACAGTTCCAGCAGGCTACTTCTTGAGCTCTGGATATAGTTAACCAAACTTAGAATGCATAACTACAACTTCATAAACATCTTACATGGGTTTCGTTTTCACTCCGTCCAAGAGTGATCATCTCGTTATACGGCGAGTCTCGCTTGACGGTGATATACGTTAACCATGAATCGCGTACACATGTTTTCACACAGCAAGCCTTTTCATCGGATCGGCAATGCACGCAAGGCGAAAAGGAACAGATTAGCGAAAGCGCAGTGGCATTTCATTGGATCCATGACTTCCATTGAGTATCTTTTATTTAGCGCTGAACATGCTTTTGTGCATGTTCTACGTGGGAATTCGGGACATGAGAACGCCAAAGCTACCCCGCCACTCGTGAACTAGATGCAAACCAAACCGCGAAAAGATAAACAAGCTTAAGAAGAGGCCTGAAGGTCCTTCTTGAGCGTGCCGATGTATTGCTTCTTCTCCGCGGCGGTCTGGTAGGCACCGTGACCGAACTTGGAGGAGGTGTCGATCCACTTGAGCTCGACCTTCTCGAGAGACCTGCGGCTGGTGTGGACGAACATGGACTTGCGCAGAGTCATGACCCGCTTCTTGACACCGGGGATGGAGCCCTTCAGGAGGACGAAGTCGTTCTTGACCTCACCGTAGCGGACGAAGCCACCCATGCTGAGAATTTGTTAGTCTTTGCTGCAGAAATTTAACAAATGGTACTTACGGAGTGATGTTCTTCTTGGAAACGTCGAACTCGGTCGAGGCGTTACCAGCATCATCGCCCTTGCCGATGCGGTAGATCTTGTGGTTGACCGAGGTACGGTGGTGGTAACCCATCTGACCGGCACGGGCAACAGTCCACTGGACATGGGACGGGTGCCAGGCACCGATACAAGCAACCTTGCGGAGACCCTTGTGCGTCTTGCGAGGAAGCTTCTTGGTGCCCCAGCGGGAGGTAACACCGTTGAAACCGTGACCCTTGGTGACGGCAATGCAGTCGATCATCTCGTCCTTCTCGAAGATGGAGGAGACGTCGACGGACTTCTCGAAGAGGCCGTGGGCGAAGTCGACCTTGTCGGCGATCGAGCCACCGTTGACCTGAACCTCCATAAGGTGGGCCTTCTTCTGCTTAAGAGGGGTCTTGGAGATCTGGGTGTGGGCGAGGACGCGGACGACGGTGCAGTACTTCTTGATGCGCTCAAGCTCGCGGGTGATGCTCTTGGAGCTGTTCTCGGAGTACTGCTTGGCGTACTTGGTGAACGCCTTCTTCTTGCTCTTATACCAGTTCTTGTAGAACCTCCTCTTGACCTCGTCCGACAGGTGCTCAGCCCAGACGGTGGTCAGGGAGCGGAGACCGCGGGGAGTCTCAATGTAACCGACGACACCGACGACAACCATCTAAAACAAATTGTAAGTACAATTGACCGTGGAATTGCTGCGCTCGGGTTGCTTCGGTACGTACAGGAGGGGTCTCGACGACCGTGCAGGCCTCGACGATCTCCTTCTTGTGAAGCTTGGCACCGGGACGGTCGAGGTCGCGGACGATCGTGGTCATACCGGCCTTGTAGCCCATGGTGGCAGTGAGGTGGACGGGCTTCTTGGGGTCATCCTTGGGGAAGCTGAGAATTACAAAGAGTTAGCAGGTGTAGAGAAAAAGACCTCCAGCCCAAAGACAAGCCACAGCGCACGCCAGCGATCGCCCATTGTAAAGAATTCCGTCTCTCTTTTGCATGACCCAGACCGCGTGTCATTGTGCCAACCCTTCGTCCACCTCTTGCCGTGCGTGGTAATGTTCGTCCGAAAAGTGCTGAAATCGGCGGCGGTGCGAAAACGTACCTCTTGACCTTTCCCCGGTGACGGGCAGCCCTCTTGCGGGGCAGGTATGCCAGCGAACCGTGGCGAGGAGCCTCGTACTTACGGTGGGACATCTTGTCGACGGAGTTCGAGGGTTTGGTCGTCCTTGTGTCGTCGTCGTCGCGATCAGTGAGAAGAGCGTAGGAAATTCAAGAGGTGTGGGCTTTAGCGAAAGGTGGTCCGAGCGCGGCACGTGACCCGGCCGCCCGAGATCAAGCTCCAGCGCCACGGCCAGGCAGGACGCCCTGCATGTGCAATTGACGTGAAGGAAGTCTAGCTTACTTTTGTCGCCCTATAACCCCAGGTCCCAGGGCGCCCCTGGGATCGTAGGCAACGGGGCCTGGGACATCCCCCATGCTCGCATACTACGGTGCATATGCTGCTCCAGTGCTCCCTATGACGCAGCCCATGTGCAGCAAGCTCCTTTGCTGGTGCTTCTTGACTGACGACTGGCCACTGACCTATGCGCCCTGAGCCTTATTGGCCGCCTCAGGCACTGCACGTCTCGGGCCGGCCAATGCCAGGCACGAGGCTCTTGCCTTTGCCCACAGTTTATTGCAAGGCGTGCGAGCAGCGTGGAGCGGGAAGCCCGACGTGGCATTTAGATGCACGCCAGCATATGGAACCAAAACCGCCAGAACCGTTGCAACCAGCTAGCGAGATGAAAGTCGATGCGTTGAGGCCTTCTGCGCTGGCAGCAGACCGAAGAGGCTTGGCGTCAATCGGAGTTTCCCAGCTCCGGCCGCTCTCGCTCGCCGTCACCTCTGACCGTCTTCGTTGTGCGGGCCTGCCTGAAGTGAACTCCCCGCTAACCGTCCAAACATTCACCACACCCCGTTTATCTCCGTACGTAATTGATCAGCTCCCTCCAACAGCCCTTACTCACCTCGCCCGCCGTTCCAAGGTCTACACTACGCCTCTCTCCACCACCCGCATCCCACTCCACTCTCAACGGCGACGCGCCCAGTCCAAGCCGGTTTCGTCCACCCGCACTCCGCTGTGACATCGTCTCAGCATCTGCATCACCGCGACTAATACCTCGCGCAGACGCCACGCTCTCACGCCGCTGTATCTTCAGCCGCCCGTTGCATTCTGTCTAGACCGGATCACACCCCGCTATTGCTTGCTCTAGGTTAAGGACCTGTCGGCGCAACTTTGGAAAAGATGGTAGAAGCAGAGGGCCAACCCACGACGTGGAAGTTCACGCAGTAAGCGCCCCTTGCATCCTACATCGCCCTGGTCGGATAGAGCCCTTCACCCGCGGCCCTGTATCGCGGCCCCACAATGAACGATCAACGTGCGGCGGCCTTCACCGCCAACGGCCTCGCCGCTAGCTACGCCACAGACTACGAAGCCTTGTAGATCAAGAGCTGACGACCTTGCTTCTCAGGTGCTTCGGTGACAAAGGAGATGTAGAGGACATCACGGAAGGTTTGTTCTTGTCATTCGTGGCTCTAAGCGCCTGTCCCTACACTGTGCCATTGAGAATCAGAGCTCACAGTGTGTTAAAGACTCGGCTGCTAATAACGGCGTTCCCACAGCGGATATAATCTCGACTGTCGAATTCGACGAAACGGGTGATTATCTGGCGACTGGCGACAAGGGTGGTAGAGTTGTGCTGTTTGAGCGCAATAGGACGGTACGTCTCCTATCTCATGACATGCGCCCACCCAACGCCCCCCTCATCTAGCATTGTTGGACATACTGACCGGCGTAGAAAAAAACCTGCGAGTACAAGTTTCACACCGAGTTCCAGTCACACGAGCCCGAGTTCGACTATCTCAAATCCTTAGAGATCGAAGAGAAGATCAACAAGATCAAGTGGTGCAAGAGGCAGAACCCCTCCCACTATCTTCTCTCCACCAATGATAAGACGATAAAGCTATGGAAGGTCTTTGAGAAGTCTCTGAAGGTCGTAGCAGAGAACAACCTCTCTCAGGAGTTGACGCCAGCCGGCGTTCCGAGCGCTGGCGGCCCAGTGCAGCGCCCTCACTTCCGATCCGCTGCAGACCTCAAGCTGCCCCGCCTCACCCTTCACGATACCGTTGTGGCAGCCGTGCCTCGGAAGACCTACGCCAATGCGCACGCGTACCATATCAACAGCATATCTGTTAACAGCGACGGGGAGACGTTCATCAGTAGCGATGACCTTAGGATCAACTTGTGGAACTTGAACATTCAAGACCAGAGCTTCAACATTGTCGACATCAAGCCAGCGAACATGGAGGAGCTTACGGAAGTCATCACTGCCGCGGAATTCCATCCCGAACTTTGCCACCTGTTCATGTACGCCAGCTCAAAGGGCACGATCAAGCTGGCCGACATGAGAGAGAGTGCGCTCTGTGACCAGCACGCTAAGCGTAAGTGGACGCGAAACTCGCCCAACTTTTCATATACTAATGTCCATCCAGAATTTGAGCAGGAAGAAGACCCCCAGTCTCGTTCGTTCTTCTCGGAAATCATCTCCTCTATCTCCGACGTGCGCTTCTCCCGCGATGGCCGCTACATCCTCTCTCGTGACTACCTTACCGTGAAGATTTGGGACGTGAAGATGGAAAACAAGCCGGTTAAGACGATTCCCATTCATGAGCACCTCAGACCGCGGTTGTGCGACACCTACGAGAACGACAGCATTTTTGACAAGTTTGAGGTTGTGTTCTCGGGAGATGCGAAGAATGTTATGACGGGAAGTTACAACAATAACTTCATGATCTACCCCTCGGACCCCGACAAGGAGACCGAGGTGGTGCTGCAGGCCGACAAGTCAGCTTTCAAGGCGAAGAAGGTGGGGATTCCCACGCCCATGGGCCAAAGTGCGACGAGCCCCACTGGTTCGGGCAAGAAGAGCAACTCCCGGGCTGGCAGCCCCGCGGCTGGTGCCATAGGCCCCGGCCAGAGGATGAGGAAGGAGACGGATGCGGACCAGATTGACTTCAACAAGAAGATCCTGCACATGAGCTGGCACCCCAATGAAGACAGCATTGCCATCGCGGCTACGAACAACGTAAGTGGAAAGGGTGGAGAAGGGCCATACGGACTCAGTTGCGCTAACAGGATATATAGCTCTTCGTCTTCTCGGCGTTGTAAGAGGAGCCAAGGGTCTTTCGAGGGTCATCTGGAAGGCGTTCCTGAGCACGCAATCTGCTATTCCTCATTAATCCAGCGCCTAATTTCGTCGTACTTGATGATGCAGCTAGATAGCATTCTCATGATGTCGATGAGCCAAGACTGTAGAGCGGGGACGGGTCGCATCGACGCGGACGTCAAAAATGAACGTAAAAGGACTTGTTCCACGAGCGTTTCGTGTACCATAGTGATTTGCGGGTGCTCCATGTGCAGCTGGCTCTTCATTCTCAAAATAGATTGCTTGATCATCCATGTGTCTTCAATGCAGATCGCCCGCTCGTCAACGAGAGTGAGCTGCGATGGGCGATGGGCGATGGCAATGGCACGGCGATCTTCAGCCCTACCTATTGCCAAATTGGCCAAGGAGACGCTTGGGCACGCGCTGGCGCTCGTCAAGCAAGTCCATGACACGGTTGCCGCAACGTCGTCTCTTCCACAAAATTCAAAACGTACTCGCATCGTAGACTTAGACTTTCATTGTCATTGAATCTTTTCGTTTGTGAGTTAGTCACCTACCCCATCCAGCCCTTATCTCGCATAACAACAATGTGCCATACCGTTATGCTCTGTCAGGGTCTCGCGATTCGATCGAATTGCCTGTTTAAGAGCGGGCTCTTGTTAACGTGCTCGATCTTCTCGGCTCTTCGCCCGCCCCAGATAAGGGACTTCATTGCAGAATCTGACCTTGCTTACCGTAACTCTTGCAGTAATCCCGGATTGCTGCTTTCTCAAACAAGAAGCCTTTCAAATTTGTCCGCAGCACGTCTTGATTTATCATGATACCGCTCGCACCCGTGGGCATCACAGCCCTCATTTTCGGAGGCTGCTGTTCTAACGTAAGTATCACGGAGTTCTACTAGTTGTCCGCTCGTACTCATTCTCCATCGCAGGTTTATGCCCTTGAAGCCATTGTCAAGTAAATTATGTCCATTTCCTTCGCCGAGTTTTATGCTAATTAATGACAGGCGGGAACCTGGCAGCGGTAAAATGTCAAAGCAGTAGAACTGATTTCTGGTCGCTAATTGTCTTAGGTCTTCTCATTACGCTGTTTCAGTTTGTTCTAACAGCTCTTGCTGCATTTCCTTCGCAGTATGACCCGAGTCAGCCGTACTATCTCAAGAAAAGCCCCGTCCCATTCAGGAAGTGGGCTCTCAGTGCCGCTATGTTCTTCGCCGTCAACATGCTGAACAATTGGGCCTTTGCTTTCAATATCTCTGTGCCTGTTCACATTATCCTGCGCAGCTTCGGCAGCGTTACTACAATGGCTGCAGGCTGGCTGTGCGGCAGGAAATACTCTCCACTACAAACCTTCTCTGTGGCTCTCCTTACGGCTGGAGTTATCGTATCAGCCTGGGCTGATGCTGCTTCCAAGGTAAGACTTCCTTTGAGAGCACCATCATTTTTCTTCTTAAATCGATTAATGGTAGCATTGCAGGGCAAATCTATGAGCACTGCCAGTATCAACTTCACAGACGCGTCTTTTGAAGCTGGACTTGTCATCCTTCTTGTAGCACAGCTGCTGTCTGCGTATATGGGCGTATATGCGCAAGGAATTTACGACGAGTACGGCAAACGCTGGGATGAGAACCTCTTTTATTCTCATTTCCTCAGCATTCCGATGTTCCTTCCCCTCCAAGGCACGCTGAACTCTCAGTACTCGCGTCTAGCATCATCGCCACCGCTCTCTCTGAACGCATCAGTGGCTTCTTCCTTGCCAAATGCTGTTGAGCGGATGCTTCATTCAACTCCGCAGTCTGTTTTCATGCTCCTTTTGAACGCTGCCACGCAATTACTTTGTATCAGTGGTGTCAACTTGCTTAGTGCGAACACATCGGCCGTCACGGTGACCATTGTGCTGAATATTCGTAAGCTTGTCAGCTTCCTGATAAGTATATGGCTATTCGGCAACAAAATGGGTGGTCAGATGATGTTCGGAGCTGCTCTTGTCTTCGGGGCGGGAGCGCTTTATGGATGGGAGACGACCGTTGGCATCAAGCGAAGGAAAAATGCGGCTGAAAAGAAGCCGAAATGATGGAATTTGCACAAGCAACATTCGAGCGTCAGTGTTTGTAGAATATTAGCAAGTACATGGTGTACAGGCCTTATTAGGTAGATGAAATAGAAGTAGAATGGCGCGCGACAGCCGTGCCTCTCAAGTTAAAATACGAGTAGTTGTTAAATGAAAATCGTGAGAACTGGTGGTGGCGCAGTTCATCAGGGGAGGCACGCCCGCTCAGGTGTGGCTTGAAACGCAGGGGTAGCACTTGCACCGCGCGTCTTCTGAACACCTAGCTGTATCGCGACAGCTGTTGGTTTCTTTCCTCACCACTCCCTCACCCACTTTCTGTCCATTGACATCTGTAAGTCGCGATCTTAGCCGCATCGGGATTTCCCCTCATTCTGACCTTCAATTCCGGTAGTCGTCTCTCGTGTGGCCCAGCATGAGCTCACCCGCACCCTCCGTGAGACATCGCGGAGGAGCAAAGAACAAGCGTCCTACCACCCCGAACCCGGACGATCCAGTGGACAGTGTCGACCAGGTTATTTCTAAGGCGCAAGTTCAAGCGACAGCAACGGTTGGCAAAGAATGGGATTACAAACTCGCACTTGCGGTCATCACAGTGCTGGCTTTTGCTACGCGCTTCTGGGGCATCAGCCATCCTGACCAGGTGGTCTTCGACGAGGTGCACTTTGGAAAGGTATGTATAGCAAACCTGGGGCTCTTTGTCAGGGACCTATAGTAAGAACCTGTCGCTGACTGAAGCATTGTTGCAGTTCGCGTCCTACTACCTTCAGCGCACATATTTCTTCGATGTCCACCCTCCTTTCGGAAAGCTTCTCTTCGCTCTGGCCGGCTGGCTCGTTGGATACGATGGCTCTTTCCTGTTCGAGAACATTGGAGACTCCTACATCACCAACAAAGTTCCGTACGTGGCTTACCGCGCCATGCCCGCTACCATGGGCGCACTTACGGTCCCAACCGTCTTCCTGATCATGTGGGAGTCCGGATACAACCTTCCCGCCTGTATTACAGCCGCTGGTTTGATCTTGTTCGACAACGCGCACATTGGTCAAACCCGCTTGATTCTGCTGGACGCAACTTTGGTCTTCTCTATGGCCCTTAGTGTCCTCTCCTACGTCCGCTTCTATAAGCTGCGTCACGATCCTTTTGGCCGCAAGTGGTGGAAGTGGCTGCTTCTGACCGGCGTCTGTCTGAGCTGTGTCATCTCTACGAAATATGTCGGTCTCTTCACGTTCTTTTCAATCGGTGTCCCGGTGGCATTCGACCTCTGGGATTTGCTGAACGTCAACCGAAGGCAAGGCTCTCTCTCTCTGCCGGACTTTGGCAAGCACTTCGCTGCTCGCATGACAGGACTGATCATCATTCCCTTCTTTTTGTATCTCTTTTGGTTCCAAGTCCACTTCACCATTCTCTCAAGGTCCGGTCCTGGCGATGATTTCATGAGCCCTGAGTTCCAAGAGACGCTCAGTGACAACATCATGACTATGCAATCTGTCGGTATCGACTACTTTGACGCTATTACCATGCGTCACAAGGAGACCAAAGTCTACCTCCACAGTCACCCGGACAGGTACCCCCTCCGTTACGAGGATGGCCGTATCTCTTCCCAGGGCCAGCAGGTCACTGGTTACCCTCACAATGATACCAACAACCAATGGCAGATCCTTCCCGCCGCTGCTCCTACTGACCAGCCTCGCCGTGTCAAGAACGGTGATCTGGTCAGGTTCCGTCATTTGGTTACTAACACGATGCTTCTGACCCACGATGTCGCATCTCCTTACTACCCCACGAACCAAGAATTCACCACCGTCGACATTGAGGTTGCCGAAGGTGAGCGTTACAACGACACTCTATTCGAAATTAGAGTCGAGAACGGCAAGGCTGGCCAAGACTTCAAGACCATGGGTTCTCACTTCAAACTGGTCCACTTCCCCACCAAGGTTGCTATGTGGACGCACACTACTCCGCTGCCAGACTGGGCTTACAAGCAAGCCGAGATTAACGGCAACAAGAACATCCAGCAGTCGAGCAACATCTGGTATGTTGAGGAACTTCCTTCAGTCCCGGAAGACGACGTTCGTCGCCAGCAGGAGCCTCGGAAGACCAAACGCATGCCTTTCTTGAGGAAATACCTTGAGCTGCAGAGGGCCATGTTCTTTCACAACAACGCTTTGACCAGCAGCCATCCCTACGCTTCATTCCCTATTTCTTGGCCTTTCTTGCTTCGTGGTGTCAGTTTCTGGACAGAGAACGAAACGAGACAGCAGATTTACTTCCTCGGCAACCCGCTTGGGTGGTGGCTTGCTAGCAGCTTGCTCGCTGTTTTTGCCGGTATTATTGGAGCTGATCAATTAGCCATGCGCCGTGGCATAGACGCTTTGGACAAACGTGAGTTAATATTCAATTTCCTAACTTGAAATCATCAACTGACCAAATTGTTTTCAGGTACCCGCTCCCGCCTTTACAACTCCACGGGCTTTTTCTTCCTGACTTGGGCTGCCCACTACGTTCCTTTCTTCATCATGGGTCGCCAACTCTTCCTCCACCATTATCTGCCCGCTCACCTTGCCTCCTGTTTGGTTACCGGAGCCCTGGTTGAGTTTATCTTCAACATCGAGCCGCATTCCGATGATGACGATGCGCAAAAGAAGAAGGGTTCCATGTCCCGCAGTCGTCCTGTCAGGGAGCGCATCGGTGGCCAGACCCTGTTCGCTTCTTGGGCCGCCACTGGCGTCATTCTCGCCATTGTTGTCTGGAGCTTCCTCTACTTTGCTCCTCTTACTTATGGCAAGCCAGGTTTGGACATTGATCAGGTTGTTGCTAGGAAGTGGCTCAACTACGACCTTCACTTCGCCAAATAGAGTACTGTCAGGGTGAGAGAACTCGACAATCTCCGTTATCATCAAAGCGGATTATTGATCGTATGACGTTTGTCGTGGGGGATATTGCTGTTGAACGGACACCTAGGTATGGTTCTGTTATCAGCAATGGGAAGGCTCAGCATGAAGATGCTGCTTTTGTATAACTTTCAAACCCAAAAAAAAGTCGCTAAGATCTGTCTACCCAACACAACTGTGATAATTATCGATGAGTTCTTTTGTTGCGAGTTGTTGCTAGCATCAGAACCAGATGATTTTTTCCTTGAATGCAAAGATGTCGAGTTGACTGACTTTTGTTTCAGTGCTTCGCAATATTTTCGTGGCAAACAAATGCAGGCTTATGTAGTAACGGTTGATTGCTTTCTGACAACAGAAGGATGCCTCCACACGAATATTTGTGGATGTACAATATAACACTGTCTGAACGGTTTTGGGAATAGAAAACGTAATGATTGTTCTGTCATCGTTCCGAGATACGCCGGTAGGGATATGGTCTAATCAGTTTATCAGGCAGGTGCACTCCAACTCTGAACGTAGCAAGGATCTTGGACTGGAACGTCAGGGCGCTGCCTAGACAAGGTTTGTATGGGAACGAAGCGGCATATCCTCATTTGCTTCACAACGCCCCGCGTGATTCCAACCCAAACTCGTGCAACCTCGAAAAATGCCCTGTGGCTTGCCGTTTCCGCGGCCCTAACTTGCTCAGAGGTTTGGTGAAGGGGTTATTTCTGCTCGTCTTCTAAATGGTCAGTAGCCTGCTGCTCACCTGCTGTGCCCCAAAGGGTTTCGCGGCACGCCGTATTCGGCACGTATCAATGATGTTCCGACACGACAAATAAGGTTCGATTGGCTGGCATGAGGGGTTGGAACAGGGTCGTTTAGCTTTTCCTCGGATCCCAGGATCCTTTCCAGCGCTTCCTAGATCCTGGAGTCCGCCGTGATTGTTTCCTGCCGCCCAGCATCATCGAACCGGAGAGCGAGTGTGACTTGGTCTAAGCATCATTGCAACATGTCCGGGTTTCGAGGCACACGCAACAGCAAACCTAAGGGCAGCTTCACAAGCAACACTTGGCACTGCGACTGCGCCCCGCCGTTGCCAGCAGACCATTTCAAAGTTAGGAAAGAGGGAAAGAACAAGGGTCGCTGGTTCTACACGTGCCAAAAGCAACAGGAAGAGCGCTGCGGTTTCTTCCTTTGGGAAGAAGAAGCCAAACCGCGGATGGATGCAGCGATCGTAGCAGCTTCCCCGAACGAGCCTCATTCTTCTCGATATGTGGCGGCTTCGAACCATGACCCAAATCAATCAGGGTTGCCAGGGCCAGCATATCCTCCAGGCTCTGTGAATCCTGGCAAGCGTAGGCTGCAGACCGAAGTCGATGGCGACTGGCCCACGGACGCGGATCTTGAAGCTGAACTCAGTAAGGTAGATGATTATGGCAATACCTCCATGGTCCCTCCGCCTCCTGTTCCGTCAGTTACTCCAAGGAAAGCGATCAAGACGGACGCATGTTCGACGCCAAGTAGCAAAGCGTTAATGACCCCGGTCTCGCGCCACACACATGGACGCATGACGGACGCTGAGCCCTCGGCCGAGTCACCTACACCGTCCCGATATAAAAATACTCCCACAAGCGGACGGGGGGAAGAGAGATCCGCTGTCCGTGAGGTCATGCGCCTACTTTCAGAGCGAAACATTGACATCGACTCGAGTAGCAGAGACGGGCTCCATGAGGTTTTGAGAGAAATTGATCTGCGCGTCGAAGGCATTTCGAGGGGCCGCGATATATCCAGGCTGGCCGTCAAGGAGCGAAACGCCAAGATAAGTGAGCTGCAGGCAAGAATCCTCTCGCTGGAGGCCGAGCTGGAGACCCAAAGGGCCGTCATCAGCAACCTCAACTGGCAGAAAGAGACCGGACAGTTTGACTGAAGTCCATGGTGCCGAAAGAAGAAAGCAAAACAGGCTGTGTGAGACACCAACGTTCATGTAACGTCGTTGGTCTAGTATATATGTACGTATCCGTCCTGTGTCAGGGCGAAGATGAGATCCCGACCAGACGAGCAGCACAGATTGTAGGAATCCGACCGGGTGGACGGTTGCTGATTTGCGTGCCGCATTGCCGTGATTGGTCAGGCTTTTTGTTTTTTTTTTGTAGACGTGGCGGGGATAAGAGCAGGGGTCAGAGATGTTTCCGTGGAGAGGCAAAGTGGCAGATGTCGTCGGGACGATTGGCCAGCGAGGGTTTTGGCGCTGGCGTGGGCTGGCGTGGCGCTAGGAAAGCTTGTTTCACCCGGGCGTCGCTGCGCGTTTTGTGCGGGAGCGTGCATGACCACTTTAAGCATCCTCCGCACTTCTGCCTCATTCTCCTTCTCTTCCGCACTATTCACTCATTCTTTCTATTTCGCAGAGGAACGGCAGGCCCGTCCCCCGCCTTTATCTATCTCTGTTTTGTTCCTCCCCTTCTTGGCTGGCCCTCTCATAATTTCACAAAACATTCTTCACCAACCATCATCTCTGCCGCATTCCTTCCTCTCTTGTACTTCCTTGACGGCGCCGCCTGATCACATCCGCACATCCGCGCATCCGCCATGGCACCAGCAGCACCAATGTCACCACGCGTGGGTGCTTCGACGCCGCAGCTGCAGAGCAGCACAATCTTCATATCAAACTTGCACTGCCCCTCATGCGTAAATAGCATAGTCGAGGCCCTCAACAAGCTGGACCCCGCTCCGGTTGCCGTCTCTCATTCGATTGTGTCCCACTCTGTCACCGTCCGCCACCACCCTGAATTGTCCAACGACACCATAGCAAAAGCTCTGGAGTTCGCGGGCTTCGAGGTTCACAGTATCTTCCAGGACAGCAACGCTCTCGGTACTGAGCAGATCGCATCTCCCGTCCTGCCCAGCGGCGAGTGGGAGAGCAGCTTGGAACAGGCCGTCCATAAATGGAGACAATCCTGGAGGGAGTCTTGGCGCCAAAGCAGAATGCCTGATATGCAACAGATGGAAAAGCACCTCACATGCTGTGCCGAGTGCGCCGCTGGAAAGGACTCAAGCGCATCCAAGAAAAGAAGAACAAAAACTTACGATGAGAAGGAGATCGAGCTGGATTCGGTCGGCCTTGTCACTGAAGCGGCGAAGGAGCACGGCGACATTGAGAAACAAAGCATTGTTTCAGACGCTCCCAGTAGTTTGGAATCGATTGTCGTAGCTTCGCCCCAAGCACCTCAACTTTACCAGGCCTCGATTGCCATCACTGGAATGACATGTTCCGCTTGCACAAACGCCATTACTCGCCAGGTTGAGGAGCTTCCTTACGTTCGTTCAATTGCTGTGTCTCTTATGACACACAGCGCATCCGTGGACTTCGAAGGCAAGGACAATGTCAGCAATATCATTGAGACCATCGAGGACACCGGTTTTGATGCCAGCCTGGATAATGTTAAGGAGCTTAGTTCCCCAAAGAAATCAGTTCAGCAGTCAGATTCCGACAAATGGAGGGCGGTTTTTGCCGTTGGAGGCATGACCTGCAGCGCTTGTACGAACAGCGTAACGGATGCACTGAAGCAACGCGATTGGATCGAGACCGTTGATGTCGTTCTGATCTCAAACAGTGCAACTGTCGTCTTCGACGGCAAGGAGCACTTGGATGAGATCAAGGAAGCCATCGAAGACGTTGGTTTTGAGGCCACCCTAGACATCGTCGAGAACCTTGAACAAGAGCGTCCGGAAGATGTCGAAAGGCTTATCACAATCCGCATCGACAACATGTTCTGTCAACACTGCCCTACGAACATTGTCAACGCCCTGGAACGACACTTCAAGGGAACGGTCCAGATCGAAAAACCGCCTACGTTCGACGACCCGTTGATCGAGTTAAAGTACATCCCGGCTTTGCCAAAGCTGACAATCAGAGAAATTATTGCTACTATATCGGATGTTCACCCAACCCTCTCACCCTCAGTCTACCACCCACCTACCCTTGAGGAGCGAGCAAAGCAAATGCATGCTCGCGAAAGAAGTAGGGTGTTATTCCGACTCGGACTTTCGATTACCGTTGCGATTCCTACGTTCATAATCGGTATCGTCTACATGAGCTTGGTATCTGCCGAAAATTCAACGCGCATGTTCCTGATGGCGGACATGTGGTCCGGTAAAGTCAGCCGCGCTCAGTGGGCGCTCTTTGTTCTCGCTACGCCAGTCTACTTCTTTGCGGCGGATAGCTTCCACAGGAGAGCAATCAAAGAAGTTCGAGCCCTTTGGAGACCGGGAAGCAAGACGCCAATCATTCAAAGGTTCTATCGATTCGGAAGCATGAACATGCTCATGTGCCTGGGAACCAGCATTGCTTACTTCGCGTCGATTGCCGAACTCGGCCTTGGCGCTTGCGGTATGCATGTGGGAGACAGCGACTACTACTTCGATTCGGTGGTTTTCCTGACAATGTTCATCTTGATTGGACGATTTCTTGAGGCCTACAGCAAGACGCGAACTGGCGATGCAGTCACTGCTCTTGGAAGCCTTAGACCCGATGAAGCAATCCTGGTCGACACCGTCAAGATGCAAGACCAAAAAGTCGGTGTTGATCTGCTCGAGGTCGGCGATGTCGTACGGGTTCAACACGGCGCCTCTCCGCCTTTCGACGGTGTTGTGATGGATGCCGCTGCCAAGTTTGACGAGTCAAGCTTAACTGGAGAAGCTCGTCCTGTCAACAAGGACATCGGCGACACAGTCTACGCCGGCACGGTAAACAAAGGTGGTCCGATCCAAGTCCGGCTCTCTTCAATTTCAGGCACCTCTATGCTTGACCAGATCATCAAGGTCGTGAGAGAGGGCCAAACGCGTCGTGCGCCCGTAGAACGGGTTGCTGACATGATCACTGGCCACTTCGTCCCTTGTGTCACTGCAGTAGCCGTTACCACCTGGACCATTTGGCTCTCTCTCGGTCTCTCCGGTGCACTCCCCGAAGATTACCGGGGCGGCGACTCTGGTAGTTGGCCGCTCTGGTCACTTCGCTTTGCCATTGCAGTTTTCGTTGTGGCTTGTCCGTGCGGTATTGGTCTTGCTTCACCGACGGCTCTTTTCGTTGGTGGCGGTCTGGCTGCCCGGCATGGTATCTTGGTCAAGGGTGGCGGTGAAGCATTTCAAGAAGCCAGCACTCTCGACGCCATCGTGTTCGACAAGACCGGTACCTTGACACAGGGTGGAGATCCAGCCGTTACTGATGTCGAAGTCCTTGCCCAGGGTAACCCTGAAAAAGTCTACGAGCTGGCGGCACGACTCGAGGAGGGCAGCGGTCACCCCATCGCAACCGCCATCATGTCTTACTGCGCGTCTCGATCATCCCAGCAGAACTTCCAGGTTACGAGCGCTGAAGAGATTTCCGGTAAAGGCATGAAGGCTGAGATCAAGGTTCAATCATCAGGCGCTCGGATTTTCAAGGCAATTATTGGCAACGAGGCTCTTATGGCCGATCATTCGATCGCCATGGGCTCGGCAACGGCCGCTAAGCTTGACGATTGGAAGCGCCAAGGCAAATCCGTTGCCTTGATGGGCATCTGTACCTCAACCTCGGAGACTGGTGCCGAAATGTGGACCCTTTCCGTCGCGTTCGCCATCTCAGATCCTCTCCGCCCGGAGTCTCTGCCCACCGTCACCTCCTTGCAACAACGCGGCATCGACGTCTGGATGCTCTCCGGCGACAACCCGACTACCGCGCACGCCATTGGTGCCCGCGTTGGGATCCCGCCCAGCAACATCATCGCCGGCGTGCTGCCGGATCAGAAGGCCGAGAAGATACAGTACCTGCAGAAGATGCTGCCGCCCAAGGGCCGCGGCAAGAAGCGCGCCACGGTAGCCATGGTGGGCGACGGCATCAACGACTCGCCCGCGCTGACCATGGCCGACGTAGGTGTGGCCATCGGCAGCGGCTCCGACGTCGCCATCTCCTCGGCCGACTTCATCCTTGTGACAAGCCGCCTTGATGCCGTGCTCACGCTCGTCGACCTCAGCAGGATTGTCTTCAGGCGAGTGTGGTTCAACTTCGCCTGGGCGCTGGTGTACAACCTCGCCGCCATGCCCATTGCCGCGGGCGTGCTGTTCCCGGCCAAGACGGCCAGCGGCGCGCACATCAGGCTGGACCCCGTGTGGGCGAGCTTGGCGATGGCGCTCAGCAGCTTCAGCGTCGTCTGCAGCAGCTTGTTGCTCAGGAGCAAGATCCCGGGCGTCGGCTTCCGCCCGAAGGTATCTAGTCAGTAGGGAGGGAAATTTGTAGTGGTGGTCTCAAGGAGAGGCGATAGTTAGTTTGCTGGCGGTGGCTTTTCGAATCTTGCATGTAGTTATGGCTTTCACGGCGGATGGTATCAGACTGGAACAGAGGACAAGCTTGACGACACCTGGGAGTGCTGAGATCAAAACGGGGAAACCTACATAACGACTTTATGAGATGATTTTTCTTCAATCGTTTATCCATTCGTTTTCATGAACGTGTGAACAGAAAGAGAAGGAGGTCCATCAATGGACTTGCATGTCTCAGCCGCGTCAGCTTACTCCTACGCGAAACCGTGTATACCTTGCATGAATTGGCTAAACAAACCCCACTGTTGAAAACCGTCAAACATGAAGGAAGCATGGCGAAACAAGTTGATGCAGTTTCAACGCTTTAAGATTAAACACTAACGTTTAGAAATTAACGGCACGACAGCTTTCTTGGCATGATTACCTAGGCAGCCCTTCGCGATTGGACCCCGGGTGTAATATGGACTAAAAGTCCCCAAGCCTCGGAGGAAGCTGGACGCGCGCATATACAGTAAGTTGTAGGTAGTAAGTAATAGTAGCAGTAGGCGCGTCAAAAGAAGAGTTTCCTCCACGGTAAATAGTGTATACACGCGCGCACGCACTAGAGATATAATATTCAAAAAAAAAAAAAAAAAAGGTCAACAACCACAGCCACCTCGACGTATCATTTCCACAAACGAAAGGTATAAATAGCTAAAGAAAAATCAAGACGACAACGGCAACAACAACAAGAACAGCAACCAACCACCTTTATCTCCTACGCATCCTTCTTTTAGTTCCAGTCGATGTCGAGGTCGAGGCCGCCGCTGCCGAGGCTGATGTCGAGCGTCAGGCCGCCGATCTTGAGCTCGCCGGAAAGCAGCTCGATCTGGTTGGCGCAGCCGAAGGAGCCCTCGATACCGAACTCTCCGCCGCCCTTCCACGAGTCGTCGCCGTAGGAGAAGAGAACCGTGTTGGTGCCGGCCTTTTCGATGATGCTCTTGATGGCCTTGGCCTGCTCGTCGGTGCCGGCAATGGCCGCGTTGTTGTTGCTCGTCGACGAGTGCGGCCAGCCAGCCTCCAGGTTGAACACGTCGGTCAGGTTGGGGTAGTCGGGGCACACCTTCTTGGCCAGCTTGAGCTGGTCCAGGATGAAGTCACCCGCCTTCTCGGCAACACAGTCGGCGTTGAAGAAGGGCTGCGCGTTGACACCGATCACGTCAATGGCCTGGCAGAGGTGCTCGTTGGCCTGCTCCTGCAGCACGTTGAGAGTCTCGGTGGTAGTGAGCTTCTTGACGGCAAGACCGGCCTCGGTGATCGAGGTCCTGACGGACATGATGAACTGGCCGAGCTCGGCGGCGGTGCACCACTGGTTGAAGATGGCCTCGTTACCCACGACAATCAGCTCGACAAGCTCCCAGTTGCTGCCCTGCGAACCCCACTTGGTGAGCTCGGTGACTTGCTCCTTGGCCTTCTCGATTCCGTTCTCGTCAATGTAGATGCCGACGATCATCTTCAGGTCGTACTCCTGGCAAGCGGCACCAATGTTGATGAGACCGTCGCAGTCGGTGGCGTACACACGGACGGTGGTGAAACCCTTGTCCTTGATGGCCTTGACGTCCTTCATGACGTCGTCGGCCTTCTGGCACTGGCCGTCGGAGCTGTAGGGAGTGTAGGTGATGGCCCACTGGTTGCCGTTGGTGGTCATGCCGTTGGAGTTCTTGCCGCCGGAGTTAGCAGAGCCGGTGGCGGTCGGCGTCGACGCAGCAGGAGTCGAGCCAGCAGGAGAGACGGGGGTCACGGGGGTGCTCTCAGCGGCGGCGGGGGTGCTGGTCTCGCCCTGGACGTCACCGGTAGGGGTGGGGGTGGGGGTGGGGGTGGGGGAAGCGCCCTGGGAGCTGTAGGGACAGACAAAGACATCGTTGGTCTTGGTGATGGTGACGGTCTGCTCAGGGTGAGTGTAGGTACCAGGGGCGTACGAGGTGGGCGTGGGGTGGACGGTGACCGTGGCCTCGGGGACGCTGGTGGTGGTGGGAGCAATGGTGTACTCGCCAGCGGCCGGGCAGGTGTAGGTCGTGGTCTTGATCACGCTGGTGGTCGTGGAGTCGGTGGTCTCCACGGCGGCGTACGGGCAAGTCACAGTGGTCGCGGTGACGACCGAGGTCGTGACACCACCGTAAGTGTTGACACCAGGAGTAAGGCTGGCAGTCGTGGCGGCACAGACGGTGGTGCTGTCGGTGAGAGTGACAGTCTCGGCCGGGATGGTGTAAGTACCGGGGGTCGCGTACGTAGACACAGCCGGGGTGGGCATGGGCTTCTCGTCGGTCGGGGAGCTCGGGGCCGGGGGAGCAGAAGTCAAGGCAGCCGCAGAGGAAGTGGCCGGCAGGGGCGACGACGCAGGGTTGGTGGAGACTGATGGTCGAAGTCAGAGAAAAAAGTATAGCTAGGCGAGGTAATTGCAAGCACTCACGGGTAGCCGGGCCAGTAATGGTGCTGACGTAGGTGGTGCAGCCGCACACCTCGCCCTTCTCATTACGGGCCTCGAGCTGGGGGACGCCCCTGCGGTTGTGGAAGCCCTGGTGGCGGTCGTGGAGGGAGCCCGCGGCGGCGTTGCCAAGCAGGGCGCCGGCGGCGACGGCGAAAATGGCAGACTTCATGGTCAAAACAGGCAGATATTAGAAATAATACGGAGTATGGCCGCTGAAAGAGTGAAGCGGTGCAAGAGGAAAAGAGTGACTAAGGCAAGGCCTGGACTTGACAGTGGGGAGGAATGCCTTGAGGTGCCGACGACAGCGACGACGGCGGCAGGCTTTTTGATAGAGAGGACGGGCGGCCGGGGCAGGGCGCCAGGGGCAGCGAGATTGTGCAAAGGCGATCCATCATGGCCGGATTGGGCAATATGGGGAGCCAGCGCGGCGTCGTGTTTTTTCCTGGGGTTTACGAGGAGAATTGCCAGTCTCGGCTAGCGCGCAATTTCCCCCGGCCGCCACCCGCGACCGTCATGTCGCAACGGCTGCTCGTGCTCACCCAACTCTATTTCTGCCTCGTCTCTCCAGCCGGCAACGCTCCGTTGAGTGTTGAAGTCGTCGACGGATCGCCGCCCCCAAGGTTGAATCCTCTGTCTCGTGACCGCCAAGTCGCGTGCTCCAATATTATCCCACTTCTTTTTCGGCGCTGCATCGCCCGCTGCTCCCTGCGAGCACCTCTCCCTATGACGATCGGCATGCTTCGTTGAGCTGACGAGCTGTTTATCGCAATTCGGAGCTCGGCCGCATGGTCGATAAGGCGAGGGGACGCCGAGTACGGGGGCACGCTTGCCATGTCTTGACGTGCGCCGACCGGTGACTCTGTCGCAAGTCTGTTTCTGCCCCCTGTGCCAGATACCTCTCCGCCGCTGCTTTATTTTTTTGTTCCGCCGATCGCCTGCCAGCACTGACGCTGACGCCCGGCAAGGTACGCACAACCTTTTTTCTTGCATTGACCGCGGACACCGGCACCTTTTATACCTCTTATCGCCCGCCGTTAATGCCACCTGTGCCACCCTGCCGGTCAATCTAACTGACGACCTCAAATGGCCTCCGCATGATGGCCTCAGATTTTGATCGTCTCCCTATCCAACCCCGCATCATGCCGTTTTTGTCTCCTCATTACGACTCTTGAGCTTCGTCCACCCATTCACTCCTCTCGGCTTGCTCTGTCCATCCGTGTCTGCTTCTTCTTCCTTCTCGAACTCCTTTTCGTCCAGCATTTCCCATTCTGCACCCTGCATCTCCGCCAGGAGATGCGATCTGAGCTTGTCGACAGCCCTTGCCGGTGTCTGCAGCTTCCACCCCTTCATGAAGCTCGCACCTTCGGCGTTCCCAAGAAAACCCTTTGCTGTACCGTGCGAGTATGAGCCCAAGCCGATCTCCGGTGTTGACGCGAGAGAACGACTGCTTGCTGGAAATCTGAAGTCGCCCTTGGCCATGGGTCCATCTTTCTTTTCCTTGTCCACTGCAGACATTGTCGCCTGGGTACTCTCAATCAAAAGCTGCCACAGGTTCTTTCCAAGCGGACATATGTCTTCCCACTCATTAAACGTGTTGTTCATGCCCTGCGAGCGAGATAGCCATGCAATGTCCCAGGAGAGGAGCGTAACCCCTTCCAAGAATAGCGAATATGCTGAGGAGTCCTCTGCCGCAAGCATGGGCAGCTTACGATCAATGTACAGAGATCTTGGACGGGGTAGAGGCCGTTGGTGCTCCAGTGTCCGAGAGTCTTCAGGACTGTTGCTAGATGACTGAAAGGGTGTACTACCGGGGAATGGTACATCTTTATACATATACGAGGAAGAGGGAGAGAATATGGTGGGGAGTGGATAGTCCTTATGCGGAAGGGTGATCTCGGCAGGTAGACGCACCGCCAAATAGTTTGACACACGGACGACTAAGCCTGCTAGAAGGGTCAAGGATGCCGTGATTTGGGAAGGAGGAGCAGCTAAAACACATTAGAGATGACAGACAGTCCTGTATTACCTGACAAGGAAAAACATACTGTTGAGATCCCGCAGATCCAAGATGCGTATGCCGCCAATGTAGTACTCCATCTTGACCGAGCCGTCGCGCGACCTCCGTCTTCTCTGCTTCAGTCCGGCAACATCAGCAGCCTTTTTGCAGTGCCAGGCCCTGCCATAGACGTCTTCTTTGTGGCCTAGATCGTCTGCCGCTCGAACGGCCTTGATGACTTCTTTCACGGTGTCCAGCTCTTTCGACCTGCGTTTCTCGATATTATAAGTGGCTGACTCCAAGTCAGAGCGGCGCTGAGCGATGGCTGCCTTCCTAGCAGCGATTTCCCTCTTGCCTTCGTCTATCTGCTTCTGTAGGGACTCGCTACGCTCGGTAATGTAGCGGATGCGCTCTTCTATCTCTGCCGTTGCGGTACGACGTTGCTCGACAGCGGCCCTTTTGGAGCTCTCATGCGTGTCGACGAGCGTCTCTCCAAGTGAAACGGCCTGTCCGGCTTGATCATCGGCGCCGGTTGCCACGGCTTCGACATGATAGCCCAGCGTCTCCCTGTCCAGCAGAGTCGTTGCCTGGGCGATGCGAAAAGGGTAGAGGGCGGCGCGCGCACACGTTGGGCAGTTCAAGGGGACCTTGGGGTTGAGGCCTTTGCCACAGATATCGCACTCCATGTCGAGGGCGTGGAGGTGGGAGATGGCGGGCGCGTTGGGTTCAGGGCATGGGGCGCGTCGCAGTGCTCATGTTGAGTGCAGGTGCGATGCAGGCGGCCCATGGGAGCAGCAGGCGCGTCGGTAACTAGGGAAGTCGCGACGGTCAAAGAGCTGAGCTGCAGCCTTGTGACGCAAGGACGCCGCCAACCGGGGGGATCCCTGCCCGCACAACGGCCACACGCCCGCTCGCCCACGGTACTTCTACTAGGTACTTCTACTACTTCTACTACATGGACCACTTCCCCTCTCCCTCGGCGCGCAAGCGCTCTCACGGCGACATGGTCGCAGGTCA
The DNA here is from genome assembly GCF_010093885.1 of Aplosporella prunicola CBS 121167. NCBI lineage: Eukaryota > Fungi > Ascomycota > Dothideomycetes > Botryosphaeriales > Aplosporellaceae > Aplosporella > Aplosporella prunicola. The sequence goes on along the minus strand of NW_022983530.1, from coordinate 554,732 downwards.
CGATCGCTCAACCACCCCGACCGACAACAAGCCTGACCTCGATCCATCGGCCGCCCTTGAACCCTACGATTGGGAAGACGTCGCACAGCGATATCATGCCGACATTCAAGAGCTGCGCAGTAGAGAAGATGAGATCCTTGCTCACTATTCTGATCTTCTGGGAGTAATAATAGTCTGTTGACATAGTCATGTGGTTGTTGCTACTGACATCCATTGCCAATTCAGTTCTTCTCGCTCTGGGTCAACGCCTCTCGTACCCATGAGGTTGACAGGACCTTTAATCGGTAGGGCCTACCACTTCTATGCCTTATCTAAGCATCCTTTTACTTACCACACACATAGCCTTCGCACGCGTACCACACATGTCCAATACTCCGAAGAAGAACTAGAGGAGAAGAGACAACACTGTCCGTGCCCTTTCCAAGAACAGCAATGATCAAGACTAACCTAGTTGCAGACATAAGAGTGGTCAACGCTTTTGAGAGTGCGCTAAAGCTCCTCAATGCGTGATGAGTGATGTCTTACTTTTCGCCCAGCTACTTTAGAATTTCTTGAGGATCCCGCTTCCATGGCGTTTCGACGTTTGGCCCGCAACGAAGACGGCGCCTCGACCAACAACAGGGGCCACGTCACAACCTCACTGAACATCCCTCGTCGTCTTACGGGCATTGCATCAATGGCACTGCAAACGTCAAACACACGCGTGCAGGACAACTATCCATCATCCTTACCACACTACCACCCAAGTCGCTGTACCATTCTTTAATCTTTTCTGTGGCACAGTTACGGTGCCATGGAGATAGCGGAGTTTAGAGATGGTCACTGTGCTCTACACCCCACTCTCCGAGATGGGGGCTGATGATATCTATATACTGACAGGAATGTTTGCTATCACGCTTGCTTAATGCGTTCGGGGAATTTGCAATTGATGGATATGTACTATGCGGTTGTCTCAAGGGAGTGATTTGCAATCAGCTCAACAACCTCTATGAATACCCTGAAGGTTAAAGAATATATTCAAGGAATTGTAAACACGATATCTATACATTGTTGCTCATTGCTCACCAATATCCTCATTCCTATCAAGCACAGTAAGTATCTCGGGTTCCAGTTACCAGGTAGTTGCGAGGCGCAAGACTTACCAGTCACCTGGTCTCTCCTTGATAAACTTGGCCATCAGAGCCTCGCATTCGGCGCTCTTGACGTTGACGACCTCGATACCCTTGCGCTGAAGATGCTCCTCGCCGCCAAGGAAGGTGGTGTTCTCACCCAGGATGACGCGCTTGACCTTGTACAGGATGCAGGCTCCAGTGCACATGTCACAAGGAGAAAGAGTGGTGTACATGGTAGCGCCCTCGTAGGCCGAGGCCGGGAGCCGTCCGGCGTTCTCGAGGGCCGACATCTCAGCCTGCGAGGGATTACTAAGTGCAATCCAATATGGAGCAGGATGGTGGGCAGCTTACGTGAAGGGTGGCACTGCCCTTCTGGATCCTCAGATTATGGCCCCTCCCCAGGATCTTACCGTCAGCGGCAACCAGGCAGGCACCGACTGTGAGAGCAAGGATTATTAGAAACAATGAATGGGCGAGAGCAGGGGACCTAGGGCGTACTCGGGACACCGCCCTCGTCATAACCCTTCTTGGCCTCGTCGAGGGCAGCGATGAAACCGGCGTCACTCTGCGACATGGTGTTGGGATGGTTAGTACAGGCAGTCAATAGCGGCAGTCAGTAAAATATTTGTATTTTGGTCTACATGTCGGGCCTTTTTTGCTTTCGGGAGTCGAGGCCGGCGGGCACGTCTGGGGGCGGCGGCGTTGAGGCTGCGGCACTAGCCACGGCGTGGCGGTGTGGAAGGGTTTGGAATTCGGGAGAAGGAGTGGAAAGCTCTAGGCTGAACCCACGCCCAAAGGTCCAAACTCCAGGTCTTGAATTTTAGTCTGCAACCTGCTGCAGCTTCTCTCTCAGCCTCCTCCTCTCCGCTCTCCTTGCCTTTGTTGATAGAGTATGTACTTCTATCCTTTTTCCTTTTGCACCAACGCTATAGCCCGTCCAGCCTGGTCGCTCCCGCCGTCTGAAAAAAAAGTCCACTAGCTTACACTCTTCTCCTGCATATAGCCTTCTCTCTTCACCCGCCCGCCTTCACCTTGCGCCAGGCTCTGTGATTGAGATACCCAACCAACACCACCACCGCACAGCCCTCGACGCACCGTCGCAATGGTCAAGGAAACCAAGTACTACGAAATCCTCGGCGTCTCGCCCGACGCCAGCGAGGCGCAGCTCAAGTCCGCATACAAGAAGGGCGCGCTGAAGTGGCACCCTGGTATGTTGTTCCTCACCACTCATCCGCCTGGCAAACACGCGCATTCTCATCTCCCTCCTCGCAGACAAGAACGCACACAACCCTGATGCCGCCGAGAAGTTCAAGGACCTGTCGCACGCCTACGAAGTCCTGTCCGATTCCCAGAAACGCCAGCTCTATGACCAGTACGGTGAGGAGGGTCTAGAGGGCGGTGCCGGCGCCGGCGGCGGAATGGCTGCGGAAGACTTGTTCGCGCAGTTCTTCGGTGGTGGCGGCGGCGGATTCGGCAACATGTTCGGTGGTGGCATGAGGGAAACTGGCCCCAAGAAGGCCAGGACCATCTCGCACGTCCACAAGGTCTCACTCGAAGATATCTACCGCGGCAAGGTCTCGAAGCTCGCTCTGCAAAAGTCTGTCATCTGCGCCAAGTGCGAGGGCCGCGGAGGCAAGGAGGGCGCCGTCAAGAAGTGCGCTGGCTGTGATGGCCGTGGTATGAAGATGATGATGCGCCAGATGGGCCCCATGATCCAGCGCTTCCAGACCGTTTGCCCCGACTGCCAGGGCGAGGGTGAGATCATTCGCGACAAGGACCGCTGCAAGCAGTGCAACGGCAAGAAGACCGTCATTGAGAGGAAGGTTCTTCACGTCCACGTTGACAGGGGTGTCCGGAGCGGCACGAAGATTGAGTTCCGTGGCGAGGGTGACCAGCTTCCGGACGTCGAGCCCGGCGATGTTGTTTTCGAGATCGAGCAGAAGCCCCACCCGCGCTTCCAGAGGAAAGATGACGACCTGTTCTACCACGCCGAGATTGACCTGGTTACCGCTCTTGCTGGTGGCGTCCTTCACATCGAGCACCTGGACGAGCGGTGGTTGACCGTCGAGCTCATCCCTGGCGAGGTTATCAGCCCAGGTAAGCCTAAATCACGCGCTCTTTATTATTCATTTTTTGGCAATTTACTGACCCCCTGAACAGGCGACGTCAAGGTTGTTCGCGGCCAGGGTATGCCTTCCTACCGCCACCACGATTTCGGCAACCTCTACATCCAGTTCGATGTCAAGTTCCCCGAGAGGATCGCTGGCCCCGACGGTACCTCCATGCCCGATGAGGACAGGCAAGCTCTGGAGCGCATCCTTGGCCCCCGCAAGGTTGAGGCTCCCACTCCTCCGGCTGATGCCATGACCGAGGACTTCCAGCTCGACAACGTCGACCCGACTAGGGAACACGCCAGGTCACGTGGCGCCGCAATGGACGATGATGACGATGATATGCACCCTGGTGCCGAGCGCGTCCAGTGCGCTTCGCAGTAAGCGGTGGATTATTTTGCTTATGGGCTACGAATGAAACGAACGAGGGTCCGGACAGCATGACGAGAGTTTTAAGCATGATGAAGAAGGTGTCGGTTGAGTGAGGCGCAAAGCTACTTGATCGAGACGCGGAGCCATGAAGATTAACCAGGGCCTCGGAGTCGGAGTTCAGTAGAGGTCGGGTGACATCTTTGTTATTCTGCACGTTGCAATACACGAAGCTTTTTTTTACTTTCCTACCGTGCACGCCTTTTCCCGTCATGGCGGTAGTTAAGGCTCAGCGGGTAGGCTCTCTTGCATTGTTTCTTGTTCCTTACTGGCAGAACAACCAGGTAGACGGGGTGTTTTTTCTATTTGACTGGGTTTTGTTTTGGATCCGGTGCACAACGACACATTGTCCTGCTTCAAAAACTTTTTTGGGCAGCTTTCTTGTGTGCTTGCCCCTAACGTCGGCGTTCTGTAGTCTAAATGGAGTTCTTTCGGCACATTTCGTGATTGACTTTGTGTGAGAGTGAAGCTGCCTTTGAATGGATAGGTATGTCACTCTTGTTGTTTTGATAGTGGCGGGGCTGGCAGGTAGAGATGCAGGTCTTTTGGATTTGCGAATTACCTGAAGATGTCCAGCCATTAAATCATAAACAGAATTGCCGGCTGAGGGAGTCTTCCCAAATTAAGAAGCACACATATCGTCAACAATTCTCAGGTAAGGGGCTAACTAGACTACATAACAGGCCGCATAAGTCCATATAATTCAAGACATGCAGGCACTGAAGTGTTCCATCCTATCTAACTATCAAACACAAGAGCAATAATGAGCAATGACAGTTTCGTGTTCGTAAGTCCATGGATAAATCTTCGCTCAATCTACCGGCAGTAGTAAACGTGGGCCAGTCAAAATCTCCCCTCATGCGACCTATGAGCAAAATTGCTACAGAAAAGGAAGGTTACCTACCATTGACAAGGATGAGTCATGAAGAAAATAGGAAAGAGCCGGCGGCTCTTAAATAGTAGATATATATAACGAGGCTCTCGCTCATTTTCATTTCCATTTTCAATCATACCGACTCGCACCATCCAACCACAATGGCAAAGCTCCCGCCAGTCTACGAGTACACAGAGTCAACGGCGCTCCTGCAAAGCCTCCATCCTTTCCTGCCCTACTCGCTCCCACTCTACCGCCGCCTGCAATTCGGGCGGCGCAGCTCCCACGCGCACATCCTATCAACACTACCGCCCGAAGAGCCGCGACCAGCAGCAGCAGCAACAGAAAATGCAGAAGCCCTCTGCCTCGGCGTCGCCTTCGTCGACCGCTCCTGCCGCCCAGAGACAGAAGCCTGGTTCTTCCTCAGCCACGACGCGCCAGGGCACATCTCGCAGCGGCCCGCCGACTGCACCTGCACGACGCACCTGTTCGCGCTACTTGGGCACATCGGCGGCCTCGCCTTCCCTGCTCTCTCGGCCGAGGCTGAGGCCGATGCTCTCGCGGCCGTGAACGCGGCGGTGCCAGACAAGGCCGCCGCGCACCATGTGCACACGTCTGCGCCGGCCGCCGCCTACCTGACGTACATGAACGAACAGGCCTTCCTCAAAGCAGGCACGCTCCACAGCCGCAACGTCAGTGAACTGAGAGCCCGCGACTGCCTGAGGACAGACATGCCGGGCGTCGATTTCCCTTACGTGAAATACATCTTCTCCCGCGACTGTTCCACCGTGACAGACGTGTCCGGCACTGCAAACGTCGGCTCGTTGCCTGACAGCCTGCGCTGGGGAGCGTTACGAGAGGAGGACTTCGCCCTCGTGCGCAGCAGAACTGCCATTCCTAGGACGAACCGTACGCTCCGGTCTCTCCCATCAGCGGCCATATTTCCCGTCGAGCCAGCAACCGCGCCCATTGCGTGGGCATTCTTGGGCGTAGACGGCAGCCTGGTGTCGCTGCACGTGGAACCTGGGTACCGAGGCTGTGGGTTGGCTAAAACAGTGGCCAGAAAGCTGCTACGACAAGGAAATATGGCTTTTGGGGACGCACCGGTAGTAGATTTCCATGCAGACGTTGCCTTGGAAAACAAGGAAAGCCATAGTGTATGTAGGAGCTTAGGGGGAAAGCAACATTGGGAAGTGTATTGGGTGAGAATTGACCTCACCAGGATTCGCGAGAAGACAGAGAAGGGTGAGTACTAGGAAATTTTTATTGCAGTTTCGAAACGCATAGGGCTCAAAGAACATGTTCACTTAATTTAGCACCATAGCAACAAAATCTCGGATGTGATAGAATAACAAGTCATCGTTAATTTCTTCAAGCTGGGGCTTCGCTTCTCAAAGTTCCGGCCGGGATATCTTGCTGATAAACAACAATCGGGGCGCGGAGTCCGCATAATCTGTAGATGCTTAGGGTATGTCAGCTTTGAACAAAGCAAAGATTGCAAAGTAAAGTTGGTATAAGTGATAGGGCTCATTAAAAAATTAGAGTGTTTGTTGCATTTTTAATCCTCATTGAAGATCAGGGTTAAAAATTTTTAATCATTGGAAACGGGATGAAAGACCATAATAAAAAGGAGTTGAACTTACCACAGTAGAAAACACAAACTGACTTTCACAAGTTCAGTTCACGTTGCTGGGCATTGCGATTGCACGCCTCGAGGACCCAAAACTGTATTTAAGATCGCTATTTGAGTGAATGCCAGTTATCCACAGACATTCAAGGAAACAAGGATGCGGTCATCGTCCGTCAAGACCTTTGCTCACAAACGGTGAACAATTTAGTCGAACAGACCGAAGCCCATATCCTCGTCCTCCTCCTCTTCCTCCTCAGCAGGCTTGGCCTCCTCCTTGGGAGCCTCGGCAGCACCACCGGCGGCGGCGGCAGGGGCGGCGGAGGCGTACTTGTCGGGGTTCTGGATACGGTCCTTGAGCTCCTCGATGCCCTCCCAAGAGTAGTCGGTCTCGATGGCAACGGACAGAACCTTCTTGTAGTTGTTGACAATGGAGTGCATGACGGAAGGCAGGGTAGGGTAGTTGATGGCCAGCGACACGGAAGCAATGGTCGTAATGGCGCTGGAGAAAGCCTTCAGGAGCTGCTCCTCCTCAATGTCGAGGATCGAAGCATCGAAGGTCTGGCCCTGGTCGTAGATCTGGAAGATACCCATACCGTAGGTGAAGGGAGAGATGTTAAGCATGTTGAGCAGGGTAGCCTCGGAAGCACCGACCTAGCCACCTGTTAGTATAAAGACGTGGCAGAATAATACCGGAGTAACTTACCCTGGTGTTGGCCTCAACGAGCTTGAGGTCCGTGGTGATTTCAATGGTACCACGGGCAATCTTGGTAGGAACACCGAGAGCCTGGAAGAAAGAGGTCTTGCCGGGTTCCATACCAGTGTTACCGGCCGGGATCCACACATCGGCGGGAGCGACGGCACCAGCCCTGGCGGGAGCGGCAACACGGTTCGCAAGGATCTTCTCACGGATGTCCTTGAGGTCGCCGTTGGTGAAGACGAAACCGACGTTGCCCTTGACGTGGGGAAGGAGACGCTCGTACTCGGGGTTCTCAGCGATGAAGCCACGGATAGCACGGCGGACCATGGTGTTCTTGCCCATCAGGACAACACCCTCACCACGGAGGGAGATACGGATCTCGTGCATCTGCTGGGACGAGACACTGCCATCTGTTAGCATGCGCCTGGGGCCGCATCTTGAGCGTTTGGCCTACTTGTCGACGCCAACGATGAAGATGGACTTGTAGGTCTCGAGGAGGCTCTTGAGCTTATCGAAGTAAGCGGCCTTTTGAGTAGACTTGCCCCCCATAGCTTCGGTGAGGTATAGGATATTTCAGGCGAAGTCAATTGCGACGGGAAAAAAAAAAAGACGTGGGCGACTGAAGTCGTGTGTGGTGTTGAGTCTGCGCGCGAAACTCGAAATGATGTCGCGACTTGTGGGAGCGAAGCGAGGCGCTAGTGTACTTTTTCTGGCCGCCAAGACTTCCCACCAGCCTGAACACCCTACCTCACTGCAGTCATGCAGCACCCCTACCAGTGTCTCCAGGCGCTCGATCGCGTGGGATCGCAGACTGTTAGCATACTGCTGGCTGCGAGCGGTCACAACTTGTTTTCTTTCAACCTAGAAAACGGCAGCCTCTTAAATACATGGTCCGCCGAGACACCAAGTTCTGCTTCCGTACGTGTGGTCTGTATACATTGTCCAACGCAGCAGTCTGATTCCGTCGTAGGCAGCAGAAGACCCTGTACCTGAGGATGGCGAAGGGCCTCCAGGCAAAAAAAGAAAAATTGAAAACCAATCCGGGACCCCGCCCAGTTTTGTTAAACTCGTAAGCTCCGACGATGGTCGGTATGTTGTGGCAGTGACCGGGGAAGACAAATGCGTCCGCGTCTTCTCTGTCGAACCCAACGGCAAGATCCAGCAGCTTAGTGAAAGGTAAGGCGCACCAAACACGCGAGAAGCGGACATTGTTGAACAGTCTCAGATCCATGCCCAAGCGTCCTTGTGCGCTTGCCATCACCCCAGATGGTCAAACAATCGTGTGCGGAGATAAATTCGGCGATGTCTATGCACTGCCTCTCCACTACTCGCCAGAGGATGTTGCGCAAGTTTCGCCTCAAACGGTAACAACAGGACCAGAGAAGACTTTCGTTCCCTCGGCCACTAACCTAACTGTCCATACTGGTCGGAATCGCAAAGCTCTGGAAGCTCAGCTCAAGCTATCAAATCAAGCCAAAACCAAGGAGCCTCTCAAGTTCGCACACGAGATCCTCCTGGGCCATGTGTCTATGTTGACAGATCTTGTACTCGTCACTCTTGATCAAGAGAACCCAGAGCAGCCGGGTGGCTCTGTTGCAGGTCTCGTGAAGCCCCGCAGGTACATACTAACCTCTGACCGCGACGAGCACATCAGAATCTCGCGCGCCCAACCACAAACTCACATTATTGAGGGTTTTTGTCTTGGTCACCAAGAGTTTGTGAGCAAAATGTGTGTTCCAACGCAAGAAATACTTATATCTGGCGGTGGAGACGATCAACTGTTTGTTTGGAATTGGCTGGACAGGCGCTTGCTGAAGAAAATACCGATCCGCGATGCGCTTGCATCCGTACCTGACACCGGGAGCTTCTCGGGAGATGGCAAGCGCAGCGTCAGCATCGCCATTTCGGGGATCTGGGCACTGCCGAAAAGCGGTAAAAAGGTACGAATGGATGCGCGTTTGGCTGGCATGGCAGGCTAACGTTGATAGACTCGGATCGTGGTTGCATGCGAGGGCATCCCTGTGCTGCTCGACATGGATGTCGGGGAGCTGCAGAGTGCGGGGGATCAGGTCAAGGTTGAAGCAATTCCCATGGCGGGCAATGTGCTGGACGTGGCGGCAGTAGGGCCGTCGAGCATGGTGGTGTCGCTGGACAATGCACACGTCCCCGGATCCACCAGGGTGCAGCGCGAAGCGGCGGCAGAAGGTCAGCGGCTGGAGTTCTGGCGGCGTACGGCAGAGGGGCAGTGGAGGGCAGAGGCGGGGCAGCTCGAGGCGGCGAACGGGCAGGGCGGAGCGGAAGTGCGGGCATCGAGCCGCGACACGTTGTACGGCGTGTCGAACCTGCGCAAGCGCGGCGGCGGCGGCGGGAGCGAGGACTAGGGTCACGTGCCGGGCCTGGTCTGGGTCGGGCGCGGCTCGTAAGCAGAGGACCATTGCGCCAACTTAGAAATCAAACGCGTGTATGTAATGTGTCCGAGATAAATACCATCGGCCTCTTTCTGCCCGCCACTAACTTCTTCCCTTTCTCTCCCACTCGCTTTGCACCACCGCCAAACTGTTCGCCGCAGCCTTCCGCCGAGCCCCTCTCCGCTCCTCCCTCAGCGTCCCCATTGCAGCTGCTGCTTCTTTGCAACACCGCCAGTCAGCCACCGCGGGACTCCCCTCCATACGAACCATGCACTCCAAGCTCGTCAGTATGTCTTTCCCCTGCAAGCCCCTCCTCGCCACGCCGCCTGCTAACTCGCCCGTCAGTCATTGGGTGCGTTGTTCCCGCTCACTGTTCGTGAGCCTTGAAAATGCTAACTTGCACAGCTCCGGCCCCGCCGGCCACACCGCCGCCATTTACGCTGCCCGCGCAGACCTCAAGCCTGTTCTCTACGAGGGTTTCCTTGCTCTTGGCATTGCCGCCGGCGGTCAATTGACCACTACCGATGAGGTCGAAAACTACCCTGGCTTCAAGATGATCCAGGGCTCTACGCTCATGGTACGCCTGCAACTTCTCCTCAGCCAAGAGCCATTGTGCTGACGTATGATTTCTGCAGGACCAAATGCGCGCTCAGTCCGAATCCTGCGGAACCGAGATCATCTCTCAGACGGTCGCCAAAGTCGACCTGAAGTCTCGCCCTTTCAAGTACTGGCTTCACCCTATGGGCGACGATGAGAGTGTCGAGGATGAGGAGCACACCGCCGATGCCATTATCATCGCCACTGGCGCCAAAGCGCGGAGGATGGGTCTTACCGGCGAGGAGAAGTACTGGGGCTATGGTGTCAGCGCGTGCGCCGTCTGCGATGGCTCTCTTCCCATGTTCCGCAACCAGCCCCTTGTCGTTATTGGTGGTGGTGACTCGGCCGTCGAGGAGGCCATTTACCTGACGAAGAAGGCCTCGAAGGTCTACGTGCTCGTGCGTAGGGACCAGCTTCGCGCATCCAAGTCAAACGCGCGCAGGCTCGAGACGAACCCCAAGATTGAGATCAGGTACAACACCTCGGCCAAGGAAATCAAGGGCGAGGAGAAGAACGGTGGCCTCATGACGCATCTTCTTGTGAAGAACAACGCGAGCGGCAGCGAGGAGACTATCGAGGCCAAGGGTCTGTTCTATGCCATTGGCCACGACCCTGCGACCACCCTCTTCAAGGGCCAACTCAACATGGACGAGGACGGCTACCTCATCACCGAGCCCGGCCGGGGCCTCACTAGCGTCGAGGGTGTTTTTGCTGCTGGTGACGTCCAGGACAAGCGCTACAGGCAAGCCATCACGAGTGCTGGTAAGTCTTTTACTCATCTCTTGTTACAAATTTTTACTCATACATGGCTCCAGGCTCTGGTTGCGTTGCCGCGCTTGAGGCCGAGAAATTCCTCGCTGAGCAAGATACCGAGGTCGACAACAAGCTCGAAACCGAGAACCAGGCCGAGAAATCGCAGGCCAGCGGTGTCGTGCCAGAGTACCGCTCGAACCCCCAGTTGTAACTGGCTTGCGGTTAAAAGGATTTTACGCTAATTAATGTACGGGACCACATACTTTTGTGGTCACAGCCTCCCGCCCTCTTTTTAAAGAGCTAGCATCTGGAGCGCTTGTCACTATACGAACATGCCTAAATTCACACAAGTTTGATGATTAGACCGGCGGATATCATATCAGCAATCTGTTTCGGCGCGCCAAAAGAGAGGTTTTACGATTAGCGAAGTCTAAGGACTCATAGAGATACCGGCATCACTTGCGCGTTCTTGGATTGTTGCATTGCTAAGCGGCGGGAAAACATGATCGAGCTGGGCCAGAGGCAGCCCCAAGTGCTTTTTGATAGAGTTACGAAGACCTAGATACACCGGATTTCCCTGCGCATTAGACTTGTCTTATATTCCCCAAGTGTTTTCATAGTCAAGAGCTCCATAAAAATGATTTGACTTCAGGTGATCGTTCTTCCTGGGCGTCTTATTTAACCGCTATCATTCAAACTCTATTTGCAACAACGGTGTATCTCTTCGAAGTAGAACTTCAAATCATCCGGGTTCACGAACGGGGTAATGCCTACAGCGCTTGTTAGCCACGGCGTTTCTTTTAGATAAACACAAGACAAACTTACCATGACCCAGATTCGCAATCCAGCCCTGCTTTCCTCCACCAAAGCCCTTGACCATTCCTTCGACGACCGAAGTGATTGACTCTTTACTTCCGTACAAGATACCCGGATCGGCGTTGCCTTGAAGGACCTTTTTGTTTGCCTGTGCAATCTTGTAGGCCTCCGCAGGGTCATGAAGCCAGTCCAACCCAATGACGTTGTAATTGGTGGCGCACAAATCTTCCAGAGCATACCAGGCTCCCTTTGCGAAAACAGTCATAGGAACCACATCTTGCTTCAGCTCAGCCAAGCGCTTGGGCAGTCGATCGGCAATGAGCTTGAGGTACGGCAGAGAGAAGACCTTGAACGAGGAAGGCGACAGCTCTCCTGCCCAAGAATCAAAGACTTGAATCATCTGCGGTACCCGTTAGCGTGGTAACTTGAAGATACTCCGGGGCGCGGAGACGGTACCTGAGCACCGGCGATGACCTGCTGGGCCAGGTACTCGACGCACAGCTCGGCAATTTTCTGTAACAAAGCCTTGGTTGCCTCAGGATACTTGTAGATCCACGTCTTAACCTGAATAAACATCTTGCTCCCGCCACCCTCGACCATGTAGCTGAGCAAGGTCCAGGGCGCGCCGCAGAAGCCGAGCAATGGCACTCTGCCCTTTAGCTTCTGCCTCGTGAGGGTAATGGCCTTGTACACGTAGTCGAGCGACTGCTTGACGTCGACGTCGCGGGCCATGATGTCTTTGTACTGCTTGTCCTCGGGAGACTTGAGCGGCTCGGGGAAGTGCGGGCCCTTCTTGTCGACCATGACAACCTCCATGCCCATGGCCTGAGGGATGACGAGGATGTCGGAGAATATGATGGCAGCGTCAATGAGGCCAGCATAGCGCTCAATGGGCTGCAGGGTCAGGGTCGAGGCGATTTCGGGCGAGCGGCAGCAGGCGAAGAAGTCATTGTTGCCCTTGGCCTGGTGGTACTCTGGCAGGTAGCGGCCGGCTGGGACAGGGTCAGATGGGCACAAGCAAGCGGGGAGAGGGGGGAGAGGGGCGCGTTACCCTGGCGCATCACCCACATGGGCGCGCGCTCGACATTCTCGCCTGGATCGGCGCGGTCAGCAAAGGGGCGCTGCGAGCAGGAGGAAGCGTACCCCTGGCGGTGCGCAAGAGCAGGTCGTTCTGCAGCGGCTCGAACTGGGCCATGGTGGGTGGGTGTTGTGGATGAAGCGAGGATCCCCGACGTAGGAGGTGATTTGGGTATATAATTTTTTGGCGCACGCAACGACGACATCACCGTCGTCAACATCCCGATAATGGGCCTCGGGCCTGCTCTTCGCCATGCGCGCCGGTGCGCGGCTCAATGCCGCTTGCGGCCTCTGTCCATGGCGGCGCGCGCGCCCACACGCGTCTGCGCCAGGCCGCCGCGTGCCCTCGTGAGCGTGAGAGGCAAGAAGACGACGACGACGCTCAAGGGCGATGAGCTGCCCCAGGGTCCCATCGCCGCCGTACCACTGGACGAGCCCGACGAGCATGCTGGCCCCGTCTATCCCACCGTCCTGCAGCAGGTGCGCAACAACATGCGCAAGTTTGCCCATTGCGTCGTCATCACGCGCATTGGCAACTTCTACGAGCTCTATTTCGAGCACGCTGAAGAGTATGGGCCCCTCCTCAACATCAAAGTCTCCCGCAGAAGGACGGCCGCGGGGCCTGTCTACATGGTAGGTCTCGCCGTCTGTTTTCCGCCGCCGCTTCTCTCATACTCGCCAGGCCGGCTTTCCCTACTTCCAACTGGACCGCTTCCTCAAGATCCTGGTCCAAGATCTTAACAAGCACGTGGCTGTCAGCGACGAGATCCGCAACAATGCCTCGGAGAAGGTCAAGTCGGGTGGCCTGCTGTTTGATCGAAAGGTCACCCGTATCATCTCTGCCGGGACCCTGATAGACGAAAAGTTCATGGACCCTTGGGAAAACAATTACTGTCTCAGCATATACCACGAGCCCTTGACCGCTGATCCACGGCCTGGCCCCGATGACAGAGAGACAAAGGCCGCTCACCAATCTGCCAATGTTGGGCTCGCATGGTTGGATCTGTCTAGTGGTGAGTTCTTTACACAGAGCACAAGCCTAGCTGGCTTGTCCTCGGCCGTTGCACGTATCGGACCGCGTGAAATTGTTTTGGACAGCTTGATGCGGAATGCCAGTCCCTCTTCTCGCCTCATCGACATGCTCGAGGAAGAACATCATGTCATTACTTTCCAAGAGCCACAGGAACACAAGACGACACTGGATGATTGGGTGCCATTACTCACAACCGGTGCCCCTGACTTCAAAACGGCAATATTTCCCCAAGTCGAATCCACAGCCGCAGCTTCTCTTTTGCAGTACGTTCACACACAGCTTCAAGGTTCCGGGATCACGCTGCAACCGCCGGTTCGACGGCAGGCGAGTGAGTATATGAGCATCGATAGGAACACGCTGCGAGCATTGGAACTCCGAAGCACCTTGAGAGAGGGAAAATACGAGGGCAGCCTTCTTCATGCAATCAGACGGACGGTGACTAAGAGTGGGACGAGATTGTTGTCCGAAAGACTGGGTAAGGATGCCCAAAACGCCTATGTGACGATCCTACACTGACGACAGTTGAGTATCCCCTTCGATGTCGTTGGAAACCATCAATGGCCGCTTAGATCTCGTCACAAAGTTTCTAGAAGATGCGGCGCTTCGTCAAAACTTGGTTGCACTATTGCGCCGAACGTTCGACTCGCGCCGCCTTTTGCAGAAATTTTCTATGGGCAGAGGTGATGCAGATGATCTATTAGAACTGTCTAAAACAATTCAGTCTACCTTAGATATTGCGCGGCTTTTGAAGGACGAAGCATCCTCGGATCCGAAAACAACAGGGTCATCATTACTGCGCTTGTCGGATCGTCTGTCCTTGAAAGAGCCATCCCGATTGGCAACGCGCATATTAGAAGCTATTGACGAGGAGGGCCTTACCGAACAGCATCGTCTCGAAGATGACGAAGCAGCTGCAGTTACCGTTCTGGCAGTGGAAGTATTGAACGAAGAGGGCGAAGATGAACAATCTGCCGCTATCTCCAAAAGGGCCAAAGCTAAAGCAAACGGCAAGTCAGACTGCCAAAAGTCTAATGACACTAGCTGCTCGGACGTCTGGACAATGAGGCGAAGGTGAATGAGCTCCGCGTACCAACAAATCGCAGTGATCTAATGATAGCAGTGCGAGCACAACATTGAAAAGATTGCATAAAGCGTTGGATGAACTGGTGTCTCAGCGAGAAGACCTTGCTGCACGCCTTAGAGACGAGACAGGTAAGGAGTCCTTATAGATTCTGGGGGAGCAAGTGGATGAACAGTTCCCAGGATCTTCAACTTTAACATTGAGATGGACTCCCGGACTGGGACATATAGTTCATGTCAAGGGGAAGGGAGGCTCGGTAGCCGACTTGTCTTCTGTACGAAGTGTTGGTTCAAGCAGGTCCACTCGCTCGTACCACCTGCCAGAATGGACCCATTTGGGAAATCAAATGGAAGAGGCCAAGCTGCGCATCCGCGCTGAAGAACAGAGGGTTTTCGTCGAACTAAGAGCAAAGGTCATTCGTAACCTTGTCAGGCTTCGACGCAATGCGGCGATTTTGGATGAACTCGACGTCTCCTGCTCCTTTGCGACATTGGCTGAAGAGAAGGGCCTGATACGGCCAATCCTAGACAACAGGTATGTCGACAAGGACATTATGAGCCAGCCAGCGCTAATGCATCGCAGCACTGCACACAATATCGTTGGTGGCAGGCATCCAGTGGTAGAAAGCAGCCTATTAGAACAAGGCAGAAGCTTTACATCTAACAGTTGTAGTGTCGGGGGTGACAAGCGCATTCTCCTCATTACAGGGCAAGTGAGCCTTTGCTTGCATTTTGTGATATCTCGCTAATGGTTGTGCAGCCCCAACATGGCTGGTAAAAGCACATTCTTGCGACAGAACGCCTTGATTTCAATTCTGGCACAGACAGGCTCCTTCGTTCCGGCAGATTATGCAGAGATCGGTCTGGTGGACCAGATCTTCAGTCGTGTTAGTACTAAAACTCCAGTGACATGGGCAAATGCTAATACCTTTCCAAGGTCGGGTCTGCCGACAATCTCTATCAGGACCAATCTACGTTCATGGTAGAAATGCTGGAGACAGCTGACATTCTCAAGCAGGCTACGCCTCGCTCCTTTGTATGCAAGCCTGCTGAGCCTTGCTTTCGTCGAGGAATCACTGCTGACTAGGATTTGCTTGTAGGTGATCATGGATGAGGTCGGCCGGGGCACAACACCCGAAGACGGAATCGCCGTCGGCTATGCCTGTTTGCATCACCTTTACAATATCAACCAGTGCCGGACGCTCTTCTCAACACATTTCCATAAACTCGCTGATATGACTAGCGGGTTTGAGAAACTGGCGTGCTACTGCACGGACGTTGAAGAAGAGGATGATGGTTCTTTTACCTACGTGCACAGGCTGAGAAACGGCACCAACAGGAAATCGCATGCGTTGAAGGTCGCTCGAGTTGCTGGTATGTCCTCCATTTAGTTTGCCGGTGGAATGCAAGGTTGCAAGCTTGGATGGATTTTTTCACTGATTTGAGAACAGGACTCCCAGAAGAAGCCATCAAAACTGCGGCAGCAGCGCTTAAGGACTTGGAGCTCCAGTCACAAGTCAACACGGACTAAGCTCACTGGAAGCAATGCAGCCTCGTTTATCGTGCCGACACTTGTTGCTGTCTCTACTCATTGGAACACCCATGCCATTGCCTCCCGAGCCAATGGCCAGGTGCGTACAGCACAACCAAACTGTACCGATTCGCTACTCTAGTGGTTCTCGGGACCGGGCTGTTGTGCTATGTTACCTGCCTCAATTAAAATGCACTTGGAGCTAGATGACGCTATCTAGTCAAAAAGCGATGCATTAACGGTGAATGTAAAATTGCTAATGCATGTGGTTGACTGCACGGAGACCTGGGCACCATAAATATATTCATTGGCCGCTCTAGAGTTTTAACCCAAATCTTTTCTTCCGTTTTCATTTGGTCCCTCTTTTGTGCCAGCCAGAGACTCTTGCCTGCTCTATGTCAACACGAATGCCAGGGTTTGCCTTTTCCGGCGCGAATTCAGACCATCGTGCGGCCCGGCTACGATGTGCTATGGCTTGCAAGGAATACAATCAGCAGCCTGAGGATGCTTCGGGAGAGCAGCGATCGAGGCTGTGGCAGCGGTAGGTTACCAGCACCAAAACTCTGCTTCGGGGTCTTTCTTGTGCTGACAGCCTTGTTAGTATCGTCACCACTGGTTCACTTACTCCACCACCTGAGGTTTGCCCTCATGAATCTCTATCTGGCACACCGTTCGCGAAAGGTGCCCCCTACGCCAAACCGCCGCTCTATATCGACTATGGCACCAATCTCCACATTGGGTCTTCAACGTTCATCAACCGTAACTTCACTGTTTTGGACACTCCTGTGCTGCCAGTCAGTATAGGGGAACGCTGTCTGATTGGCCCCAACGTCTCGATTTATGCAGTTTCACACCCACTTGATTGGCAGGAAAGGAACGGTCCTTTGGGAGCACCGAGTCTAGCAAGTGAGGTGAGGATCGAGGATGATGTTTGGATCGGGGGCGGAGTAATCATCATGTAGGTGTTGGCGCAAATATGCTTTTCTTTTGCTGATATCCTTGACATTGCTCTAGGCCTGGCGTGAAGATCGGAAAAGGCTGCGTGATCGGCGCCGGAAGCGTAGTGACCAAGGTACATAAGACCTGTTCTGGCCTCTATCCAAGTGGGTGTAAGAGCTAATCTTTGCTGCAGGACGTGCCACCCGAGCATCTCGCATACGGCAATCCCGCCCATGTCATTCGCAGGGTTGCTGGCTCGGAGCCCAATGGCCAGACAGTACCTCTGCTTCCCGACCGCCATGTAGAGCATCACGATACGGGAACTCCACAGTACGGTCATCTGCGTTCGAACCTAAGACGTATAGCCCTCCCATTCGTCATGCTCGCTGCAGCCGCGCTTTCCTGGCTCTTTGTTTGTTCCAACAATGCAGCTTTCCGCACTGCAGCGTAACATCGACCGCAGGAAAAGGAGTCTCTTGTTTACTGACTGGATCCTGGATGACAGCTACAACTGGTTGATTCGCCAACTTATTGGGCTCCCTTGCGTAAGTGACAAAGCCCTTGTCCTGTGGTGCAGAGGCTGGCAGATGCGATGCATGGCTAGCAAGCTTCTGCGATCAGCGCTTCCATAATTAGCTGAATTCAGCAATAAGCCGACTAATGCATGACATCCATTGATGTGAGTGTACTATCCATGCCCATCCCTGCCATATGGCGGAACTTGATCTTGCTTCCGCTACCGCGCTGTGAGACGTGCCTCTGGTTTGCTGCAATGCGCAAGTGAGCAGAATTCGCTTTCATGCGATCAAGGAGAGTGGTGGCGGTTAAACCTTTAGTTATCAGCAACGCTCCAATCTACCGCTGTACTCGTAACACATCTTAGAACCCGCTCCCAGCTGCATTGCCTAGTGCTTCGAGAGCTGTTTTCCGTCCACTGTTGTACTTAACCTCACTAATCAAAATCAGGACATTTTCCTTCAACCCCTCTATAGGCAGCCTGGCTCGAGGAACAATCGACTCTTCGCTTTATCGAACGATTCCTGAACGATACCTATGGTGATATAACTCTTCAGACCCCAGTAGGATAAGTAGCCTGTTGTGCAGAGCGATGGTGTGGATGGGTGGAGTTAGACTGTACATGACAGCACCTGTGCGTGCATATGGAGAGCTGTCAAAGACTATGCAGGAGCATGCGAGAGGAATACGAGTCCTTAGCGGCTTGACCGTATCTGCCTTGCAATGCGGTAGTGTGAGGCCCTAGATACTTTACCTGCTTTTTTGTTTTATTTTATTCATTTTCTTTCCTTGCACGAAAGATCAAGGGCGTAGATAGAACATAAGATAAAAAAAAATTAAGCTATAACTTATATGAAACACAACACTATTATGCTCTTTTGAATTCTTGGTTAAAATTAGCAGAATAGCTAAAAATAAAACCATAATAAAAGTAAGAATTAGCTGAAAGAGAGATGGGTAAAGTTAATCGTAGTAGTAGCGAAAGCATACTCGAACTCTAGTAAATCTAAGTATTCCAACTCGTATGTATATATACTGTAGTCAACATCGACTTGTTTGAGGAACCTTACTTAAAGTGAAGGTAATTAAGTAACTTTACTACTTCTACTGTCTATCTGCCGTCGCTGTAAACAGGTGAGGGGAGTTGATTTGAAATATAATACACTTTTTATCTTTCCTTCTCGGAATTGCATAGAATTCTCTCGATACCGAAACCTTTCGGCTCCCAGATCGTAACTTTTGGCCTAACTATAAAATACAATAGGAACTCGAACTCAATGGGAATTGAAACAGGCAAGATCAGTTGCCCATAAACAGAAAACTCTGCTATACCCATCTTTGTTCAACATAAACGCCATGTCTTCCTGTGAGCTCGTAGTATATATCAAACACCTTGCTGCTGAACATAACATCTAACGTCTAACAACCGAGGTGCTGTAGTCGATACGCAGTTTGCGGCCGTAGACCTCCTTGTTCTCGAGCACCTCCTTCGCCTTGGTAGCGCTCGTCTCGTCAATGAAGTCGGCGTGCGCAAAACCCCTAGGGGCACCGGTTCTCCGGTCGATGGCGACTCTGACATCCAGCACATTTCTGATGTCACGGAAAAGGTCGTTCAAGTCCTTGTCAGACATCTCAAAGGACAAGTTGCCGATGAAGAGAGTCTTGCTAGGAGGGTTGCTCTTAAACGTCCTTTCGGCGGCGCCTTCACGACGCCTGTGGAACTGAACCGACATGCGACGGCCTTCAAAGACCCGTTGGTTCATGGTTTGCCGTGCGTTTTCAGCGGCCTCGGGCGACTCAAACTCAACATATCCGAAACTATTGGAAGGTCAGAAACGTCACATACATGCCTGCCGGATATACGGAAACATACCCTCTGCTGAGACCCGAGGGATCTCTCGCAACAGTTGTCTTAGCGATGGTTCCGAAGCGCTGGAACTCTTGCCTGAGGGAGTCCTCCTTGACCTCGTAAAAGAGGTTCCCGATGTAGAGAGTGGTGGAGGATTCCTCTGGGGAAGCGTTGGAGAAAGCATTGGAGGCGGATTGGGCAGCGGCCGACAGAGCGTTCTGGGTAGTTTCGGCAGCAGAAGACATAGCGGAGCCGACGGTGGATTGGTCCTGCGAGTCTGCGGAGGTGGGTTCCTGGGTTGAGCCATACTCGGCGCTAGTTTCCTGCTCGGACTGCGAAGGCGACTCGGTCACGGTCTCATCGGTTACCGTGGCCTCGCTAGGGCGGGCCTCGTCACTCGCGAACCTCTTCTGGATAGTCGAGGCAGACCATTGTTGGCGAGGGCGGACGACGGAGGGCGCAAAGGTGGCGAAGGTGCGAGGCCTGGTAACGAATGGCACGGGGGCGGAAGCCGCACGGAGGGCGGCGCGACGAAGAAGAAACCTGGAGATTGTCAATGGAATGCGTGGAACAGACTGGGAGGTGTTGGCTGACATGGTGGCGGTTAGGGATGGAGGATGTGACGAGTGAGAGAGCAACGGGCAACAAAAAGCTCAGAGTCGCGCAGTATATACGCCTCGACTTTTTTGCGCCAAGCCATTAGCGCGTTTGCGCGCCGCCACCGTCCGGGAGAGTCAGGGAATTGCATTGCCGTCAACGTGCGGAGAATGCTCTTTTCGGCTGGGGTTGCAGATGAATTGCCTTGTGAACTGCTCTTCCTCTTCCCTAACTAACTTCTGCTCAACCCTCCGTCCAAGGTGTGATGCTGTGCAGCTGTTCTCCACTGCGTCGCACAGGCGTGGGCAATCGGCCTCTGCCCTGGCACGCACCTGACTCCCTTCCCTTCTCCCCCATCCCCCGACAGAATGCGCCTCCCCTCCGAGCGTGAATCATGTCATCTCTTGATGCGTTGCGTGAGTAGAGAGAGAGAGAGAGAGAGAGAGAGGCGTCGGCCAGGGTCTTGGCTTCTCCGCAGAACACGGGCCCGGCATGACGCGAGCGCATTCAAACAGCCGAGGCCGTTGATTCCAGCGACGACCCGACCTACCCTACTCTCACTCCGCCTCCTCTACCGACCTTTCATCCCTCCGCACTGTACCTCACTTGGAGCCACGCGACCGTCCCGGCCTCGGACTCTTTCCACTCATGTCTTTTCTTGGAGGCGCTGAATGCTCCACCGCGGGCAACCCTCTCAGCCAGTTCACCAAGCATGCTCAAGATGACAAATCGCTGCAAAGGGACCGCTTGGTAGGGCGGGCGCCGGGAGGGCTTCAGGAAGGATTGAGGAATCAGGCGCTAGGTGTGGCCCAAGATCAAGTAGGTCCTACAGCTATGTTCTCTCGCAGAGGTTAACCCTGTGAGTTGTAGATGATGAACGAGTTCCTCCATGAGCCCTCACATGTCCCTCAGGCTGCTGGTCCTGCATCACCCTTTGCCATGGAGCACATGCGGCGCGAACTGGAGCAGGCGTCTCGGTTACAGCAAAGCGGTTCGCCCAGCTGGGCCGCGGAATTCGATCCAGGCATGGATATTGCACACGCGGAACCGTCTTTCAACCGCCCTCTTGCCGCCGGATTCAGTCCTGCCGAGTTCGCCAAGTTTCAGCAGATGGAAGCGAACGGACCAGTGAGAACGGCTAGTCCTGCCGGGACTCCCTCGGCTATGATGGGCTATCAAAGACCTATGGGGTTTGGTATGAGTAGTATGGGAATGGGAATGGGAATGATGAACAGGCCATATGCTACCGCTGGAATCTCGCAACCGATGGAAGCGGATGCCAAAGGCAAATCCCGCATGGTTGAGCTTGATGAGAAAGACTGGGAGGCTCAGTTCGCGCAACTCGAATCAACCCGTCAACACGACCCCGAAAGTTTGGATGCTGAGGCGAATTCAGCAATGGAGGCTGAATTGAACGATATTGACAGGTTAGTTCTCTCCGAGACAAACGAGTTTGGAGACTTTGAAAGCATCTGGCGGGGAATTCAGGCTGAGACTGCAAATGCCAGAGCGCTCGTCGAAGAGGAAAACATGGCTGCGGGCTTAAATATGGGCGACCTGGACCAGTGGGAAGGCTTTGACGGTCTGAACACACACTCCTTAAGAGATCCGCAGCTCGGCGATTATCTCTTCGAACAGACCAATCCGTTCAAAACCGTCCACGATCCTTTTGCAGAGGGAATGGAAATCCTCTCCAATGGCGGGAACTTGTCAGTTGCAGCCTTGGCCTTTGAGGCAGCAGTTCAAAAAGACCCCCAGCACGTGGATGCGTGGACTAAACTTGGTGCGGCACAAGCACAAAATGAAAAAGAATCGCCTGCCATCCGCGCCTTGGAGCAAGCCCTCAAACTCGATCCATCGAACCTTGAGGCCTTGATGGGCCTTGCTGTCTCGTACACTAACGAGGGCTATGATAGCACTGCATACCGAACTCTGGAGCGGTGGCTCGCCACAAAGTATCCGTCCCTCATAGGCCCCGATGAGCCTCTATCTTCGGCTGCCGATGTTGGTTTCACGGACAGGCATCTTTTGCACGAGAAGGTGACGAACCTTTTTATCCAAGCTGCTCAATTGTCACCTTCAGGGGAACAGATGGACCCCGATGTCCAAGTAGGCCTTGGAGTGCTATTCTACGGTGCGGAAGAATATGACAAGGCTGTCGACTGCTTTGGTGCTGCGCTTGCCAGCACGGAGCAAGGGACGAGCAATCAGCGCGACCAAGTGCATCTGTTATGGAACCGGCTAGGTGCTACACTTGCCAACTCTGGTCGTAGCGAAGAGGCGATTGACGCCTACGAGCGGGCATTAGCACTCCGCCCGAACTTCGTACGTGCACGATACAACCTCGGCGTTTCTTGCATCAACATTGGGTGTTTTGAGGAAGCGGCCCAGCACTTGCTGGGAGCACTGGCAATGCACAAAGTGGTGGAGGAAGAAGGGCGGGAAAAGGCCCGCGAAGTCGTGGGGGAGGGGGTCAGTGAAGGGGAGCTGGACAGGATGATCAGCCAGAACCAGTCGACGAACCTCTTCGACACGCTCAGGCGAGTCTTCAGTCAAATGAACAGGAGGGACTTGGGCGACATGGTAGGCCCGGGCATGGACATCGATCGCTTTCGGAGCGAGTTCGAGTTTTGAGGCTGCAATGAAGTCTCTGGAAGGATGAGCCAGTGCATGCACGGCGGCCCACATTCGGTGTTTGGACTAGAGCCTCAGTGCTGTAGCTAAAGGCAAACGTAAGCAAGGAGCGTCATCCGCCGTGCATATTTTGGCCAGCACGACCGTTTCATCGCCTCCTTGCAGCGCAAATGAGACGGTGATCGCGTCTTCACGGGCGCGTGCGCTTCCCACACGGTTGATTCCCCATCGCATCCCTGCCTTTAGTGGTCCCGGCACTCGACCGCCTGTTGTAATAGTAGGAGTAGCTATGCCCAAACGTTGTTGTCCGTATCGTCTGCTGCTGCGCGACTCTCTCTCCTGCAAGGCGTGAGCAGTCCCGACCACTTGGTCTCCATCGGCCCCAACAATGGCCCGCCGCGCGACCATTCAAATGCCCGCTCACGCCTCTCAGCCCGCGAGCCTTCCGCCGCCTCCAGTCCCCGCCCGCAAACGCAGCCAGACAAGACCGCTCACTCACGAGGGCTTCAGGCGCCTTGCGTGCGGCAGGTCGACTTCGCCGCCGCGCACCATGGCTCCTATAGCTCCTCCTCCCTTCCTGACCGACGCCCAGTTTGCCGCTTTGCCTGCTTCCGTCCAGTAAGTCGAGCCGGCATTCTGAGTCGTGGACACCAACCCGCTCCTGTCGACGTCAAGTCACGTGCTCTACACCTGCTAACCCCTTCTTTGCCAGACGTAAGTACTTCTCGCCGGCCGAACGACTGGAAATCGTTGAGCGCTCGGCGGCTTCGCTGTCTGACGTCAATCGGCGGCCTCGGACGGCCCAGTCGCCTGCATCCAGCACAAGGGACCCCAGGTCAAGGGCAGGCAGCCGAGGCAGGCGACGACTGCGGAAGAAGGATGCAGCGCATCCAGACCTCGGCATCTCGCGGGCGGAAGCCGAGTGGTTCTTATCGTTGCCAGACAAAATAATAAAAACATGCCTTAGCCGCGAGGAAGCTCACCTTCTTGCCCTGCGCTGCGAGGCCCTGCTCATCGACTCCGACGGCGTGTCGTCCAGGTTCGACGACTCAAATAACCTTGGGCCCATCCGCACGCCGGCGGGCAAGAGAAGTACATCCATCCAGGGGGACTCTGTTATAGACAGCCCTCAGCTTGCAGACGAGCAAACAGCAACAGAGGTGTCGGAGAGTGCACCTAAGATTGATCGTGAACATGTCAAGCAGCCCTCCTCGCGCCGCACGTTATCGCTTCCAGACAGTTTTTCGCGAGTGTCGACATCATCGGCTCCTCCTCTCCCGACCGCTATCCCCCCGTCATCGCAGGAGAGCAAACGACCCAGAGCGAACACGAACATTGCATTTCCACGCCATGACATCGAAGGAGCTGAATCGGAGACCAAATATTACCAGGATCCCGAAGCGCGGATGAAGCTCCGGCTATATCTCGCTTCTCCGCAAAAGTTCGACGAGGTTGTTGAGTACGGCTTCCCGTCGACTTCGCATGTTGAGAGGGCGCCAGAGCCCTCGCCATCTGAAGTTTATATTAGGCAGGCTAGTCGGGACGTACATACATTCCTTCGGGGGGATAACATGTCTTTTCTCGACAAGAGCGATAACGAGGAGCGTCCAGACGACGAGAGCAGCATTGGCGACGCCGATACGCCCATCACGCCCATGGACAGCGAGGAGATGTTCCACGATGCCACGGCACAAGCGCCGCTGCCGGATTCCAACAGAAGGATTCGCAACATGTACGCACAGGCCCTCTCCGGGAGCCGGGAGATGACGCTGCGCATGACGCTCACTCGACCGGACCTGCGCGCCGACGAGGATTGCCTATACGGATGGCAGGAGGGGGCGAAGGATGATCCGCTGGCGTTGGAGGAGCTTCCTCCCGAGTCGGACGATACGACGGGCATGCAGAGTCCCTTTGCTGTGCACGGCAACCGGGGAGGAGGGCTGGTGAGGAGGATCATGCACAAGGTCAAGGAGAAGAGCAAACAGTGACGAAACCACGACATTTTCTTTTGTTTCACATTTTTTTCTTTTTTTCTTTTGTTGTTGTTTGTTGTTTGCTGTAGCTATTTAGCGGGCGTTTTGCATTTGCATTTGCATGTAGCTATTATAACTAGCGGATGATGTTCGGAGGAGCCACATGGGGGCTGCTGACGGCGGGGCGAACTAGCGTCTCAGAGGGCGATCGCGGGCGATGCAGGGGCCTCTGCTCGGCTCATCCGGCCAATACCCTGACTCCTTTCCGTCGAGGCCTCTCCCGCCTTTGCGCGCGCCTCTTCACCTTTCACTTTCTCCCCGCGTCGTCGTCGTCCAAGTCGCCCACCATCAACAATGTTTGCACCGTCTTTCTGTCACTCTTTCTAAAATCTAGTCCGTAATCTTGGTCTGCCAGACCCAACCACTTTCCTTTTTGTCCTATATCATCCGATTCGTGCTGGTCGCGGGTCACCACGCTCTCTCTCTGTTACCTTAACACGTCGAGCCACACCGCGCTCATCCCCACACACCCGCAAAATGCTCGGCTTCCACCGTCGAATTCGCTCACTGATCCCGGTCAAGGACCTGGCAAAGTATGAAAAGCTCGCTGCCGTTGTTGGCGAAGAGGAGCAGCAGGACGTCGACTGCGAGTCAGTCGAGACCAACCATACCCAACTAACTTGGATATATGTCATCTTTCTAGCAGAGGCGTGCGTGTTCCACTCCCGGAATCTGCCCCCGCGCTGCTATACTGACGTGTCAATGCAGGATTATGGCCTCGAGTCTCCAGCCGCAGCTCAAGATGCTCATCTCCAACAACGACTTCTGTGGTAACCTTTCAACGTCGTACCTGCGGAGTATACTTGACTGCGCCTATGCTTTCGGTGGCACCGCAGGCATCTTTTGGGGCTACCTCGCCGACCGCATTGGGCGCAAGCCCGTTGCCATTGCAGGCTTGTTTGGCATGTCAGTATGCTGCCTGTCCATGGGTTTCGCCACGAACCTGATCGCCTGTGCCATATTTCGTTTCGCGGCAGGACTTGTCAGTTCTTCTGTCGTTGTCACTACCCTGATCATGCTAGGAGACATCAGCCTCAGCCTGGAAGAAAGGGCTAAAAATGTCGCACGTTTGCCTCTTGTCGCGGTGTGTGGCTCTATCGGGCCTTTGATGCAGAATCTGGTTGCTGGAAGCGTCAACGACTACGGCGCCATCTGGGAGAAGTATCCCACCTTGAGCAGTCAAATCGCGTGCGGGTCTCTGGTGCTGGCCATTGCCATTGCCGCCACTTGCGTGCTGCAGGAGGTGAGACTCTTCAAATGAAATTGTGATGCAGTTGCTGATGCATGTCCCAGACCCTCCCGAGTCTTGCTGCTGATTCGTCTGAGGTGGACTGCGAAAAGGCTGCTTTCCTCGGCCAAACCATCCAAGAAGAGTCCGTCGACTCACCCACAATCCGCATCGTGGACTTTATCCGTCCCGAGCCCATCTCTATGGTTCAGTTCCTCCAAGCCCCATCTCTTATTGTCCTTCTCTGTTCTTTTTCTCTTCTCTCTCTTCATGCCTCAACCTTTGATGTCATCCTCCCTCATCTGGGTCACAGCAGCACGGGTCATGGCGGAATGGGCCTTTCCTGCGACTATCTCGGTTGGATTGTACTCGCCGTTCGTGCTGTTGCCGGTGCAATCGTTTTACTGGCCGTGCCTCGAGCCGTCGGAGCCCTGGGTCTGCTCCGGCCTTTCCGTTGCTGCTCACTTGTCTTTCCGGCACTCTACGCCATTACTCCTCTCATGGCCTATATTGCCATGTGCTCTTCGGTGACGGCCCTCATTTCTGCCATGTCCATATTGGTCAAACATGCACTTAGCGGTGGAGCTCAGGTGTTAATGACACTGCTTATGCTCAACGCTGCGCCAGATGCCTTTTCTGCCGGCACTGTCATGGGCCTGATGCAGGCGGCGTCGCTGTTCAAGGCGCTGGCCGTAGCCGTCAGCGGTGCCAGCTTCTACCTCAGCAATGATTTTAGCGTCGCGACGACCAACTACGCGCTTTGGATCAGCCTGACGGTGTTCGGCGTAGTGGGTGCGGCGCTTGCGTGGTTTGTGAGGGAGCGGCCGAGCGTCGAGAGAGATTTCCCGGCCGACGTGCTCTGCTGGGAGACGTGTTTTGACGCGGAGGGCGAAGGGCAAGCCTGAGCGGGCGATTTCTATGTTTTTGGTTGTTATTGTTGTCATTTTGTTCAACAAATGCTCTCTCTCTCATATGTAGTTTGGATTGCGGAGTTAATGGATACGGTCCGTACAGCTTTGACTGTTTACAATGTTTCTCTCTCTATACAACGGCAGTGGTGTGAAAAGGGCTACGCAAGACGTACCGGGATATACTGATGAACGCCTTTTCACGGCTTAAGGTTACTAACTAGCTTGGAAGTTGTGACCAGTCTTGGATATTTTATAAGATCTTTTCTTGTGCTAGTGAAGGTGTAAATGACCACGCTAGGCCTAGCCTAATACCGATAAACGCCTCTTTAACGGCCGGTAGTTGCTGACCAGGTCAAACGTTGTAACCTGTAGTAGGTTGGACCCATTCGGCACTTATGACCTGAGCGCTAAGCCCGGAAGGGGCAGCTCCAAACACACCACAAGTCCTTGCTTGAATTGCATCGCGCGCCCAGGCAAGCGCGTCTCGGGTTTCAGCGTCATCTTCTTAAGGAGCCTTTGCCCGACTCCTACACACTACTACCTTCATCACCACCACCGCTCGCCGTCCTTCTCCGCGCCGCACTAGTCCCCACTTCGCGCGCATCCCTCCTCGCCCACCGCCGTCTGGCCCTGACGCCCGCATCATGGCCCTTAGCGCAAAGTACCAACAGTTCCTCGGTGCGCCCGCCGTTGAGTTGCTGTCGGCCCAGGCCTCCATCAACTACATCACTACGCTCACCACTGTCGCCAATCCTGCCGCCATCCTCAAGCATCTCACCGCCCAGGGCAAGCTGCTAACCAAGAAGAATGAGAGGATCCTCAATACCATTGAGGGCAGCGACAGCCTCTGTTTGGAGGTCGAAACCACATTGGAACTCGTCGCCGGCGGCGGCGCCTTCCTCCCAGGTCTCGATGACAACTTCATCTCCGACCGGACTGTTGTCTTCCCCATTGTGAGTGTTTCCCGGCATCCCGAGCTGGGAGCACTATCTAACGTATCGCGCACAGGTGCACGTAGTCCAGTTCGATGAGCAACAGAAAATTCGCACTATTCGACTTTATTGGGACCAGGCCTCTTTGCTCAAGCAGGTCGAGGTCATCGGCTCGCGCGCGCGCAACTGGCCTATCCGCGACGGCAAGGACCAAGTGCGCCTCATTACCTCCAGCACGTCTCTGGGTCAAACTTCATCCACCGCATCTGGTCGACAAGGCGCTCACGTGCGCGACGGAAGCGAGAACGATAACGTTAGCAGACCGCAGACCGGCAAGAGCTCTGTCAGTGCGACTGGCGACCCGCATGCGAGCCTCTCTCTCTTCCAACCCCGCGACGTCAACCAAGAAACCTCTGGTGCGCCAACGGCCGGCTTGGTTCCACGTGTGAAGCCGGCAAAGCCCCCCGCGCGTAATCTCACCGATATCGTCGGCGATGAGGATGAATTGCAGTCTACGCAGGGTGTGTATTCCTCCAAAAACGACATCCGACCCAAGGCTGGCGCTGGCAAGAACTATCATCCCATAAGGCTGTTTGATGAAGATGAATCCAACGCAAGGTCATCGCATTTATCCCCGGAACGGAAGAAAGCGGACCCCAAGAAGTACGAGCATTTTAAGTTCGACGAGCGTGAAGACGCGCCAACGCCAGATGCGGAAACTGCGCGCTCCAAGTCAAAGAAGCATACCTCACAGTGGGGCTTTGAGGACTTTGTTACTCCAGAGAAGATTCGGCCCAAGGTTCATGCCCAGAACGAGAGGCATTTCGGCTGGAGCGATGATGAGGTGAGTACTGCAATTTCCCTTTACTTATCCGGATGCCGATTGTTATTTTCTGCGGTATCCCTATACAAATGAGAGAGTATTGTGTGAATCTGACATTAGTCGCACGTGATTGGTGCGCGTTCTGAATCTCATTATTGACTCTTATTCCCAGGATCCTGAAACGTCACCTGTGAAGCGACCAGTCGTTCATCAACCTCGTGCAGATGCAGAGACACACTTCGAGATGAGGGATGATGGCACACCTGCTGCGGAACGGACTGCGCACATCAGCAGCAAAGGTGGAAAGCATAGTAAAGGACTTGGTCTGTACAAAGATCCCGTCCTCGGAAGCGAAAACGACGATGAGCATGAGGGCAATGACGGTCCACTCCACAACGTTACGAAGACTGTCAACAACGAAAGTCGCCAAAAGCATTTTGGCAGTAAATTTGAAATTTCCGATTCCAGTCCTGCGGCTTCTCGTATGGAGTCGACGTCCACGAAGGAAAACTTGGCGACAGGACCAGGCAAGGCGCGCGGCATCAACATTGCAGGAGACGGAATGGGTGGCCGCAAGGGCTCGTCACGCGCATGGCTCTTTGGAGATGATGATGATGACGATGCAGATGTTAAGGATACCCCCGTTGCTAGGCGGAAGCACGCAGATAAGGCGGAGAGCCAGCCTGCCAAGAAAGGTGGTTTCTGGGACTTTTGAGTTGTACACTCATTCAAATGAGCATCGACATTTGTTCGGGCAAATGGGTATGAACCTAGATCACGCTCCCAGATGCTCGCCGTGCGGAGACATTTCCACGACGGCCCTGAGCGCCCCGCGACAGCTTTCTTCCGGCCTTTTCAACCGACCTCGGGTTTGAACAACACAGCTCGGCACTGCATATGCTTCGGTGACGATTCGTTGCCGGTTAACCTCGGAGTTGGGTAATAGGACGAGCATGTACTCGTCAGATTCAAGTGGGCGTCGGAAGCCTTCTCACTGCGGTAGGGCAAGAAAGCTGTATGTTCAAGCTACGGCATGTATACAAATACATTTTCCTCCATGTGCTACTATTGGTGACGTGATTAATGCCCGCAAACGTGGCTCGTGAGTAGTGTGAGCAAACAAAGCAAATGTTACGAGCATAACAGCTCCGCACAGTTTGTAAGGTGGTGAATTTAGGCGCTTGCGTTGGGGGCATGGGGGGGCTGGGTCGGCTTGTCGGGGACCTTGACGTCCTCGAACTCGTCCTGGGCCACTGCCCGGATGGTGAAGGCGTCTGCGCCGGTATTGTCAGAAGCAGCGCGACAGGCGGAACGGGGCGACGACTTACAGACGCCAATGGCGAAGCCGAAGATGGCAGCGCCGGTGAAGATGTTCTTGACCAGGTAGGGCTGCCTCGCGCGGATCAGCGCGGGTGACTGGCGATAATGCTTGTCGTAGTAGGAGGAGCGCGGGATGCTGCAGCGGGCGTCAGTAGGCATGGAGGGCGGGGGAGAGAGGCGGGCATACGCCATGGCGGGCGAAGTTGGGCAGGGTGGAGAGATGTTCTTTGTGTCGCGCCGCGCTGCGCTGCGCTTCTCACGTCGCGTCGCTTACCTACCTACCTAACTGACGACTACTTTAACTTCTACACCGCGACACCATCACGACGTAGATAGCGCCCGCGACCATGGACTCGCCTGCAGACTTGGTCTCGCAGCTCAACCAGGCGCGCCAGGTCGTTCTCGACAATGCGGCCAACTACCCGGCCATTGTGCCCAGCATCCTGCCCATCATCGGCGAGAAAGCAGACGTCGAGCTGCGCAGATGGGGCGCCGATTTCCTGGCCGAGACGTTTGCGGCGCCCATGCTGCCGCCGGAGCCCAAGCAGCAGCTGAGCCTGCTGGTGCTAGACAAGCTGCGCGAATACCTGGAGATAGCGCACGAGGACGTGGGCGTGGTCAAGGGCGTGGTTCAGGCTGCCGCGAGCATCTATCCGCTGGTCTTCAGATACACGTAAGTTGTTGCTGCGTGAGAGCGTCCCTGACCGACTCACTCACGCCCAAATCCAGTATCAACAATCCGCACGATGCGCCGACATGGCAGAAGATGGCCGCCATCAAGTCCAACATCTTGCGCCGCATGGACTCGGCCCCCCCGGGCGTCCGCATCTGCTGTATCAAGTTTGTCCAGCGCGTTGTGCAGACGCAGACGCCGGGCCTCATTGCAGACCCACGGGTGCGCGCTCCCTCAAGTCCAAGTCCCCCGCCCGTCGCCCGTCTAACCGTCTTCCAGCGCCCTGAACACAATGAGATCTCGCTTGCTTTGGTGCCCAGAGACCACCCGTTGATACCCCCGCCCAATCTCGAAGCCGAGGCTTCGGGCCTGCTGGACAGGCTGCTCAGTATCCTGCAAGAGGAGCTCAGGTTAGCTGCGCCATCCTCCTCGAGCCTTCCCCCCTGTCTAACAGCATGCAGTGATGCCCTTCTCGTCACTGCTACCCTCAACAGCTTGGGTAGCCTCATTCGAACTCGTGCCTCCATTGCCAATAAGATTGTGTCCACCGTTCTCAACTTCAATCCGCTCAAGCTCGCCAATTCGCCCATGACGCCCAAGACCAAAGTTATGATGAAGTCAATGGAGCGTACGACGAGGGCGCTGCTCTTGAATGTTATCAAAAAGTATCTGCTCTCTTACTCCATACATGGCGAATGTCGCTCTGATATCTCTGCAGGAACCCCAATCATCCTCTAGCCCCAAGGATCCAACAGCACATCGAGAGGCTCCACCACATGCGGCTAGAAATCTTCGATGAAACGAATCGCAAAAGACCTGCACCTATCGAGCCTATCGATGGCCTGGACCAAGCCAAAAGGCAACGCCTTGGCGCGGACGTCTCAGGCGCACCCTCGCGTGCCCTCGGAGCGCCTCCGCTGGCCCCAGGACCAGTCAGTTATGCCCAGCTCTACACATTGACCCAAGATGAGGGTTCCAGAAACTTTGACGTGCAAGCTATTCCGATCGACCTGGTCGTTAGGATTCTCGTTCCTCTGCTCACCTCAATTGATAAGTCTCAATTGGACAGCGCCATCAATGTAAGTACCTTCCTAAAAACTCAGTCATGGCTTGGTACCCGCAAAATGTGCTGGAGAAACAGCTTGGATGTCAAAAGAAAAATTGCTGGTTCCTTACTAACAAGGACTCTCGAACAGGCTGTTAGATCACGATATTTATCACTGAGCAAGTCTCAACCAAGAGGTGCTCTTGATGCGGCAGCTGCTGCAACGCAGAGGCCTTCAGCAATTGACGAGGATGATGATTACGAGCCCGTGTTTCAACCAGCTGAAGATGCAGAGCAGATCCTGAACACATTAGATAGCGCGCCCCCCGAGGCTGTCGCTCTCGAACCTCTGCCAGGAATGGCTCTAGGCGCGTTCAGCCTCCCGCTCCCCCCGCCTCTGAGCGCGCAGGAGACGGCTGAGTGTAGCAAGGGGACCATCAACCGCGTCTTTGGTATTATGGCAGCCTTAGACGATCCCGCCCGTACCAAAGGCCCGAAGCATGGTTTCAACCGTTTGGCTGCGAGCAGTTATGATCGCGACGCATGGGTAACCGTCATTACACGCTTGGCTACGCGCGCTTCGGCAGGCTTAGAGGGCGGTCCGGTGAAAGCTGAGAACGGTGCCCTCTCGCAGGATCGCATCTTCTCCATCAGCAATGCAATCCGTGACGCGCTATACATGTACGTCCTCGAGGATTTCAGGCGCCGCATAGACGTTGCTATTTCCTGGTTGAACGAAGAATGGTACAACGATCGTCTGCAATCCGACGATGCGGAATCTGATCCAACTTTACATTACGAAAAGTGGGCTCTCAAAGTTCTTGAAGGCATTCTGCCGTACCTTGACGCTAAAGACAAAGTCCTCATCCGGTTCTTGTCCGAAATACCGGAGCTGCACTCGGGTATGCTAGATCGCGTCAAAGGCCTGGCACGAGATCCCGAAAGGATATCATTGGCGGTCAATGCCATGCAGTGAGTATCGTACCCTCGGTAGGTAACTTGGCAATAGCTGACGCTCGTGGTAGTTATCTTATCCTGATGCGGCCACCAGTGCGGGAAATTTGCATAGACGCTGTGGAAGATCTATGGAGGAATTGTACGTTACAGCCGAATATCAAGACTGCCGCTATCGCTAACAAACCTAGATGAGGGAACCAGAAGTATGGCTTCGAAGCTGCTTAACAAGTGGCGACCACACGTGTTACAAGAAGCTCCAAACGGTGCGCAAGCGAACCTAAAGCAGGAGTAAGGTATTGGCTTCGGGCATCCGTCGTGGCGCGGCACCTTTGCATGGTAAATGGAGTATGGAGCGATTCGGAAACACGGGTCTAGGTTTAGGTTATTGATATCGGTAAGCTTAGGATTAAGAAGGTAGTCCAGTATAAGAGAAGAATACTTGAAGAGCTAAGAATAAAGCCTGACTAGCATAAACGTACTTTATAAAAAAGTAGTAAATTAAATTAATTATTCTAATCTTTACTACATCACGATTTTTTTTAAAAAAAATATATATAAAAATTTAATACCTACTAATATAAATTAGAGTAATTTATTACTTAGATTTAGCTTAAATTCTTACTTTATTTTATTTTATAACTCTTAAAGCCCGCTCTAATCCGTCTAATTTATATTAGGAGAAACTAAGAAAAATTAAATAAAATTAAATAAACTTGTATTTAATTTAATTTACTACTCTACCCCTACGAAAATATAATAGTTATATTATAGATTTAGGTTGTTTAGAGTATAAAATAACTTATAGCTAGCTTTAATTATTAGACTTATCTAATTTTTATATAGTAGAGTTTTAAAAATTTCTTATACTATATATTCTTTTTTTTAAAAATATATTTTACTTTTTTTTAGAAATTTATTTCCCTTTTCTTTTTTTTTTTAAAAAAAAGACGAATATATATATATATTTAAAAAAGAAAAGCGAGATATATTCTTAAAAAAAAGTTAATATATACTCTTAAAAAAAAGTAAATATATTCTAAAAAAAAAAACTAAAATATACTCTTATTACATATTTTTTTTCTTAAAAATATACTTTTTAAGAATATATTTTCTAAAAAAAAGAGTTTCTAAGATATATAAAAATATTTTTAAGATATATAATTTCCTAAAAAAAAATTTCTAAGATGTATAATTTTCGGCTATTTACTAAGAAATATATTTTTATCGTATAATTTTTAAGATATGTATAATATTTCTAAGATGTATATAATATTTCTAAGATATATATAATATTTCTAAGATCTATAAATTAAAAAAAGTCTCTCTAAGATATATTATTTTTTGAGTATTTCGATATATTTCGATATATTATAATATATTATAAAAATACATATCTTAGAAATAAAATTAAAAAATATGTATATCTTAGAAATAAAATCGAAAAGAAATAAAATCGAAAAGATATGTATCTTAGAAATAAATTTTAAAAATATATATATCTTAGAAATTATTTTTCTTAGGAATATCTTTAATTTTTTATAAATATATTTTACTTTTTTCAAGAGTATATTTCGCTTTTCTTTTAAGAATATATTTCTCTTTTTTTTTAAGAGTATAAATCGCTTTTTTAAGAATATATTTTACTTTTTTTAAGAGTATATTTTGCTATTTCTAAGAATCTTTTTTGCTTTTTGAAGAATACATTTTTAAAAACAAATCTTTTCTTAAGAATTTATTTCGCTTTTTTTTTTAAAAAAAAAGAATATATTTTCTAGAAATATATTCATTAAAGACTATATTTTTTTACAATTTTTTTTAAAAGTATGTTTATTATTTATAGCAATATATAATTTTTTTCGAACTAATTTCTAAGATATACATATTTCTCGAATATATTTCTAAGATATATATATTTTCTTAAATATATTTCTGGGATACACGCTTTCTTTTACTAAATTTCTAAGACGTATATATTTTTAGTTTTTTCTAAGATACACATATTTTTAATTATATACTATAATATATTTGTTTATAAGCGAAATATATAAAAAAGTGTATATCTCAGAGAGACTTTTTCAATATATGTATCTCAGAAATATTATATGTTAGAAATTATGCGATAAAAAATGTGTATCTCAGTAAATAGCCATTTTTTTTTATAAAATTTCTAAGATACATATAGTATTTCCAAGATATATTAATAAATAAATCTTGGAGTTTTACGCTATATATCTATAGTATTTTATCACTACGAATATATATCTTAGAAATATATTTAAAAAAAAAGTACATATATCTTAGAAATCAAATTTGAAAATATATATATCTTAGGAATATTTTTTAAAAATTATATTCTTAATAAATCGAATATATTCTCAAAAAAAAATTCTTAAAAAAGTAAATATACTCCTAAAAATGTCATATATTCTTAAAAAAAAAAATAACTAAATAGAATAATATATATATATATATTCGTTTTTTTAAGAATACTTGTTTTATAAATATTCTTAATTTTTTATAAATATTTATTAGTTTTTTTTTACTTATGTTTAGGGGTTTATTCGCTTTTTAAAGATATATTTTGTGATAAGAATATATTCGATTTTTTAAAAGAGTAT
The DNA here is from genome assembly GCF_010093885.1 of Aplosporella prunicola CBS 121167. Classification (NCBI taxonomy): domain Eukaryota; kingdom Fungi; phylum Ascomycota; class Dothideomycetes; order Botryosphaeriales; family Aplosporellaceae; genus Aplosporella; species Aplosporella prunicola. The sequence goes on along the minus strand of NW_022983530.1, from coordinate 519,509 downwards.
ATTCGATTTTTAAAGAATATTTTTTTTCTAAAAAATATTTCTGAGGTATACAATTTTCGAAAATATTTCTAAGATACACACATATTTTCGAATTTAATTTCTGAAATATACATGTTTTTCAAATATGTTTCTAAGATACATATTTTTGGTAATAAAATACTATGTATATGGCGCAAAACTCTAAGATAAAGAATATATTTATCTTAGAAATACTATATGTAACTCGGAAATTTTGCGATATATATATATATATATATATATATATATATATATATATATATCGGTAAATAGCCGTAAAAAATATATCTTAGTAAATAGTCGTTTTATAATATATTATTATTTATAAAGTTTTTTTTAAAAAAATATATATCTTAGAGAGACTTTTGAGTATATATATATTAGTAAATATATATTTAAAATTTTTTAGATATACTAAAATTCTTTTATTATTAAATCTCTTTTACTAGATTATAGTAAATATAGTATAATTACTTAGAGTTACTATATTTTATTTTCTATAACTCTCCTTACTAGTTAATATAGGATAAAGCTAATTTTCTTACCTCTATAGTTAAAAACTCGCTTCTAACCGAGAATAGCTCTATAGTTAATTTTTTAAATAAAAATAGAAGAAAAGTTCCTAGTACTTATAATATTAGTAGGCGTCTAGCTCTAAGTTTTAGAATTCTAATTAAAATTAAGCTATAAAATTAATCGCGTAATTTTAAGTTTTAGAATATAAATTCTAATCAAACTAAATATATATATAAAGTTCTAAGTTTTAAATTCTATATAATTAAACTAGATAATAATACTATAATTCTAATTTTTAAAGTATACTTTAATTTTTTAATAAGTATATTTTACTTTTTTTTTAGAATGAATTTAAAAATTTTTATAGAATGGATTAGAAGTATATTTCGATTTTTATTTAAAGAATATATTTTTATAAAGATTATATTTAGTTTTTTTAAAGACTATATATTAAATTTTTTAAGAATATATCCTCTAATATATATTTTTAAGATAAATAAATATATAAACCTTAGAGTTTTTCGTAATGTATATAGTAATTTTTTTTTAAAAAAAAATATATATCTTAGAAATAAAATTATAAAAAATATATATCTTAGAACTTATTTTTTAGAAATATATTCTAAAAAAACGATATATGTTAGTAGAATGTACTCCTAAAAAAGTAAAAAAATACTCTTAAAAAAAAGTAAAATATATTCTTAGAAAAAGGAAAATATATTCTTAAAAAAAGAAAATATATTCTTAAAAAAGATTTCTAAAGAAGATCTAATTAGATTTAATTAGGTTTTTTTTTAAAAAAAAACTATAGATACTACTTAAAATATTTTAATTTTAAAATATTATTTCTTAGTTAATATCTAACTTATTTTAATACTATTTTAATAAGTTAGTATATGACTAAAAAGTAGATAGTAATATATATAACTAATTTTTTTAAAAAAAAAGTTAGTTAAAAAAAACCTTACTAATATTTTTTTTTAAAAAGAAAAAAGTATATAGTTTCTATAATATATTATTATACTTATAGTAATTATATATATATTTTTACTTATTTATTTTAAAAATAATTTATCTATCTTAGTAAATAGCTAAAGAATAATTATTAGTAGTTTAGCTCTAAAATACAATTAATTTTAAATTTCTTAAAACAAAATAGTTATAATTAAATATAGAAAAACTACTTTAAAGATAGATCTAATAGATAAAAAAGTTAATAAGTATATTTTAGATAACTTAAATATTCTATAAAAAATATATTTTTAAAAAAAGTTAAAAGCTATTTATAAAAGAATATACGTATCATATTATCTTTAAAATAAGCAAAAATAAAAAGTATATTCAAAGAATATTTTTCAAAAGTATTTTTTTTAAAAGTATTTTTTTTAAAAGTAAATATATCTTTTTTTTAATTTTTTTTTCGTTTTAGTATATTTTATATTCTTTATAATTATTTTTCTGTAAAATATATTATAAAGTTTTAATATATATTATATATATATTAGAAAAATAGAATATATTCTAAAAAAAAAAATTTTCAAAAAAAAGAAGAATAGAACTTAAAAAATAGCTATTTAATAAAATATACATATCTTAGAAATTTTCGCTATATAATTAGTAATTTATTATAAAAAAATAACTATTTACTAATATAAATATTTTTTTTCGTATACTTTTTAAAGTATATATAATAAATCTAACATTTAAGTATCGGGAAAGTATCTAAGATATATATATATATATTAAATATTTCTATATATTTCGATATATTATAATAGTATATATTATAAAAAATTCTAAGATATATATATATTTTTAATTTTTTTTCTACGATGTATATTTTTTATAGTATATTATAATATATTAATATATAAAGAAATAGTTAAAATATATTAATTTTAGAGAGACTTTTTAGATATATTTATCTTAAAAATAGTACAAATATCTTAGAAAATATTTAAAGAGTATATATCTTAGTAAATAGCCGTTTTTATTCTAAGAATATTTTTTACTTTTTTTTTTAAAAAAAAAAATCGCTTTTTAAAAAATATATTTCTTTTTTTGAGTCTACTTATATTCTACTCTTTCTAAAAATATATTCTTCTTTTTCTAAGGATATATTCTTTTTTTAAGAATATATTTCGCTATTTCCAAGAAATAATTTTCTTTTTTTTTAATAATATTTTCTAGCTTTTTTTTTGAAAAAATTTGTTCTTTATTTTTAAGAGAATAATTCACTTTTTTTATGAAATATTCCCTTTCTTAGTATATTTTGTATTTAAGTTTTTTTATTTTTTTTTTTTAAAAAAAAAGATAAAGATATTTTTCTAGAAAAAAGAACATATTTTCTAAAGAAAAAAGAACATATTTTCTAAAGAAAAAAAAAACAAAATATGTTCTTAAGAAAAATATAAATATACTTTTAAAAAATATTTTTTTATTTTTTTCTAAGATATTTATATTTTTAAAAACATTTTTTAGATTTAAAGTCTTTATTATACATACTATATATATAGCGAAAAGCTCTAAGACATATGTATCTTAATAAAAAGCTGGTATATAAATTTATTATCAGTAGATATCTATTATATATTATTAGTATTAATATTCAGCTATTTACTAAGATACGTAATTTTTTTCGTATAATTTCTAAGATATATATAATATTTCTAAAATAAAAAAAATATATTTTTAGAGTTTTACGCTATATATATAATATTTTATTACTAAAATTATATATTTTTAGAAATTAAATTTAAAAATATATATATTTTAGAAATATTTTTTAGAAAATATATTCTTTAATACATCGGATCTATTCTTAAAAGCAATATATTCTTAATAAATCGAATTTATTCTCAAAAATAATATATTCTTAATAAATTAAATATATTCTTAATATAAATAAATATATTCGTAAAAAAATATACATTAAGAGTATTTTTTAATTTTCTTTTAAATTTATTTAAGAATTTTTTTTTTAGAATTTATTAAGAGTATATTTTAAATTTTTTTTTTTTTAGAATATATTTGATTTTTTTTAAGAGTATGTTAACTTTTTGGAATACATTCGGTGTTCTTTAAGAGTATATTTATCTTTTTTTTTTTTACAATATTTATTTTTTAAAAACAATTACTGAGATACACATTATTTTTCGAAATAATTTCCGAGATATACATTTTTTTTTGATAAAATTTCTAAGATATATATATTTTCTCGAATTTATTTCTGAGATACATACTTTTTTTTTTTTTTTTTATAATATATTTATTTATAACCGAAATATATAAA